>NC_091285.1:368751210-369066710 GCF_032444005.1 Ranitomeya imitator
ATCCCTGGCCCGCAGTGGGACTACATTAGATGACACTGCAAGGTTGGATCTCGGGCAGCTTGGACGCACAGGCACTGCCAGCCTGACACCTACATGATGTCAGAAGACGGGCACCGCTAACTGTGCATGGCCAAGGGATAACATTACAGTGCGGGCTCCGTGACAGAACCAAACAACGTTGAGGAGGTGGTGCCCGGCACCAAGGGGGTTGGAATGACGGCTGTGCTGTGTCACATTACAAAGGAAAGTCCCACTTCCGGGATGGTTTGACGGTGTGAGGGGACACATTATATGAGTGTGTACTTCAGCGTTTGCAAGGAGCATAATTTTCGGAGCCACCATTTTCCATGTGCAGTATTACTGCTGTACAAGATGGCTCTTTCAGCAACAAATGCCTGGGGGGGGGGGTTAAAGGTTCCCTTTCAACTTGCTCCACTGCAGGCTTCGGCCTACACTCTGCTCCTCTTTGATTCCCTGGGTTTCAACACTGTCAGTTGCCACCTGGAAGTGTTGTCTACACAGAAAAAAACACTAGGTGATGTGTCAGTGGGGTTCAGCACCGCCAGCTGTTCCCCTGCTGTGTAGTCGGCAACGTGTCCAGCACAAGCCACGCTGGCACAACAGAACAAAAGCTGCCACCAGTGCAGGCTTCGGCCTACACTCTGCTCCTCTCCTCCTCCTGCTGACCCTGGGCTCAAACACCGCTAGTTTTTGCCCGGAAGTGCTAGCTGCACAGAGAAAAACACCAGCCAATGTGTTAGTGGGGTTCAGCAACGCCAGCTGTTCCCCTGCTGTGTAGCCGGCAACGTGACCTGCAAACGCCATGCAGGCACAGGAACTGAAATTAAAAGGGAACCTGGCCCCACCCCCCCAGGTGTTTCTATGTATAACAGCCACCTAGTACAGCAGTACTGCTGCATTTGTACAAGGTGGCTGACTTTTTCTCCTTGCCCACGTGGAACTCAACACGTACAAAATGTGTCTCATTGAGACCATTCCACTGTCCCTGAGGTGTGACTTTCCTTTGTAATGATACGCAGCACCCCCCTTGGTAGCGTTTCCCGTCTTTTGTCATCATGGTTAGCTGGCTGCGCCTGTGCATCCGCCCTGCTAGAAACAACGCCCCTCGTTGTCATATTTATTTTGTCAGCGAGGGTGTGGTTTATGGGCACGAGCAGTGCATATGTTCGCCTGTCTTAACTCATCTCCTTCCGCCTTCTTCAGACTGTGCGGCCCTCCTGGCCGTGGTAGGCGATAAGGGATCAGCTGAGGCCGCCCAGTCTGGAGCCGGTGTAAGGACATGTGTAAGCGGCAAACCTATTTACTGCACAAGGCCACGAATCCCAGCCACGTAGTGTGATTGTTTGAAAACACACTGTGGGTCTGGGATTCATGTCCATCGCTAACCGCAACGGCCGACATGAAATGAGGTCAGAAGACAGGAAGCGCTCACAGCGCATGGCCAAGGGATCACAATAGCGCAGACTCCTGTACAGCAAATAACAACGCTCAGGAATCTGCGCCCAGTACCTAGGTGCAAATTTTGACACCTGTGCTGCGTCTCGTTAAAAAGACAAGTCACGCCTCCACAACTGTTTGACAGTATAATGGGCTAAATAGTGTACGTGTTTTAGTCAGCGTGTGCAAGGAGCAAAACAAATAGAGCAACCTTTTACTTGTGCAGCATTAATGCTGCACAAGGTGTGGCTCTTGTACCTTGCAACACCTGAGGGGGGGGTTAAAGGTAACCTTTGAAATTGGTTCAACTAGGCTTCGGCCTACACTCTGCTCCTCTACTCCTCCTGCTGACCCTGGGCTCAAACAGCGCTAGTTTTTGCCCGGAAATGCTAGCTGCACAGAGAAAAACACCAGCCAATGTGTTAGTGGGGTTCAGCACCGCCAGCTGTTCCCCCGCTGTGTAGCCGGCATCGTGTCCAGCAAAAGCCACGCTGGCACAACCGACCAAAAGCTGCCACCAGTGCAGGCTTCGGCCTACACTTTGCTCCTCTCCTCCTCCTGCTGACCCTGGGCTCAAACAACGCCAGTTTCTGCCCGGACATGCTAGCTGCACAGAGAAAAACACCAGCCAATGTGTTAGTGGGGTTCAGCACCGCCTGCTGTTCCCCCGCTGTGTAGCCGGCATCGTGTCCAGCACAAGCCACGCTGGCACAAACCGACCAAAAGCTGCCACCAGTGCAGGCTTCGGCCTACACTTTGCTCCTCTCCTCCTCCTGCTGACCCTGGGCTCAAACAACGCCAGTTTCTGCCCGGACATGCAATCTGCACAGAGAAAAACACCAGTCAATGTGTCAGTGGGGTTCAGCAACGCCAGCTGTTCCCCTGCTGTGTAGCTTGCAACGTGACCTGCAAACGCCACGCAGGCACATGAACTGAAATTGAAGGGAGCCTGCCCCCCACCCACAGGTGTTTCTATGTATATCAGCCACCTTGTACAGCAGTACTGCTGCATTTGTACGAGGTGGCTGACTTTTTCTCCTTGCCCACGTGGAACTCAACACGTACAAAATGTGTCTCATTAGAGACCATTACAATGTCCCTGAGGTGTGACTTTCCTTTGTAATGACACGCAGCACCACCCTTGTTAGCGCTGCCCGTCTTTTGACATCATTGGTTAGCTGGCTGCGCCTGTGCATCTCCCCTGCTCGAAACAACGGCCCTCGGTGTCTTATTTTTTTGGACAGCGAGGGTGTGATTGATGGGCATGTGCAGTGCATATGTTTGCCTGTGTTCACTCATCTCCTTCCGCCTTCTTCAGACTGGGTGTCCTCATGGCCGCGGCAGGCGATAAGGGATCAGATGAGGCCGCCCAGTCTGAAGCAGGTGTAAGGACATGTGTGAGCGGCAAACATATTTAGTGCACCAGGGCACGAATCCCAGCACCGCAGTGTGATTTTTTAAAAACACACTGTGGGTCTGGGATTCATGTCCATCGCTAACCGCAACGGCCGACATGAAATGAGGTCAGAAGACAGGAAGCGCTCACAGCGCATGGCCAAGGGATCACAATAGCGCAGACTCCTGTACAGCAAATAACAACGCTCAGGAATCTGCGCCCAGTACCTAGGTGCAAATTTTGACACCTGTGCTGCGTCTCGTTAAAAAGACAAGTCACGCCTCCACAACTGTTTGACAGTATAATGGGCTAAATAGTGTACGTGTTTTAGTCAGCGTGTGCAAGGAGCAAAACAAATAGAGCAACCTTTTACTTGTGCAGCATTAATGCTGCACAAGGTGTGGCTCTTGTACCTTGCAACACCTGAGGGGGGGGTTAAAGGTAACCTTTGAAATTGGTTCAACTAGGCTTCGGCCTACACTCTGCTCCTCTACTCCTCCTGCTGACCCTGGGCTCAAACACCGCTAGTTTTTGCCCGGAAATGCTAGCTGCACAGAGAAAAACACCAGCCAATGTGTTAGTGGGGTTCAGCACCGCCAGCTGTTCCCCTGCTGTGTAGTCGGCAACGTGTCCAGCACAAGCCACGCTGGCACAACCGACCAAAAGCTGCCACCAGTGCAGGCTTCGGCCTACACTTTGCTCCTCTCCTCCTCCTGCTGACCCTGGGCTCAAACAACGCCAGTTTCTGCCCGGACATGCTAGCTGCACAGAGAAAAACACCAGCCAATGTGTTAGTGGGGTTCAGCACCGCCTGCTGTTCCCCCGCTGTGTAGCCGGCATCGTGTCCAGCACAAGCCACGCTGGCACAACCGACCAAAAGCTGCCACCAGTGCAGGCTTCGGCCTACACTTTGCTCCTCTCCTCCTCCTGCTGACCCTGGGCTCAAACAACGCCAGTTTCTGCCCGGACATGCTAGCTGCACAGAGAAAAAACACCAGCCAATGTGTTAGTGGGGTTCAGCAACGCCAGCTGTTCCCCTGCTGTGTAGCTTGCAACGTGACCTGCAAACGCCACGCAGGCACATGAACTGAAATTGAAGGGAGCCTGCCCCCCACCCACAGGTGTTTCTATGTATATCAGCCACCTTGTACAGCAGTACTGCTGCATTTGTACGAGGTGGCTGACTTTTTCTCCTTGCCCACGTGGAACTCAACACGTACAAAATGTGTCTCATTAGAGACCATTACAATGTCCCTGAGGTGTGACTTTCCTTTGTAATGACACGCAGCACCCCCATTGTTAGCGCTGCCCGTCTCCTGACATCATTGGTTGGCTGGCTGTGCCTGTGCGTCCCCCCTGCCCGACACAACGCCCCCCGTTGTCTCATATATTTTGACTGCGAGGGTGTGATTGATGGGCACGAGCAGTGCATATGTTCCCCTGTTTTCACTCCCCTCCTTCCGCCTTCTTCTGACTGTGCGGCCTCATGGCCGCGGCATGCGATAAGGGATCAGCTGAGGCCGCCCAGTCTGAAGCAGGTGTAAGGACATGTGTGAGCGGCGAACATATTTACTGCACAAGGCCACGAATCCCAGCACCGCAGTGTGACTTTAGGAAAAGCCACTGTGGGTCTGGGATTTATGGCCATCGTTAACCGCACCGGCCAACATGAAATGAGGTCATGAGACGGCCTGCACTAACAGGGTATTGCCAAGGGATAACACAAGAGCGCAGACTCCTGTACAGCAAATAACAACGCTCAGGAATCTGCGCCCAGTACCTAGGTGCAAATTTTGACACCTGTGCTGCGTCTCGTTAAAAAGACAAGTCACGCCTCCACAACTGTTTGACAGTATAATGGGCTAAATAGTGTACGTGTTTAATTCAGCGTGTGCAAGGAGCAAAATTAAATAGAGCAACCTTTGACTTGTGCATCATTAATGCTGTTCAAGGTGTGGCTCTTGTACCTTGCAACACCTGAGGGGGGGGTTAAAGGTAACCTTTGAAATTGGTTCAACTAGGCTTCGGCCTACACTCTGCTCCTCTACTCCTCCTGCTGACCCTGGGCTCAAACACCGCTAGTTTTTGCCCGGAAATGCTAGCTGCACAGAGAAAAACACCAGCCAATGTGTTAGTGGGGTTCAGCACCGCCAGCTGTTCCCCTGCTGTGTAGTCGGCAACGTGTCCAGCACAAGCCACGCTGGCACAACAGAACAAAAGCTGCCACCAGTGCAGGCTTCGGCCTACACTTTGCTCCTCTCCTCCTCCTCCTGCTGACCCTGGGCTCTAACACCGCTAGTTTTTGCCCGGACATGCAATCTGCACAGAGAAAAACACCAGTCAATGTGTCAGTGGGGTTCAGCAACGCCAGCTGTTCCCCTGCTGTGTAGCTTGCAACGTGACCTGCAAACGCCACGCAGGCACATGAACTGAAATTGAAGGGAGCCTGCCCCCCACCCCCCCAGGTGTTTCTATGTATATCAGCCACCTTGTACAGCAGTACTGCTGCATTTGTACGAGGTGGCTGACTTTTTCTCCTTGCCCACGTGGAACTCAACACGTACAAAATGTGTCTCATTAGAGACCATTACAATGTCCCTGAGGTGTGACTTTCCTTTGTAATGACACGCAGCACCCCCATTGTTAGCGCTGCCCGTCTCCTGACATCATTGGTTGGCTGGCTGTGCCTGTGCGTCCCCCCTGCCCGACACAACGCCCCCCGTTGTCTCATATATTTTGACTGCGAGGGTGTGATTGATGGGCACGAGCAGTGCATATGTTCCCCTGTTTTCACTCCCCTCCTTCCGCCTTCTTCTGACTGTGCGGCCTCATGGCCGCGGCATGCGATAAGGGATCAGCTGAGGCCGCCCAGTCTGAAGCAGGTGTAAGGACATGTGTGAGCGGCGAACATATTTACTGCACAAGGCCACGAATCCCAGCACCGCAGTGTGACTTTAGGAAAAGCCACTGTGGGTCTGGGATTTATGGCCATCGTTAACCGCACCGGCCAACATGAAATGAGGTCATGAGACGGCCTGCACTAACAGGGTATTGCCAAGGGATAACACAAGAGCGCAGACTCCTGTACAGCAAATAACAACGCTCAGGAATCTGCGCCCAGTACCTAGGTGCAAATTTTGACACCTGTGCTGCGTCTCGTTAAAAAGACAAGTCACGCCTCCACAACTGTTTGACAGTATAATGGGCTAAATAGTGTACGTGTTTAATTCAGCGTGTGCAAGGAGCAAAATTAAATAGAGCAACCTTTGACTTGTGCATCATTAATGCTGTTCAAGGTGTGGCTCTTGTACCTTGCAACACCTGAGGGGGGGGTTAAAGGTAACCTTTGAAATTGGTTCAACTAGGCTTCGGCCTACACTCTGCTCCTCTACTCCTCCTGCTGACCCTGGGCTCAAACACCGCTAGTTTTTGCCCGGAAATGCTAGCTGCACAGAGAAAAACACCAGCCAATGTGTTAGTGGGGTTCAGCACCGCCAGCTGTTCCCCTGCTGTGTAGTCGGCAACGTGTCCAGCACAAGCCACGCTGGCACAACAGAACAAAAGCTGCCACCAGTGCAGGCTTCGGCCTACACTTTGCTCCTCTCCTCCTCCTCCTGCTGACCCTGGGCTCTAACACCGCTAGTTTTTGCCCGGACATGCAATCTGCACAGAGAAAAACACCAGTCAATGTGTCAGTGGGGTTCAGCAACGCCAGCTGTTCCCCTGCTGTGTAGCTTGCAACGTGACCTGCAAACGCCACGCAGGCACATGAACTGAAATTGAAGGGAGCCTGCCCCCCACCCCCCCAGGTGTTTCTATGTATATCAGCCACCTTGTACAGCAGTACTGCTGCATTTGTACGAGGTGGCTGACTTTTTCTCCTTGCCCACGTGGAACTCAACACGTACAAAATGTGTCTCATTAGAGACCATTACAATGTCCCTGAGGTGTGACTTTCCTTTGTAATGACACGCAGCACCCCCATTGTTAGCGCTGCCCGTCTCCTGACATCATTGGTTGGCTGGCTGTGCCTGTGCGTCCCCCCTGCCCGACACAACGCCCCCCGTTGTCTCATATATTTTGACTGCGAGGGTGTGATTGATGGGCACGAGCAGTGCATATGTTCCCCTGTTTTCACTCCCCTCCTTCCGCCTTCTTCTGACTGTGCGGCCTCATGGCCGCGGCATGCGATAAGGGATCAGCTGAGGCCGCCCAGTCTGAAGCAGGTGTAAGGACATGTGTGAGCGGCAAACATATTTACTGCACCAGGGCACGAATCCCAGCACCGCAGTGTGATTTTTTAAAAACACACTGTGGGTCTGGGATTCATGTCCATCGCTAACCGCAACGGCCAACATGAAATGAGGTCATAAGACAGGAAGCGCTCACAGCGCATGGCCAAAGGATCACAAGAGCGCAGACTCCTGTACAGCAACTAACAACGCTCAGGAAGCTGCGCCCATGCAAAAAGGTGTTTTCGACACCTGTGCTGCTTTTCTTTAAAAAGACAAGTCACGCCTCCACTACTGTTAAACAGTATAATGGGCTAAATAGTCTACGTGTTGCATTCAGCTTGTGCAAGTAGACAAATTAATAGAGCAACCTTTTACTTGTGCAGCATTAATGCTGCAGAAGGAGTGGCTCTTGTTCTTTGTAACACCTGAGGGGGGGTTAAAGGTAACCTTTGAAATTGGTTCAACTAGGCTTCGGCCTACACTTTGCTCCTCTCCTCCTCCTCCTGCTGACCCTGGGCTCTAACAACGCTAGTTTTTGCCCGGAAATGCTAGCTGCACAGAGAAAAACACCAGCCAATGTGTTAGTGGGGTTCAGCAACGCCAGCTGTTCCCCCGCTGTGTAGCCGGCATCGTGTCCAGCACAAGCCACGCTGGCACAACCGACCAAAAGCTGCCACCAGTGCAGGCTTCGGCCTACACTTTGCTCCTCTCCTCCTCCTCCTGCTGACCCTGGGCTCAAACACCGCTAGTTTTTGCCCGGAAATGCTAGCTGCACAGAGAAAAACACCAGCCAATGTGTTAGTGGGGTTCAGCAACGCCAGCTGTTCCCCCGCTGTGTAGCCGGCATCGTGTCCAGCACAAGCCACGCTGGCACAACCGACCAAAAGCTGCCACCAGTGCAGGCTTCGGCCTACACTTTGCTCCTCTCCTCCTCCTCCTGCTGACCCTGGGCTCAAACACCGCTAGTTTTTGCCCGGAAATGCTAGCTGCACAGAGAAAAACACCAGCCAATGTGTTAGTGGGGTTCAGCAACGCCAGCTGTTCCCCCGCTGTGTAGCCGGCATCGTGTCCAGCACAAGCCACGCTGGCACAACCGACCAAAAGCTGCCACCAGTGCAGGCTTCGGCCTACACTTTGCTCCTCTCCTCCTCCTCCTGCTGACCCTGGGCTCAAACACCGCTAGTTTTTGCCCGGAAATGCTAGCTGCACAGAGAAAAACACCAGCCAATGTGTTAGTGGGGTTCAGCACCGCCAGCTGTTCCCCTGCTGTGCAGCTTGCAACGTGACCTGCAAACGCCACGCAGGCACATGAACTGAAATTGAAGGGAGCCTGGCCCCCACCCCCAGGTGTTTCTATGTATAACAGCCACCTTGTACAGCAGTACTGCTGCATTTGTACAAGGTGGCTGATGTTTTCTCCTTGCCCACGTGGAACTCAACACGTACAAAATGTGTCTCTTTGAGACCATTCCACTGTCCCTGAGGTGTGACTTTCCTTTCTAATGATACGCAGCACCCCCCTTGGTAGCGCTTCCCGTCTTCTGACATCATTGGTTGGCTACTTGCGCCTGTTCGTCCGCCCTGCCTGAATAAAATGCTCCTCGTTGTCTTAATTATTTTGACTGCGAGGGTGTGATTGATGGGCACGAGCAGTGCATATCTTCGCCTGTCTTAACTCATCTCCTTCAGCCTTCTTCAGACTGTGCAGCCTCATGGCCGCGGCATGCAAGAAGGGATCAGCAGAGGCCGCCCAGTCTGAAGCAGGTGTAAGGACGTGTGTGAGCGGCCAAAATATTTACTGCTCAAGGCCACGAATCCCAGCACCGCAGTGTGGCTTTATGAAAAGACACTGTGGGTCTGGGATTTATGGCCATCGTTAACCGCACCGGCCAACATGAAATGATGTCATAAGATGGGCAGCGCTAACAGGGCATTGCCAAGGGATAACACAAGAGCGCAGACTCCTGTACAGCAAATAACAACGCTCAGGAAGCTGCTCCAAGCACCAAGGCGTTATTTTGGACACCTGTGCTGCGTCTCATCAAAAAACCAAGTCACGCATCCACTACAGTTTGACTGTAGAATGGGGTAAATTGTGTATGTCTTTCATTCAGCGTGTGCAAGTAGACAAATTAATAGAGCAACCTTTCACTTGTGCAGCATTAATACTGCACAAGGTGTGTCTCTTGTACTTTGTAACACCTGAGGGGGGGGTTAAAGGTTTCCTTTGAAATTGGTTCAACTAAGCTTCGGCCTACACTCTGCTCCTCTCCTCCTCCTCCTGCTTCAACACGGGCTCTAACATCGCTAGTTTTTGCCCGCAAGTGCTAGCTGCACAGAGAAAAACACACGCCATTGTGTTAGTGGGGTTCAGCAACGCCAGCTGTTCCCCCAGTGTGTAGCCGGCAAAGTGTCCTGCAAACGCAACGCAGACACAAAGCTGCCTCCAGTGCAGGCTTCGGCCTACACTCATCTCCCCCTGCTTACCCTTTGCTCCAACACCGCTAGTTGGGGCTCTAGGAAGACAATCTTTAATAGGCAAGGCAACGCATCCGGGTTCCAGCACCGCCAGCTGGTTCTCGGCAGTGTTTTTGTCACAGGTACTCCCTCGTGCCAAGCCTGGTTTCAGCACCGTCAGCTGTTTCCGGGTTGTGTCAAGCTCACTGAGACACCTATGCTTGCCTCGTCGTGGTGCGGTCGGGTTAGCCAACTCCAGGGTGCCTCCAGTTTAGGAGCTTCCTATGTGGGCTGCGTGAACTGGTAGTCAAGGCTGGTTCTGTAGTGCCAGTAGGCCCAGCTCCCCCTGTAGGACTGTTGGGGTTCGGTAACTGCGGCTGCCTCGCGGCCTAGCTGTTCTCTCCTCTCCTGTGGACCTTCGGGTCCACCACCTGGTTCCAGCACCGTCAGCTGGTTCCGGGCCGAGCCTTTGGCTTAGGTGCCTCCTCCTGGGTATCCGAGTTCCGCCAACGCCAGGCGGTCCTTGGTAGTGCTTTTAAGCGCGGGCACCTACAGCTTAGTAACCGGGTTCCAGCACCGTCAGCTGGTCCTCGGTCGTGCCATTGGCTCTTGCACACTGGGGCAACGCATCCGGGTTCCAGCACCGCCAGCTGGTTCTCGGCAGTGTTCTTGTCACAGGTACTCCCTCGTGCCAAGCCTGGTTTCAGCACCGTCAGCTGTTTCCGGGTTGTGTCAACTTCACTGAGACACCTATGCTTGCCTCGTCGTGGTGCGGTCGGGTTAGCCAACTCCAGGGTGCCTCCAGTTTAGGAGCTTCCTATGTGGGCTGCGTGAACTGGTAGTCAAGGCTGGTTCTGTAGTGCCAGTAGGCCCAGCTCCCCCTGTAGGACTGTTGGGGTTCGGTAACTGCGGCTGCCTCGCGGCCTAGCTGTTCTCTCCTCTCCTGTGGACCTTCGGGTCCACCACCTGGTTCCAGCACCGTCAGCTGGTTCCGGGCCGAGCCTTTGGCTTAGGTGCCTCCTCCTGGGTATCCGAGTTCCGCCAACGCCAGGCGGTCCTTGGTAGTGCTTTTAAGCGTGGGCACCTACAGCTTAGTAACCGGGTTCCAGCACCGTCAGCTGGTCCTCGGTCGTGCCATTGGCTCTTGCACACTGGGGCAACGCATCCGGGTTCCAGCACCGCCAGCTGGTTCTCGGCAGTGTTCTTGTCACAGGTACTCCCTCGTGCCAAGCCTGGTTTCAGCACCGTCAGCTGTTTCCGGGTTGTGTCAACTTCACTGAGACACCTATGCTTGCCTCGTCGTGGTGCGGTCGGGTTAGCCAACTCCAGGGTGCCTCCAGTTTAGGAGCTTCCTATGTGGGCTGCGTGAACTGGTAGTCAAGGCTGGTTCTGTAGTGCCAGTAGGCCCAGCTCCCCCTGTAGGACTGTTGGGGTTCGGTAACTGCGGCTGCCTCGCGGCCTAGCTGTTCTCTCCTCTCCTGTGGACCTTCGGGTCCACCACCTGGTTCCAGCACCGTCAGCTGGTTCCGGGCCGAGCCTTTGGCTTAGGTGCCTCCTCCTGGGTATCCGAGTTCCGCCAACGCCAGGCGGTCCTTGGTAGTGCTTTTAAGCGCGGGCACCTACAGCTTAGTAACCGGGTTCCAGCACCGTCAGCTGGTCCTCGGTCGTGCCATTGGCTCTTGCACACTGGGGCAACGCATCCGGGTTCCAGCACCGCCAGCTGGTTCTCGGCAGTGTTCTTGTCACAGGTACTCCCTCGTGCCAAGCCTGGTTTCAGCACCGTCAGCTGTTTCCGGGTTGTGTCAACTTCACTGAGACACCTATGCTTGCCTCGTCGTGGTGCGGTCGGGTTAGCCAACTCCAGGGTGCCTCCAGTTTAGGAGCTTCCTATGTGGGCTGCGTGAACTGGTAGTCAAGGCTGGTTCTGTAGTGCCAGTAGGCCCAGCTCCCCCTGTAGGACTGTTGGGGTTCGGTAACTGCGGCTGCCTCGCGGCCTAGCTGTTCTCTCCTCTCCTGTGGACCTTCGGGTCCACCACCTGGTTCCAGCACCGTCAGCTGGTTCCGGGCCGAGCCTTTGGCTTAGGTGCCTCCTCCTGGGTATCCGAGTTCCGCCAACGCCAGGCGGTCCTTGGTAGTGCTTTTAAGCGCGGGCACCTACAGCTTAGTAACCGGGTTCCAGCACCGTCAGCTGGTCCTCGGTCGTGCCATTGGCTCTTGCACACTGGGGCAACGCATCCGGGTTCCAGCACCGCCAGCTGGTTCTCGGCAGTGTTCTTGTCACAGGTACTCCCTCGTGCCAAGCCTGGTTTCAGCACCGTCAGCTGTTTCCGGGTTGTGTCAACTTCACTGAGACACCTATGCTTGCCTCGTCGTGGTGCGGTCGGGTTAGCCAACTCCAGGGTGCCTCCAGTTTAGGAGCTTCCTATGTGGGCTGCGTGAACTGGTAGTCAAGGCTGGTTCTGTAGTGCCAGTAGGCCCAGCTCCCCCTGTAGGACTGTTGGGGTTCGGTAACTGCGGCTGCCTCGCGGCCTAGCTGTTCTCTCCTCTCCTGTGGACCTTCGGGTCCACCACCTGGTTCCAGCACCGTCAGCTGGTTCCGGGCCGAGCCTTTGGCTTAGGTGCCTCCTCCTGGGTATCCGAGTTCCGCCAACGCCAGGCGGTCCTTGGTAGTGCTTTTAAGCGCGGGCACCTACAGCTTAGTAACCGGGTTCCAGCACCGTCAGCTGGTCCTCGGTCGTGCCATTGGCTCTTGCACACTGGGGCAACGCATCCGGGTTCCAGCACCGCCAGCTGGTTCTCGGCAGTGTTTTTGTCACAGGTACTCCCTCGTGCCAAGCCTGGTTTCAGCACCGTCAGCTGTTTCCGGGTTGTGTCAACTTCACTGAGACACCTATGCTTGCCTCGTCGTGGTGCGGTCGGGTTAGCCAACTCCAGGGTGCCTCCAGTTTAGGAGCTTCCTATGTGGGCTGCGTGAACTGGTAGTCAAGGCTGGTTCTGTAGTGCCAGTAGGCCCAGCTCCCCCTGTAGGACTGTTGGGGTTCGGTAACTGCGGCTGCCTCGCGGCCTAGCTGTTCTCTCCTCTCCTGTGGACCTTCGGGTCCACCACCTGGTTCCAGCACCGTCAGCTGGTTCCGGGCCGAGCCTTTGGCTTAGGTGCCTCCTCCTGGGTATCCGAGTTCCGCCAACGCCAGGCGGTCCTTGGTAGTGCTTTTAAGCGCGGGCACCTACAGCTTAGTAACCGGGTTCCAGCACCGTCAGCTGGTCCTCGGTCGTGCCATTGGCTCTTGCACACTGGGGCAACGCATCCGGGTTCCAGCACCGCCAGCTGGTTCTCGGCAGTGTTCTTGTCACAGGTACTCCCTCGTGCCAAGCCTGGTTTCAGCACCGTCAGCTGTTTCCGGGTTGTGTCAACTTCACTGAGACACCTATGCTTGCCTCGTCGTGGTGCGGTCGGGTTAGCCAACTCCAGGGTGCCTCCAGTTTAGGAGCTTCCTATGTGGGCTGCGTGAACTGGTAGTCAAGGCTGGTTCTGTAGTGCCAGTAGGCCCAGCTCCCCCTGTAGGACTGTTGGGGTTCGGTAACTGCGGCTGCCTCGCGGCCTAGCTGTTCTCTCCTCTCCTGTGGACCTTCGGGTCCACCACCTGGTTCCAGCACCGTCAGCTGGTTCCGGGCCGAGCCTTTGGCTTAGGTGCCTCCTCCTGGGTATCCGAGTTCCGCCAACGCCAGGCGGTCCTTGGTAGTGCTTTTAAGCGCGGGCACCTACAGCTTAGTAACCGGGTTCCAGCACCGTCAGCTGGTCCTCGGTCGTGCCATTGGCTCTTGCACACTGGGGCAACGCATCCGGGTTCCAGCACCGCCAGCTGGTTCTCGGCAGTGTTCTTGTCACAGGTACTCCCTCGTGCCAAGCCTGGTTTCAGCACCGTCAGCTGTTTCCGGGTTGTGTCAACTTCACTGAGACACCTATGCTTGCCTCGTCGTGGTGCGGTCGGGTTAGCCAACTCCAGGGTGCCTCCAGTTTAGGAGCTTCCTATGTGGGCTGCGTGAACTGGTAGTCAAGGCTGGTTCTGTAGTGCCAGTAGGCCCAGCTCCCCCTGTAGGACTGTTGGGGTTCGGTAACTGCGGCTGCCTCGCGGCCTAGCTGTTCTCTCCTCTCCTGTGGACCTTCGGGTCCACCACCTGGTTCCAGCACCGTCAGCTGGTTCCGGGCCGAGCCTTTGGCTTAGGTGCCTCCTCCTGGGTATCCGAGTTCCGCCAACGCCAGGCGGTCCTTGGTAGTGCTTTTAAGCGCGGGCACCTACAGCTTAGTAACCGGGTTCCAGCACCGTCAGCTGGTCCTCGGTCGTGCCATTGGCTCTTGCACACTGGGGCAACGCATCCGGGTTCCAGCACCGCCAGCTGGTTCTCGGCAGTGTTCTTGTCACAGGTACTCCCTCGTGCCAAGCCTGGTTTCAGCACCGTCAGCTGTTTCCGGGTTGTGTCAACTTCACTGAGACACCTATGCTTGCCTCGTCGTGGTGCGGTCGGGTTAGCCAACTCCAGGGTGCCTCCAGTTTAGGAGCTTCCTATGTGGGCTGCGTGAACTGGTAGTCAAGGCTGGTTCTGTAGTGCCAGTAGGCCCAGCTCCCCCTGTAGGACTGTTGGGGTTCGGTAACTGCGGCTGCCTCGCGGCCTAGCTGTTCTCTCCTCTCCTGTGGACCTTCGGGTCCACCACCTGGTTCCAGCACCGTCAGCTGGTTCCGGGCCGAGCCTTTGGCTTAGGTGCCTCCTCCTGGGTATCCGAGTTCCGCCAACGCCAGGCGGTCCTTGGTAGTGCTTTTAAGCGCGGGCACCTACAGCTTAGTAACCGGGTTCCAGCACCGTCAGCTGGTCCTCGGTCGTGCCATTGGCTCTTGCACACTGGGGCAACGCATCCGGGTTCCAGCACCGCCAGCTGGTTCTCGGCAGTGTTTTTGTCACAGGTACTCCCTCGTGCCAAGCCTGGTTTCAGCACCGTCAGCTGTTTCCGGGTTGTGTCAACTTCACTGAGACACCTATGCTTGCCTCGTCGTGGTGCGGTCGGGTTAGCCAACTCCAGGGTGCCTCCAGTTTAGGAGCTTCCTATGTGGGCTGCGTGAACTGGTAGTCAAGGCTGGTTCTGTAGTGCCAGTAGGCCCAGCTCCCCCTGTAGGACTGTTGGGGTTCGGTAACTGCGGCTGCCTCGCGGCCTAGCTGTTCTCTCCTCTCCTGTGGACCTTCGGGTCCACCACCTGGTTCCAGCACCGTCAGCTGGTTCCGGGCCGAGCCTTTGGCTTAGGTGCCTCCTCCTGGGTATCCGAGTTCCGCCAACGCCAGGCGGTCCTTGGTAGTGCTTTTAAGCGCGGGCACCTACAGCTTAGTAACCGGGTTCCAGCACCGTCAGCTGGTCCTCGGTCGTGCCATTGGCTCTTGCACACTGGGGCAACGCATCCGGGTTCCAGCACCGCCAGCTGGTTCTCGGCAGTGTTCTTGTCACAGGTACTCCCTCGTGCCAAGCCTGGTTTCAGCACCGTCAGCTGTTTCCGGGTTGTGTCAACTTCACTGAGACACCTATGCTTGCCTCGTCGTGGTGCGGTCGGGTTAGCCAACTCCAGGGTGCCTCCAGTTTAGGAGCTTCCTATGTGGGCTGCGTGAACTGGTAGTCAAGGCTGGTTCTGTAGTGCCAGTAGGCCCAGCTCCCCCTGTAGGACTGTTGGGGTTCGGTAACTGCGGCTGCCTCGCGGCCTAGCTGTTCTCTCCTCTCCTGTGGACCTTCGGGTCCACCACCTGGTTCCAGCACCGTCAGCTGGTTCCGGGCCGAGCCTTTGGCTTAGGTGCCTCCTCCTGGGTATCCGAGTTCCGCCAACGCCAGGCGGTCCTTGGTAGTGCTTTTAAGCGCGGGCACCTACAGCTTAGTAACCGGGTTCCAGCACCGTCAGCTGGTCCTCGGTCGTGCCATTGGCTCTTGCACACTGGGGCAACGCATCCGGGTTCCAGCACCGCCAGCTGGTTCTCGGCAGTGTTTTTGTCACAGGTACTCCCTCGTGCCAAGCCTGGTTTCAGCACCGTCAGCTGTTTCCGGGTTGTGTCAAGCTCACTGAGACACCTATGCTTGCCTCGTCGTGGTGCGGTCGGGTTAGCCAACTCCAGGGTGCCTCCAGTTTAGGAGCTTCCTATGTGGGCTGCGTGAACTGGTAGTCAAGGCTGGTTCTGTAGTGCCAGTAGGCCCAGCTCCCCCTGTAGGACTGTTGGGGTTCGGTAACTGCGGCTGCCTCGCGGCCTAGCTGTTCTCTCCTCTCCTGTGGGCCTTCGGGTCCACCACCTGGTTCCAGCACCGTCAGCTGGTTCTCGGCAGTGTCTTTTGCTCTTGTACCTTCTGCTCCCCATCCTGGTTCCAGTACCGTCAGCTGGTTCCGGGCAGAGCCTTTGGCTTAGGTGCCTCCTTCTGGGTATCCAAGTTCCACCAACGTCAGGTGGTCCTTGGTAGTGCTTTCAGGCACGGGTACCTCCTGCTTAGTAACCGGGTTCCAGTAACGTCAGCTGGTCCTCGGTAGTTCCATTGGCTCTTGGACCTTCGGCTACCCATCCGGGTTCCAGTACCGTCAGCTGGTTCTCGGCAGTGTCTTTTGCTCTTGTACCTTCTGCTCCCCATCCTGGTTCCAGTAACGTCAGCTGGTTCCGGGCAGAGCCTTTGGCTTAGGTGCCTCCTTCTGGGTATCCGAGTTCCGTCAACGTCAGGCGGTCCTTGGTAGTGCTTTTTAGCACGGGTACCTCCTGCTTAGTAACCGGGTTCCAGTAACGTCAGCTGGTCCTCGGTAGTTCCATAGGCTCTTGAACCTTCGGGTAGCCATCCGAGTTCCAGTTCCATCAGCTGGTTCTTGGCATTTTCTCAGCCTTCTTGTACCTTCTGCTACATTTCCAAGTTGAAGACCCTAACGTCGACGACCCGGAAGACCACCACGATGACGACGACACGGAAGACCACCCCGATGACGACGACGACGACGGCGGAGATGACGACACTGGAGACGACGACCCTGGAGACGACAACATGGAAGACCGAGAAGCAGAAGAACAAGAGGCTGCAGAACAAAGAGCAGAAGAACATTAAGCATAAGACTTAATATCAGAGCAAAAGATATTATCTAAATTATATGCAGAAGAAGACTAAGCAGTGTATGGGGGTGAGTCCGTTCCTCCTCGTGGTGCCCCTGGATAAAGCCTGATGCTGCAGGCCAAACTGAACGCGGACAAATGTAACTTTTGTGACTGGCAGAACGGAAGGTGTAATCTTCAAACTTTTATAGATAACAACTACGGGAATGCCTGTCACAAATGAGAATATGATGAAGAAGTAGAATAGGAAGAATAATAACAGTGGAATAAAAAGAATATGTAGAATAAGAAGAATAATAATAGTTGAATAAAATGAATATGAAGAATGTAATAAAAAAAAAAAAATAGGTAGAAGATGAAGAAGAAGATGAATAAGGTGAAGAAGTTGATGTCAAAGATGCTGATGATGATGAAGATGAAAGTGTGGGAAAAGAAAAAAAAAAAGAAAAAAAAGAAGGGGAAGGGCGTGGAATAGTGAAACATCAATATCTGACAAAATAAAAAAAAAATTTACATAGTCAATATCTTTGTCACTCCGAACGTCTTAAAAAAAAACAAAAAACATGCTATTCTATTTGATTGGGATAAACCTCTATGACTTTAATGTCTCCGCCACCTCCCCAAATACATCCGGCATTATTCTTAGTTGTTTTCCTTCATGTAGAATGAACCTACAAGGAAAGAAAGGGTTTATTTTAATTCCGATATTTTGGTCCCATTGACTTGCATTGGGATCGGGTATCGGTATCGGCGATATCCGATATTTTTTGAATATCGGCCGATCCAAACCGATACCGATACTTTCCGATATCGGAAGGTATCGCTCAACACTACTCATCACTAATCTTGATCCATCTTTTATTGTCACAGTTCTCATTGTGATACTTTTCGATACTCCTTTCCTCCCCACAAGACACAGAGCGCGATCGCTTAATTTAATTTTTTTACACAAACTATTTAAAATTTCTCGTCCTTTTTTCCCTTTTTTTCTCTTCTTCACATAACTCTGGATTCTCATAAATTCACACACATGAATCTCCTGACATTAGTTAAATCAATCCTACCTTGAGACAAGTACTAATCTTGATCGTCTCACTATCCTTTTAATTTTCTATTTTTTTTTTATTTTTCATTTTTTTCGTACTAGAACTTTTTACATTTATATAATTTCACAATTCTTTATATTGACATCTTTCTATCTCTACATCTTACATATCAATCTGCCCGATCATGTTTTAACTTTCTTCCCTGCTCACCTCTCCTTCCGCCCTTCTTTTTACCTTTTTCCCCACTTCATTAACTGCTCCACCCTCTTTGTGTCAATACAATGTTTGTGTCTTCCTCTTTCTCTCCTTTAGGAGTGTTTTTCATGGTTTTTGGAGCCATTTTTCCTTTTGAAAGCCTCCAGTTGTTGCACTCTGCTCACTTGGTTTTTATACCCTGAAAAAGGCACTGGTCCGGTGCAGAAACACGTTGGTATTAGTAAAAAAACGTTTTGGAATCTTAAGACTCTTCATTCCCGCAGCAGGAAGAACTTTTCCAGCCAGTGACAGGGCAGCAGCACCTTTCCATGCTTAGGTATTGTGCCTGACCACAACACCTTAAGGCAAGTGCTACCATCACTTATACCTATCCCTTACCAGGCGGTATTGCCCTATTTTATATGCGCTGCTGTCTCTCTACAGAGCTTGACAACTAACAGCTGACAGAGCTTGTGCACTGTGCACTTTGTGACTGAGGTAACCTACTGATGCATGGGATTCAGCCAGGAGTGCGCACGCTGTTTAGGCTCTACCCCCACTCTTAGAGAACCGCATTCAGTATCTGTGGAACTGAATACAGGTTTGCTTCACAAACAGCATCTAGAATATTTTTTAAAGGGTTTATTTCGTATTAATAAACCCTTTAAAAAATCTAAAGGTCTAACGGCAGAGTCCCTACTGGGCGCATAATCATTCTATTTGCCTCAGACATTAGAACTAAAAGGTGCAAATTCTACTGTACCTCTGAACCAACCAATTGTAGATAGTAGTTGAAGTGTGTGACTAATTATTTGACTTGCACGTTTTATTGAATTTTTATTTTTTATTTTACTTTCAGGAAGCTGTAATAATTGGTTGTCATATTGAAAGATAACTGTGCACTGTTCATATTATATTTTACTCACAATAATTGTATTGCCAATGAGAGTGAACTTTTTTGCTGAAAACTCATCCAAAGGATTCATCTTATAACTGAGAACATTATTTGGTTCCTCTATGTCTTTATCCACACATACAATTTGCAGCAAAGGGCTGTTTATGGCAGTTGTTTCAGCAACTTGAATCCTAATAGAAATCAAAGACATAGTAAAGTACATAATATTCACAGCAAATAAAATATATATATAAAAAAAACTGATCGTAGTACTAGTGGCAATTGCTGGCTACTGATGCCAAGACAAAGACATATTCTGTAACATCAAGTCAACTGATTTGCCCACTACTTTGATAATGATATCAGTCATAAATATCAAATCATTGGGGTCTGACACACTGCAACCCAATGGCAGTTGTGTAGGACCACAATTCTGTACACTGGCCATTGCTGAGAACCAAAGGTCGGCTTCTATTCAGTTGATATGTTAATTTTTATCTTCCGCAAAGACTGAGGAACTTATCTGGCTTTGGTTATTTTAAAATGCTTCTGAAACTTTAAGAGAAGAAACGTGAGTTTATAGAGATCCTCGGTCAAAGATTTTGCTGTTAATCCGGGCCATTGCAAGACTAAGATCATTACAAAATTGCTTTATGGAGAACCTGCCCTACCATCTGACCAAATAAGGACAAATAACACATGTGTGTATGTTTTCTATAATGGTAAAGTGAGATTATTCAAATGAAGAAAGTGTAGGAGTCTGGTATGGGGTCTATATTTCTAGTTGTAGTTCAAACTATGGGGTGTGCTCTAAAGGGTTTTGATCTTGAGTTTTGCTTGGGTTCATTATTCATGGGTTATTCTAGGGTCTGTATTAGTATAGGCGATTGCTGTGTTTTTAATAGTGTTAGCAATAGTGCTGGGTATTGTGACACATGTTGCTTCTGGAATGGCGCCATGCCAATTCCAAGTGCTATTGCTAACACTATGCTCCTGGTCACCCATCCAGCAATCAGTTCTGATGAAGGTCCAATGTAGGACCAAAACATTAATTTAATACAGATTGCCTATTAAATAAGTTATCTATTTTTCTCCACAACTTTCTGAATGCCAAACTTTCTCTACTATATAATTTAAGGGTTGGAACTCTACTTGGGCACCTCTTCGCACTACAGGAGTGCCGTATAGCTACCAGCAATTTATTAGACAATTGCACATGATTAAAGTTGTATTTACTGCTGGTTAACAGTATGACTGCATTATAGTACCTGCTGTTTGTAATCAGTTGAATAGAATTGAATCTTGTACTCACATGTTGGGGTAGCCTTCACATTGTGGATAGTTATCATTAACATCAATTAGTCTCACTGTTAGTTCTGCTGCTGTTATATGAACTCTGTCATTATCAAATGCATGGACGATTAATCTCTGCTCATGAACAATATTCGGATCTTCATAGTCTAACACATAGGCTATTTTGATTTCTCCAGAATCTGACATATAAAAAGTTGAAAGTTAAAAAAAAAACATTTTCAAAATGAATATATTTTTCAGACAATTGGACAATAGAATATCATTTACCACATATACTCGAGTATAAGCCAACCCGAGTATAGTCCGAGGCACCTAATTTTGCCAAAGAAAACTGGGTAAGCTTAGTGACTCGAGTATAAGCTGGGTATGAATTGTCCCCCAATCCCTGTCCTGCTATGCATGGCTTCCCTTGCCAAAGTCCTGCTATGCGTGGCTCACCCTCCTTCCTGTCCTGGGGTACGTGGCTCCCCCCATCCTGTCCTGGTTCGCATGGCTCACCCCCCATCCTTTCCTGGTATGCGTGGCTCACCGTTTCCTGTCCTGGTATGTGTGGCTCTCCCATCCTGTCCTGGTATGCATGGCTCACCCCCCATCCTTTCCTGGTATGCGTGGCTCCCCTTTTCCTGTCCTTGTATGTGTGGCTCTCCCATCCCATCATTGTATGCATTGGTCTGTCGGTCCCATCCTTGTATGCATGGCTACCCTGGTCCTGTCATATGCATGGCTCCCCTGGTCCCATCGTTGTATGCATGGCTCCCCCCGTCCCGTCATTGTATGCGCGACTCCCTCCATCCCAGTTTGCAACCTTCCTATTACAAAAAAATCATACTCACCCTCCTCCATGCCATCGCTGGTCCTGGCGCCTGCAGCTCTTCCTGTGCTGAGCGATCACGTGGCCCCGCTCATTAAAGTAATGAATATTCACTCCACGGCTATGGGAGTGGAGACATGTGCATATTCATTACCTTAATGAGCGGTGCCACGTGATCGCTCAGCACAGGAAGAGCTGCAGGCGCTGGGACGAAAGAGATGCTGCGACCGCACAGAGGAGGGTGAGTATGATGTCTTCTGGCAGCCGGTGGCTGCAGCTGCAGCTGTCACTGTACGCAATAAGAGAAATTAATTTTCATTTCTCTTTAGCCGCTGCACAGTTACAGCCACAGCCACCGGCTCCTGCCACTGCTCTGCCGCTCCCCCTCCCCAGCCAGCTTTCTTGACAGTGACTTGTGTATAAGCCGAGGGGGGCATTTTCAGCACAAAAAATCAATAGAAAAATTCAGCTTATACACGAGTATATATGGTAATCAGTTCATACTAAACCACTGCAAAGAGGACAAATTATTTTTGTTGCATTCAACTCTCCTTTCCTGCAATATAGAATATTATGGTAATTGATATCCAAGCCGAGAGCTTGCTATGCATTCTTATTGATAGTGACATATTTCACTAATCTCATGCACTCTACTTAGACAGCATTGGCTCAGTGATTAGCACTGTAGTTTGCAGCGCTGGGGTCCTGGGTTCAAATTCCACCAGGGATAACAACTGCAAGGAGTTTGTTTGTTCTCCCCTTAAATGCATGATTTTATTATGGGTGTTCTAGTTTCCTTCGACACACTTATAGGGGGACAGGGATTATGTCTGTAAATCGATGTGAAATCACTGGTGCTATACAAGTGAGTGAAAATAAAAATATAATTGCCAAATAGTTCCTCCTGCTAACTCAGTCAATTGTTAAGATTTTCACATATACAGCTCTGGCAAAAATTAAGAGACCTGTGAGATCTTTTGGAACACCTGGAGTGGACCCGAAGATCCACGTCAATGAACCTCTCAAGGGTGAGCTGACCAGGTAGACCACCCCTTATACAGGGAGCGTTAGTGGCAGACCCAAGGGAGACTATTGCTGCAGAAGCTGGAACCCGGGGACAGGTAGTAGAAGGTACAAAATAGAGAAGCTGGGCATAGGACGGACAGAGCGAGGTAAGATGAAGTACAGTTTGGTTAGAGCTGAATACAGGCGAGACCAATGGAGCACTGGGAAGGGGAAGGCACAAAGGAAGCAGGACAGAGACACCAGACTAACAGAGTATGGAGCAGACACTGGGAAGGCTGGACTGGACGAGGAGACAAGGAAGCCTGGGAAAGGCAGAGAAGCTGAACTGGCTGGACAGAGCGGAGACTCAGAACAGGCAGAGCAAAGACAAAGGTAGACCTGAGTCACAGAAGTACAAATGACAGACAAGCAAGGAGCAGATTAAGGAATCGCCTTAAATAAATGGAGTGCTGAAGGACTTCCGGGTCACAGTCCCCCAGGATCACAGAGAGGAGATACAGAGCATCTGTAAATCAGAGAGGAAGTGCTGGAGTGGGCGGTGCGCATGCGCACCCGACGAGAACCAGGGAGCGGAGAAGAATGAAGGAGAGGATGCATGCCTGCAGGAGGAGTGCGCCGCATCGGGTAAGTATGAGAGGGGGGAGCAGCAGTGGTCCCGTCAGTAGGCACGGCCGCAGAAGTAGTTGCCGTGACAGACCACTGCACTGTTTTATAAAAATCAGCTTCTCTACATGGCTGACAGCCATTCCATTCCTGTGCCAGTTGAATTCCAACCAGAGTACATCTGATTCTACTTAACGGGCTTCTTATTAGGTGATCAACTGAACCCAATCTTATTTTAGGAAGGAAAGTATAAAAAACACTGCTGTGGTCTTCACAATCCTCTTGCAATACGACAAGCTGGATGGCAAAACAAGTGCTAGTAATATCCCAAAAGTAATAGGAATGAAAAAATAACTTTTAACCATGCCAAAGGAGTTCAAAAGAAAAGGCTTGAGTGAGGAAAAGAAGGGCTCAATTCTGGCTTTACTATCATAGGGATACGGTTAACGTCATGTTGCCTCCATCCTTAAAATTTTCAGTCCAATATAACAAGGTCAAGCAGCAAACATTGGGGACAGCAAAGATAACGACCGTCAGAGGGCAAAAGCGACTCTCCACTGACAGGGATGACCGTCATCTTATTCAAATGTCACTCAGCAACCGCAGGATGATATCAAGTGACCTACAAAAGGAATGGCAAATGGCAGCTGGGGTGAAGTGCATGGCAAGAACAGTGCGTAATAGGCTCCTAGAGGCAGGGCTCAAGTCATGTAAAGCTATAAAAAAAGCATTTAATCAATGAGAAGCAAAGGAGAGCCAGGCTGAAGTTTGCCAAAGACCATAAGGATTTGCCCATTGAGGATTGGAGTAAGGTAATCTTCTCTGATGAGTCTAATTTTCAGCTTTGCCCAACACCTGGTCATCTAATGATTTGAGGGAGACCTGGAGAGACGTACAAGACACAGTGTCTTGCAAACACTGTGAAACTTAGTGGAGGATTGGTGATAATCTGGGTATGCTTCATCAAGGCTGGAATTGGGCAGGTTAATCTTTGTGAAGGATAGATGAATCAAGCCACATACAAGGTTATCCTGGAAAAACAGTAGATTCCTTCTCCTCAGGCGATGTTCCCCAACTCTGTTTTTCCAGCAGGACAATGCACCATGCCACACAGCTAGGTCAGTCATTGTGTGGATGAGGGACCCCCACATCAAAATCCTGCCAGCCTAATCTCCAGACCTGAACCCCATTGAAAACCTCTGGAATGTAATCAAGAGGAAGATGGATAGTCACAAGCCATGAAACAAAGAACTGCTTATATTTTTGCACCAAGAGTGGCATTAAGTCAACCAAAAGCAGCGTGAAAGACTGGTGGAAAACATGCCAAGACGCATGAAAGCTGTGATTGAAAATCATGGTTATTCCACAAAATATTGATTTCTGAACTCTTCCTAAGTTAACACATTAGTACTCTTGTTTCTAAATGATTATGATCTTGTTTTCTTCGCACTTTTTGAGGTCTTCAAGCACTGCATTTTTTTGTAATTTTGAGCCATTTCTCATTTTCAGAAAATAAATACAAAATGTATTGCTTGGAAGTTCAGAGACATGTTGTAGTTTATAGAATAAAAGAACAATTTACATTTTACTCAAACATATTCACATAAAGAGAAAAATCAGACAAACTGAAAATTTTGCAGTGGTCTCTTAATTTTTGCCAGAGCTGTATGTATCTTCAGACATAAAAGTTCTGTGCCAGAAGATAACTCTGGTGGTGGTGGTGTGTCGTAAATAATGATGAGCGAGTGTACTCGTTGCTCGGGTTTTCCCGAGCACGCTCGGGTGACCTCCGAGTATTTGTTAGTGTTTGGAGATTTTGTTTTCATCACGGCAGCTGAATGATTTACATCTATTAGCCAGGTTTAGTACAAGTGGGGATTGCCTGGTTGCTAGGGAATCCCCACATGTAATCAAGCTGGCTAATAGCTGTAAATCATGCTGCTGAGGTGATGAAAACTTAATCTCCGAGCAGTTATAAATACTCGAAGAGCACCCGAGCGTGCTCGGGAAAACTCGAGCAACAAGTACACTCACTCATCACTAGTCGTAAACCATAACCCACCAAAAGTAGAAGATGCCCATATTTCTGTCTTTCTGTCTCTGAATTTAGTAAAGCTTATCAGTCTAAGGGAGAGTTCACACTACCGTATTTTATCATTCCTATTACGGCAACAATACATGGCTCAACCATGGCTCAACTGGAGGTTTTTGGTGTGAACTAAAGCATCATGAACATTTATGCTGCGGTAATTTGGGTAGTGACACCTGCAGTTCAGGCAAGTATTGCATGTTTTTTAGCAAGTTTCAAAAAAGGGTACCTTTTAAAGTGAACCTGTCAGCACGATTTTGCAATGTAAAGTAATGACATGGGTGTAATGTTGCTACACAGATTAAATTGATACCTTTGGAGAATAAATCCACTTCTTGTAGTTTTATATTTGTAGTGTTTTTTGCAATTTAGAAAAAGGATACTTTTAACCCTACTGTTCTGATCCCATAAACTATACATTTGTACTGTTTCAGGTCAATATGACCTGACCTATTAAAATGTTGATTTTAGCTACTGTGTTTTATTTGAATACCTCTTTCATTATTAAAATGTATGTGAACATGGTTGATCAAATGAAAAATTAAATTAAAACTTAATTTAATTTAGTTTTTTTTTCAGAAAAAGTTACACAGGCTGTTTGCAATTATGTTTGCTTTATAGCATTCTACACAAATAACAAACATGCTTCAGATTTCTATTACTATAACATGAAATCTAACTGAATATAACTGTGTTAACATATTTTATAAAACAACAAATGAAAAATAATGAAAACTTCAGTTTTTCATTTTTATCTCAAAAAAGGTTGAACAGGTTCATGCATTTTTACATTGAACACAATAATAAAACACAAGTCCTTTACATAGATATTTTGCACACCCAGCACATGTCAGATTTGCTTTATTGTCACTAGAAGATGGACAGAAGCTGCATCTCTTCCTTTTTTCGGCTGGTAGCTGTGCTGGTGGAGGCCATGGAGTCTCTTTCTTGAGCATGCTGCTGGACACTCTTCACAAAGGCTGCTACTCATTCACTTCTGGGGTTTACTTTTCTGGCTTCGTTATACGGCCTAACTAGGGATTTTCCTAATTCTTCAATAACAATTCTTCTATTATGCAGCTTATTTCCATTCCAATTGGGTTCGATTTCTCTCCATAAAACATATGCGTTATATTCCGAAACATCCAGAATGTTGTAAAATATTATCATTGGCCAACAATTAGTTTTGCCTTTGTAGGTGTATGATGATATTGCTTGATCTAGTGTATCAACTGCCCCTTTTGTGGCGTTATAATCTAATATCATGTCCGGCTTTCTGTCTTAACCATTACTTATTGCATTGTTATGGTGCATTGTGCTCATTAGAATTACATGTTTATTTTTTGGGGGGAATGTAAGACACAACTGTTGTATCTCCAGTAAAGTAAAAAGTAGAACTATACACATCTCTTTTACTAAGGATACCTTGCGGCAATTCTGCCTTGTTTTTCCTTATAGTACCCAGCATGGTAAAGTGTCTTTTTCGCAACATCTGGCCCAGTTGGTAGGATGTGAAAAAGTTGTCACATATGACAATTTTTTCCTTTTAGTCCATGAGTCAAATCGAGAACAACTCGCATACCCTGATTTTTTTTCAGCTCTTTCTCCAGGGTTTCTTCCTGTATACACTTGTGCATTTACAACGTATGAACTTTTACTGTCACAAAGTGTCCAGATCTTGATGCCGTACTTTGCTGGCTTACTCGGTATGTATTGTCTGAATAGGCACCTACCTCGGAATGCCACCAGTTGTTCGTTGACAGTTACTTCACTAATATTATATAATTTTGGTAGAATTTACACCAATTTAGTCCAAACATTTCTTATTTTTGGCTAGTTTATCTTTAGCTCTTTTATTTTGATCTGTTTTATTATGAAACCTCAGTACTCTAGAAATCTCATGGAACCTTTCAAGAGACATTGTAGCTCTAAATATGTGGCAACCAGTTTCCACAAACTTTTAGTTTATTCACCATAAGATTTGTATACTCCCGCTAAAAGAAGTAAACTAATATAAGCATTTAGAGCTGTCACATCTAATTTGTTCCATTTATCACTATAAACTCGTTGTCCCTCAATATTTGTCATTTGTATTATAATAATAATACTGTATGTTAATAATAATAATTTAATAAGGAAATGAAGACCACAGGAAGACAAATTAATTTTTGAAGGCAGAAATAATTAGTGACCTGTTGAACAGTATAAAATGTTATTGGGTCATATTGACCCGAACAGTAAAAGTGTAACAATCAGTGTGTAGCAAAAAGTTAATAAAAAAACAACAGTCATAGTAAGAACTCCTCAAATGAGGAAAAGTCAATTAATCACAAGTTTCCGATCCGTATAATAAATAATCTGCAGGGTCTCAAATTTCATTTCAGGTCATATGGAACAGCATTGTTAAAAAAAACCTGTCAGAACGATTTTGCAATGTAAGCTAAAGACATGGCTGTAATGGCACTGTAACACTGATTGCATTGAAAAATTTGGTGAAGAAATCCACTTTGTTGATCTCCTTTAATCACCATTTGAAGTTTTCTGCTAATTAGATTTTGTTGCTGGACTGTAAATGGGTCTTCTCCTCCATGTCTGTGAGTGTCCAGCCAGGGAAATCAGCGGATTTCAGTTACCACACAGTATAAGCCAATGTAAGCACTGATATGTGGCATAGCCATTCATCATCAGTCAATGAGCTAGCATGTGCATACAGCCACCGTTCACCATGCACTGAAACCTCTTCAACATGCCTCTATGACTAAAAGCTGGTGGCTGCTGGAAGGTATAATGTTTATTTCCTCCTAGCAGCTGTGCTTTCAGTGCAGCCTCACAGCTTTAGAATGCTATAAACCTGCAGGTTAACCATATATCTGCTAGTTAATAGTGTTTGGGCTCATGATAGGTTACCTTTAAGGCAAAATCCTGCTGCATATTGTACCTGTCACAGCATACTGCGACAGAGAGTGGCCAAAAGATCGCAGCATCTGGTCACACAAAATCCTGCACTGATTAGAACTTCTTCACCATCCTACTAAGCAGTGTAGGTTTTCCTTTCTTTGTCATTGTAAGATTTTATCAATTCAGTTCATCTCCTGTAACTTTTCATCCTGAATTATCTCAGCTGTTCTGTGTTGGCCCTTCCCCTGTGGTATATATGCTCTCCACTGGCACTTGAGAATTGTCAGTGATAGTTCTACTTCATGGATAAATGTTAGAGGAGAAATTCAGTGTTTGGATTAGGTGGTGGGAGAGTTGTACACCAGATTTCTGTGTGGAGTTGGTTTGCATGTTTATCCTGATCCACTCCTATTTGGTTTCTCCTACCTATTCCTCCCTTGTGTTTCACTGTGTTGTTTTGTGAGTATATTCTTATGATTGTAGTTTTCTTTAATTCCTGTCTGTATTCCCTTGTCTGTCTGGTTAGTGTAATCCCACACTTCAGCTTCACACCTCCCTGGGTGGGGGAAGGATCAGATAAGGTTTAATATAGGAGCATAGAATGATACATTACCCCATCGTCTCCATCTTCTGGAGTAATTCTGGGGACAATATTGGCCCCCCAGCCCAAAAATACCAGTCCACAAACCACCCAGAAAAGCCATATCTGTTAGATGTGCCAATTCTGGCACTGCCTCTTCCCAATTGCCCTATAGTGGTGGCAAGTGGGGTAATATTTGTGGGGTTGATGTCACCTTTGTTTTGTCAGGTGACATCAAGCCCATGGATTAGTAATGTAAAAGTGTCTATAAGACACCTATTCATTACTAATCCTGTCGTTATATTGTAAATAAAGACACAGCCAGATGAAGACTTTTATTTGAAATAAAACAAAGCACACTTTTACTTTTTTATTTAAGAATAACAGACATAGTTATTCTCACCCAATGCCTTATTCCACTTTATTCCTTGTCTCCTGTAATAAGACAAAATTTAAAAAACAACAAGATCCCTCACCTGTCCATCATCCTGTCCCACGCCGTGATCAAGTGAATGGGGTCTGGGTCCAGGTTTGGGTCTGGTTACTGTTTTAGTACCCAAAGCCAAACTTTTTGTAACTGTTTGTGCCGAACTCGCTGGACTCGAACATCCAGGTGCCCGCCTATCTCTACTAGGTTGGTGTGAATGCTGCTGAGCTAAAATGCAGGCAAATCTATATCTGGGTCCAGATCTGTGGGAACTAAAGAGGAGGGAGCTGCAATGCATTCCTGGCTGCCTTGAAGCCTGAGGTGTTACCTTGGTAATGTATATAATGTGTGTCTGTGTGAATGTGACAGTACCTATAGCAGAGCTATGTGTATAAAAAATGTGCACGTAGCAGAGCTGTGTGCATGTAAATGTGTATGCAACAGA
Organism: Ranitomeya imitator; assembly: GCF_032444005.1. Taxonomy (NCBI): domain Eukaryota; kingdom Metazoa; phylum Chordata; class Amphibia; order Anura; family Dendrobatidae; genus Ranitomeya; species Ranitomeya imitator. The sequence continues at coordinate 368,780,196 of NC_091285.1, forward strand.
GCTGTGTGTGTTTATATGTGCATGTAGCAGAACTGTGTGTAGGCATACGCGCACATGTAGCAGAGCTGTGTGTGTATTTATATGCATATGTAACAGGATATATAACAGAGCTGTGTGTGTCTATATGTGCATGTAGCAGAGCTGTGTGTATAGTACATACTGCAGAGAGACACCAACAGTAGATGTATTACCTCTAGATTCTATCGTAATACATTACAATTAGTGAGAATGATCCCCCCATTTTACACGACCAGGGAAGTTTTAAGAGACAAGAAAAATGTTTTTCCTATTTTCTTTTGTCTTAATCTGGGTTGTGTCTTATGGTAAGTCCCAAAAATATGGTAACTTACCCTCATCTATGAATAACCCAGGGTAGGTAGTGAAAAATTCATAGTGCACATTGTCGCCAATATCCCTGTCAGTTGCTTGTAGTTTAAGTACAATCGATCCAGGAGGAAGATTTTCAGGGATGTCAATAGGTTTATTTGGTAAATTCCTATGAGGAAAAGAAATACAACTATTACTTCTTGTATTTATAATAACAGAAGAATACAGACTTAGCATTTTTTAAACTAACACACAAGAACATTGACATTAACTCAAAACCTAATGCAACAAAAGAGTTGTACAGTTAGGCATCACTTTTCTACATTAGGATATCATTCCACACTGTAATATCTTTATCATTTTAAGAAAGGCTACATTTATATATTGCATTAGACTGCCAACATGATGGATCTATATTAAATATTCATTTGCTGTTTTAACACAACATGTGAATAGGCTTTTGTTTTGTAACCTACAGTAGTTCATACCATATTTTGTTGGTAAATTCTGCACCAAAAATCTTCAGCAATTTCTTCAAGTGTGAATATGGCCTTAGAGCAAGGGTGCAAAACATATCCTGGTCTGAGACATGTAGGAATCCCACCTATTGGGAGAATGGATGACCCCTATTTCTCCATGCACACAGGAATAAGGTAAAGAAGTTGCAACTGTTAGTACACTGCTGGCAACCCGGAGCTTGTCCTCTCCTCCAAACCTGCTGTGACACTGAAGTGTGTACTTACACCCCGAACCCCCTCGGCATCTGTCTGCTCCCAGGACCTGCGTGCAGCACTCAAGTCTCCTGGGAATGGGCTTGGGGTGCATGCTCCCTGACTCTTAAGGGGCGAGCGCCAATAGCTGGGAAATGTCTTGTATATAAAACATTCTCCCCTATTGGGAGGTGCCTTAGCAACTTAGTCTATGTGTTTCCTGCATGTTAGTTTTAAGGTCTTCGTGTTCCTAATCCAGTCAACTCTGTCTGTACCTCTCCTGGTCCACTAATCCGAATCCGCTCTGCCAGTTCCTAGTCTCAATCCTGATCCATCTGACCTGTACCTGTGTCTCTTTACTGCCCAATCTGTACTTGCACCTGAGAACCTGCATCTGTGATCCTGTAGTGTGGCCATCCTGTGTTCCTGTTCCAATCCTACTTGTGCTGTACCATCCAACTAACTAGTTACTGGCTGGTCCTGCTTCCTTGTCCCCTGTAAGGGTCAGCTGCCACAGATCCATGGGTCTGTCCTGGCGTAGCACCTGGAACCAAGTCTAAATCTGCTATCAGTGGCTCTAGCCAATAGTCTGGTGTATGCTTAGTTACGCCCCTCCAGTCTCTCCCTGGACTGTGGCACAGTGGCTCCACAACCACATGCGTAACAGCAACTTTCTCCATTTTAGTTTATGTGAAGTGTTTCACTGCTATCCCTATTCATGTAAAACTACAACAAATAAAGCCTCAAACATGCATTGCCAACTGCACAATAAATTGTATTGCTTGTGTGCAACACAGGGGTCAGGAAAATTTCATTCCGCAGATATATAGGAAAGACAGGAATGGTCACACAGTGCATATAAGTGATAGACCTTCCCTGTTTTCCATACTACATGTCATCCTTTTTATTTCCTCTGATATGGGAAATACCTGTAGGCAGCCACCAAACATAAATAGGCATTTCTGTAACCATATGGTTTGCCACATAAAATGGCATAGTGGGCCCCATGAGGACCTTGGATAACAAGTTGTGTACCCCTTCCTAAGTCGTATGAATCTACTGCATACAATTACATATACTGCATGTCCAGTGATAAACAGTTCATGGAATATGTAACATGGATATGATATAACATTTTTCTATACAAACTACCTACCCTTCCTGCATGTCTTCAAACTGAATTACACCACACAACAATAAAGTTCCATGTTTCATTTGATGCTACATAAGTGAATCCTTAATTTGCTAGAGTGCTTTCACACTGCTTTTCGGTACCTGTTCGTTGGTTCCGTCAGTGCTTAAGTCCAAACCATCCCACCATCGCACAAAACAGCATTTGGGTGTTTGTGTTGACGGGGACATAGACTAGAATGGTGAAGACAGAATGAATGTGTGCTCTGTTGTGCATGCCTACTGGGGACGGTCACCCATACGCAGTGTACTTCATCTGAGTGTCCTCCTCCAGTAGGCATATATGCCCAAAAATGAAGCATGACAGACGACATGTGTTTGCACCATGATAGTCTATGGCCCCATCGGCGCATACACCTGAATCATATTTTGCAGGGGGATTCGGACATATGCCCTGACGAGACCAACGAACAGGTGCAAAAGCACAGTGTGAAAGCACCCTTACAATGATGTTTCTTATCAATTGCCAGAAAGCAGTGAGAGATTAATAAAGAAAGTGTAATGGAAATATGTATAGCTTTTCATTATACGAAGAACAACCATTGTTTGCAAAAACAAGAATACTACTTGAAGTGCATCACTATAAGAAAGACAAAATTTTTGTTGTGGCTAAACATTATGTCTCTTAAAACTACTCTCTCCCTGGGCTACACACACATATTAAATTAAAGTAAGCATATTTTGACAATATTGGCAGGATGCATTGGCAATTGAATGTGCCTTCCCTACTGGAGTTTCCTAGCCCGTGTGATACATCTATGCCTTTTACTGCTTTCACTTCTGTCTACTAGGCAGATCAAGTCTGGTCCCATAGAGGATTTAAGTGAAACCTCCTTTTTAGTGCTTTGTCGACTTTAATATATGTATACGAGAAACCGCCACTGCCCTTACATTCGATAAAGAAACCGTGGAAGCTTGTGGACTTTGGCAGAGATTAGAGAGGATTATGCAATTGGAGGAATTACGGACCTGAGTTTACATGAAATAATTACATGTCCACATTGTTCAGGACCACTGAAGTCTCTTTACATGCATGTCTGGCCCAATGTTTTGGACAAAACAGTTATATTATTGTCTTACATTTTTGTTGTACAGTAACGAGTATAGAAATGATTGTACTTACTGATAAACAGGCTCTTCATCATTTTCATTTTGGAGAGTGATTGTGATTAAGCCTGTGCAGAACATTGGATTTGGCTTTACATTTCTCACCTTGATGGAGATTACAACTTTCTAAAATTGGTGAAAAAAATATTATGATTTAAAAAAACCCTATTACATCCAACAATGATAAAAAAAAGTCTTAGCTGTAGAAATGAATGGATCTGATAATATTTGATTTTGCCAAATCGTGTCTATTTTACAGGGAAAAATGATTTGAAGCAAATTTTTTCTCTGCAAATTTGAATGTTGGGGTTTGGAGAAACCCCAGAGTATAATAAGCGTAAGATGTAGAAACAAAATAACTAATACTCACCTGACCACTCACATCTATGGCTACTTATGCTGCTTGCTGTCCCCAATACATTCCTCAGCGTTACCTCTTACGGCTTCCACTTTTTGAAACCTCGGATCTCTTCACACTAGCCAGGGAATTCCAATGTTGTGATGTTGAATGCTCATTAGTAGAGATGTCTCAGGCCTGGTTGTATCTGGAGGCTTCGGCACAGTGTGAAGAGATCCTGGGTTTCTGCATGTAATGGTGGTATGCAGAGGCGCTGATGACCATATGGGGGTACAGCGAGCTGCAGAAGTGGCAGGAGAGGTGAGCGATGATGTCATATTTATTTATTTATTTTTCAACCTTTTGCAAGCCTATATTCTGGATCTAGTTGAGTGTCACGCTTAGCTACAGTCTTCAGAGCTGGAAAGAGAACTGTAAAATCTTATGGCGCTTTCACCCACTCTAAACAGTCAACAGGAGATTGACGGTCTTTAGTTTAGAATAGCTTGTTGCATAGACTTCAGGTGGTTTGTGCTACAGATTAGCTGAAAAAAATCATTAATAGAGTGATTTACAAAGTGATTATACTGGATTATACTGCCAAATATTTCACTAAAATAATTTTCTTGTGAAACAAGAGGTATGCTTTAAATAGGACCGTTCATGTTGAACTGCATACATGATACAATAGTGTCTGCAGAGAATATGTAGCAGGTGTAATAATAATAATAATAATAATGATAATAGCAAATACCTCCATTTAGAAATTTAGTATAATTTTTCTGATTCACTATGTCTCATTCCTAATGTGCAGGCATTGCAGGACCTTAGGTATCCATGGTTATCACCACTGACATAGTGATAGCTTTGTTGTCTATGGTCGTAACAATGGAAATCTAAGATACTGCAATGCCTGCATATGGGGAAAGAGACACAGCAAATCAGAAAAACTATGCAAAATTCCTAGTTGGAAGTATTTGCAAATATTATTAACCCCTTTTTGACTTTGGGCGTAATAGTATGCCCGCGTCGGAATCTCTCCCTTTGATGTGGGCTCTGGCACTGAGCCCACATCTTTCCCGCCACATGTCAGCTGTTTTGAACAGCTGACATGTGCCTCTAATAGCTGCTGGTGGAATCGCGATCCACCCATGGCTGTTAACCTGTTAAATGCCGCTATCAATCTCTGACAGCAGCATTTAATTTGCGTCTACCAGTAGTGTGCTGAAAATCCCACCTATTGGTGACCCCATCACATGATCGCGGTTCACCAATGGGTTGGAATGACAACCAGATGTCTCCATCAGACCTCTATTGTTGTCATAGCTGAATTGCTATAAGTGCCACCCCGTGGTCGGCGCTCATGGAAAATAAGTATTTCTGCTACACAAAGGTGATCTCATCATCGCCTGTGTGTAGCAGAGGCGATCAGACAACTGCAGCTTCTAGTCTTCCATGAAGACTATGGAAGCATGCAAAAAGTAAAACAAAGTTTTAAAATATTTAAAAAATAAAAAATATAAAAGTTCAAATCACCCCCCTTTCACCCCATTCAAAATAAAAGAATAAAATATAAAAAATACACATATTTAGTATCGCCGCTTTCAGAATCGCCCGTTCTATCAATATTAAAAAAAATAACCTGATCGCTAAACGGCGTAACAAGAAAAAAATTCAGAATGTCAGAGTTATGGTTTTTTGGTCAATGCTACTTTGCAATAAAATGCACTAATGGGAGATCAAAAGATCATAGCTACACGAAAATGATATCAATAAAATGTCAGCTCGATGCGCAAAAAATTAGCCCTCACCCAGCCCCAGATCAAAATGGAGACACTACAAGTATTGGAAAATGGCGCCATTTTTTTTTTTTTACCAAAGTTTGGATTTTTTTTCACCACTTAAATAAAAAAGAACCTAGACATGTTTATTGTTTATGAACTCGTAATGACCTGGAGAATCATAATGGCAGGTCAATTTTAGCATTTAGTGAACATGATAAAAGAAAAAACAACTGTGGAATTGTACTTCCAGTACAAGATATGTTAAAATCAATGGTGTCGTTCAAAAGCACAACTTGTTCTGCAAAAAACAACCCCCACATGACATTTTAACTGAAAAATAAAAAAGTTATGGCTCTAGGAAGAAGGGGAGCAAAAACCAAAAATACATCTGGCCTTGAAGGGGTTAATATGACATCTATTGCATATTGGCATAGGGTCTTGGAGATGGGAATAACCCTTTAGCAAAAGTTCAGTTTTACCGTAATTGTACTGAGCTGGAAATTATGGCTTTTTTTCACAATTTTTCCCCACTTTAAAGCATGACGTCATTAAAAACAACTCATCTAATAAATAACATGAAAGGGGAGGGGTGGTGCAAAAAAGCAAAAATGAAAAATTGTCAGGTCCTGAAAGACTGAAAAAGTGTTATAATAAGCTTATTGCACAAGTCAATATTTTCATAAAAACATTAAGCCATACCTTTGGGTCTGATTCATAGTTCAAATGCTTATCAGTTGTAGAAATAACTCCAGTATTAGAATTCAATACAAAGAAGACATCAAATAGAGGAGAAGCATGCGTGACTTCAAACTAAAGAAAATATTTAAGGTGAAAAAAATGTGAATTTATGAATCTTAGACCAAAAAATAAACAAATTAGCTACTGCTCAGGGTCACTGAACACATTTAATATATTAAATCAAATGTATATAGGACTTCATCACATTCTTTTTGATTGTAAGTCCGCAAGGACAGGGTTCTCTCCCCTCTGTATCAGTCTGTCACTGTAAATTTGTTTACTGTAAACAATATTTATAACTCTGTAGGTAACCCCTTTCTCATGTACAGCACTATGGAATTAATGATGCTATATAAATAAATAATAATATTAACAATGTCAAATATTTAAATATGCAAAACATGAGGTTTTTTGTCAAAATAAATAAATAGAAAAAAAATGAAAAACAAATACATACTATCACATCATCTCCTTCATCTGGATCTTTTGCAAGAACAGTGTAAAGTTTTGTCAATATAGGGAATGTCTCAGGAACTGCTAAAATAATGCCTATCAGAGACAAAAAACATTTAATGTTACACAATATAAATTTACAGTTTAGAAAAAAGCTCTTGATTTGTGTTTTTCTTTTCAAATTTTTAGGTATTCACTGTATGCCGAATGTGAATGATATGGGAATTGCTTTGCATAAATCGTCTAAAAAGGCTACCACCATTTTATATATTTTAAAAGATTGCATCTTTTTGGAAGCCCAGATCCTGGATCTAAACGTGCAGCTGGCAACAATGAGTTCCATTGACAACATGGAAAGGAGTCTTCTGCTCACTGAGCAGACGCTCAATGGGATAGATGAGGGGGGATGGTAGGATGGAGCTGCAGGACAGTGAAGTAGCAAGCTGGGTGACAGTTAGAAAGCCGGGTAGAGGGAAGAGTGCCAGGGAGGCTAGTCCTGATTTGGCACACCCCCAGTTTGCTAAGTTGGCAGATGAGGGGGGTGCCAGTACAAGGGTAGTACTGCTGCAGCCAGGCATGTCCTCTGAAAGCCGGAGGAGTGACTGCTCCAGTAAGGAGGGAAATAGGAGAGCAGTGCAGGCCAGACAGGTGCTGGTAGTGGGGGACTCAATTATTAGGGGAACAGATAGGGCAATCTGTCACAAAGACAGGGATCATCAAACGTTGTGCTGCCTACCTGGCGCTCCAGTCCGACACATCACTGATCGGGTGGACAGATTACTGGGAGGGGCTGGTGAGGACCCAGCGTTCATGGTGAACATTGGCACAAATGACAAAGTTAAAGGTAGGTGGAAGGTCCTTAAAGATGATTTCAGGGAATTAGGCTGCAAGCTGAAAGCAAGGACCTCCAACGTGGTATTTTCTGAAACACTGCCTGTACCACGTGCCACTCCAGAGAGGCAATGGGAGATTAGGGAGGTTATTAAGTGGCTCAAGAATTGGTGTAGGAAGGAGTGGTTTGGGTTCCTGCAGAACTGGGCCGACTTCTCAGTTGGCTACAGGCTCTACGCTAGGGACGGGCTGCCCCTCAATGGGGAGGGTGCAGCTGTGTTGGGGGAGAAAATGGCTAGAAGGTTGGAGGAGTGTTTAAACTAGGGATTGGGGGGGAGGGTATTCATTTTATAGGAGGGGAAGATAGTGCAGATAGAAACCTGGGCACAAATAAGGAAGATGGGGGTGGCGGTGGCATGGGGGTTGGGGTTAGAACAGTTAATAATTTAAGAAAGAATAGAGGTACAGAGAGGAACAATAAGTGCATGTATACTAATGCCAGAAGCCTCGCCAACAAAATGGACAAATTAGAATTAATATTGTTGGAGCATAATTATGACATGGTGGGATAACTGAAACGTGGCTGGATGAGAGCCATGACTGGGCTGTTGACTTACAGGGTTATAGTCTGTTCAGAAATGACCAAATGGATAAGCGAGGGGGAGGGGTGTGTCTATATGTAAAATCATCCTTAAGGCTGTGTGCACACGTTGCGTTTTTTTTGCGTTTTTTTTCGCAGTTTTTCCTAATAAAAACGCTATAAAACTGCAAAAAAAACGCATACAATAAGCATCCCATCATTTAGAATGAATTCTGCATGTTTTGTGCACATGATGCGTTTTTTTACGCGAAAAAAACGCATCACGGTAAAAACCGCAGCATATTCATTAATTTTTCGTTTTTTTTTGCGGATTTCCCACTCCAAAATGCATTGGGACGTGTCCGGAAAAAAACGTGGCAAAACGCGGCAAAATCACGGCAAAAACGCATGCGGTTTTCTTGCGGATTTCTTGCAGAAAATGTCCGGAATTCTCAGGAATTTTCTGCGAGAAATCCTGAACGTGTGCACATAGCCTTAAACCCATCCGGCGTGATAATATAGGTGAATCTAATGAAAATGTAGGGTCCCTGTGGGTGAAGATAAGGGGAGGGTTTGTTATAAATCTCCAAAAATAATGGAAGCAATGGAGAATATCCTCGTAAAGCTAATAGATGAAGCTGCGACTCAAGGGGAAGTAATTATTATGGGGGACTTCAACTACCCTGAAATAGATTGGGGAACGGGAATCTGCAGTTCCAGCAAAGGTAATCGTTTTTTGACAAATATGAGAGACAATTATCTTTCACAACTGATTCAGGACCCAACAAGAAGGGGGGCACTGCTAGACGTAATATTAACCAACAGGCCAGACTGCATATCAAATATAAGGGTTGGGGGTCACTTGGGGAATAGTGATCACAAAATAATACGTTTTCATGTATCCTTTAATAAGATGTATAGTAGAGGGGTTACAAGGACACTAAACTTCAGGAGGGCAAATTTCCAACGGATGAGAGAGGATCTTGGTGCAATTAACTGGGATGATATCCTGAGACATAAAAATACACAAAGAAAATGGGAGACATTTATTAGCATCCTGGATAGGACCTGTGCACAGTATACACCGTATGGGAATAAACATACCGTATATACTCGAGTATAAGCCGAGATTTTCAGCACATTTTTTTGGGCTGAAAGTCCCCCTCTCGGCTTATACTCGAGTCATACTCGGGGGTCGGCAGGGGAGGGGGAGCGGGGGCTGTCTATTTATACTTACCTACTCCCGGTGCGGTCCCTGCAGTCCCTGCTTCTCCCGGCGCTGTTGCTTCTTCCTGTACTGAGTGGTCACATGGTACCGCTCATTACAGCAATGAATATGCGGCTCCACCTCCCATAGGGGTGGGGCCGCATATTCATTGCTGTAAATGAGCGGTAACTGTGACCGCTCAATAGAGGAAGAAGATGCAGCACCGGGAGAAGCAGGGACCGCGCCGGGAGCAGGTAAGTATACGGGGAGGGGTGTTGTGAGTTCTGTTTTTGGGCTCCCTCTGGTGGTTACTGATGGTACTGGGTGACTTGTCTTTCCTGGGTCTCTGGGTTCCACCTGTGTCATTTCGTTTGGATCTCCCGGCATCGTTTGTTATTCATAATGTGTTCCATCGGTCGTTGTTGCGGAAGTATGAGGTACCTGTTATTCCTTCGCTTGAGCCTCCTGCTCCAGTGCTGGTGGAGGGAGAATTGGAGTATGTTGTGGAGAAGATCTTGGATTCTCGTGTTTCCAGACGGAAACTCCAGTATTTGGTCAAGTGGAAGGGTTATGGTCAGGAGGATAATTCTTGGGTGGTTGCCTCGGATGTTCATGCTGATGATTTGGTTCGCGCTTTTCATAGGGCTCATCCTGGTCGCCCTGGTGGTTCTCGTGAGGGTTCGGTGACCCCTCCTCAAGAGGGGGGGGACTGTTGTGAGTTCTGTTTTTGGGTTCCCTCTGGTGGTTACTGATGGTACTGGGTGACTTGTCTTTCCTGGGTCTCTGGGTTCCACCTGTTCCATCAGGATATGGGAGTTTCCTATTTAACCTGGCTTTGCTGGCATTTCCTCGCCGGTTATCAATGTATCCAGTGTGTCTTGTTACCTCTGCTCCCTGCTCCTAGAACCTTCTGGTCAAGCTAAGTTTGGATTTTCCTGTTTTGGTGTTTTGCTTTATTTGTTTTTTTAGTCCAGCCTGCAGATATGTGATTATTGCTGCTGGTTGCTCTAGTGGGCTGAAATTGCTCCTCATGTACCATGAGTTGGCACATGAGTTCAAGTAATTTCAGGATGGTTTTTTGAAGGGTTTTTCGCTGACCGCGCAGTTCACTTTTGTATCCTCTGCTATCTAGCTTTAGCGGGCCTCATTTTGCTGAAACTGTTTTCATACTGCGTATGTGCTTTCCTCTCATTTCACCGTCATTATATGTGGGGGGCTGCTATTTCTGTGGGGTATTTCTCTGGAGGCAAGAGAGGTCTGTGTTTCTTCTAATAGGGGAAGTTAGATCTTCGGCTGGAGCGAGACGTCTAGGATCATCGTAGGCACGTTCCCCGGCTACTTTTATTTGTGTGTTAGGTTCAGGGTCGCGGTCAGCTCAGGTTCCATCGCCCTAGAGCTTGTTTGTATCTGTGCTTGTCCTTTAGTGATCCCCTGCCATTGGGATCATGACAGTATAACCGGCCACAAAGTGTTAATTGTATTGGCTGAAGTAGGAGGATAAGTAGTCTGAGGAAGTTTTTTTTTTTTTTTTTTCCCTCAGAGTTTGCTGCCTAGCCTTATTGCAGCCTGGCTACTTCCTCCTCCTCTTAATCTTTGAATGGCTCTGATCCCAGCTGTTTATCATGGACGTCCAGAGTTTGGCTTCCAGCCTGAATAATCTTGCCGCTAAGGTTCAAAATATACAGGATTTTGTTGTACATGCTCCTATGTCTGAACCTAGAATTCCTGTCCCAGAGTTTTTTTCTGGAGATAGATCTCGTTTTCTGAATTTTAGGAACAATTGCAAGTTGTTTCTTTCTTTGAAATCTCGCTTCTCTGGAGACCCTGCTCAGCAAGTCAAGATTATTATATCTTTCCTGCGGGGTGACCCTCAGGATTGGGCATTTGCATTGGCACCAGAGGACCCTGCGTTGCTTAATGCGGATGCGTTTTTTCTGGCATTGGGTTTGCTCTATGAGGAACCTAACCAAGAGATTCAGGCTGAAAAAGCTTTGTTGGCCCTCTCTCAGGGGCAAGATGAAGCAGAAATTTATTGTCAAAAATTTCGGAAGTGGTCGGTGCTTACTCAGTGGAATGAGTGCGCCCTGGCTGCAAGGTTCAGAGATGGCCTTTCCGAGGCCATTAAAGATGTTATGGTGGGGTTCCCTGCGCCTACTGGTCTGAATGAGTCTATGACTATGGCTATTCAGATTGATCGGCGTTTACGGGAGCGCAAACCTGTGCACCATTTGGCGGTGTCGTCTGAACCGTCACCTGAGATAATGCAATGTGATAAAATTCAGTCCAGAAGTGAACGGCAAAATTATAGGCGGAAAAAAAGGTTGTGCTTTTATTGTGGTGATTCAGCTCATGTTATATCAGCATGCTCTAAACGCACAAAAAAGGTTGATAAGTCTGTTGCCATTAGTACTTTACAGTCTAAGTTCATTCTGTCTGTGACTCTGATTTGTTCATTATCATCCATTTCCGTCGATGCCTATGTGGATTCAGGCGCTGCCCTGAGTCTTATGGATTGGTCATTTGCCAATCGCTGTGGGTTTAGTCTGGAGCCTCTGGAAGTCCCTATTCCTTTGAAGGGAATTGACTCTACACCTTTGGCTATGAATAAACCTCAGTACTGGACACAAGTGACCATGCGTATGACTCCTGTTCTTCAGGAGGTGATTCGCTTCCTGGTACTGTATAATTTGCATGATGTCCTAGTGCTTGGTCTGCCATGGTTACAAACTCATAATCCAGTCCTTGACTGGAAATCGATGTCTGTGTTAAGCTGGGGTTGTCAGGGGGTTCATGATGATGCACCTCCGATTTCTATCGCTTCATCTACTCCTTCTGAGAATCCTGTGTTTTTGTCTGACTATCGGGATGTTTTTGAGGAGCCTAAGCTCAGTTCGCTTCCTCCTCACAGGGATTGCGATTGTGCTATAAATTTAATTCCAGGCAGTAAATTTCCTAAAGGTCGTTTGTTCAATCTGTCAGTGCCAGAGCATACTGCTATGCGGGATTATGTTAAGGAGTCCTTGGAAAAGGGACATATCCGTCCATCTTTGTCCCCTTTGGGAGCAGGTTTTTTTTTCGTGGCCAAAAAAGATGGTTCCTTGAGGCCTTGTATAGATTATCGTCTTTTGAATAAGATTACCGTAAAATATCAGTATCCTTTGCCATTGTTGACTGATTTGTTTGCTCGCATTAAGGGGGCTAAATGGTTCACTAAGATTGATCTTCGGGGTGCGTATAATCTTATACGAATAAAGCAAGGTGATGAGTGGAAAACCGCATTTAACACGCCTGAGGGCCATTTTGAGTATTTGGTAATGCCTTTCGGACTTTCTAATGCTCCTTCAGTCTTCCAGTCCTTTATGCACGATATTTTCCGTGAATATCTGGATAAATTTATGATTGTGTATTTGGATGATATTTTGGTTTTTTCTGATGACTGGGAGTCTCATGTTCAGCAGGTCAGGAAGGTGTTTCAGGTCCTGCGGGCCAATTCCTTGTTTGTAAAAGGCTCAAAGTGTCTCTTTGGAGTCCAGAAGATTTCTTTCTTGGGGTATATTTTTTCCCCTTCTACTATTGAGATGGATCCCGTCAAGGTTCAGGCTATTTGTGACTGGACGCAGCCTACATCTCTTAAGAGTCTACAGAAGTTCTTGGGCTTTGCTAATTTCTATCGTCGTTTTATAACTAATTTTTCTAGTGTTGTTAAGCCTTTGACGGATTTGACTAAGAAGGGTGCTGATGTTGCTAATTGGTCTCCTGCGGCTGTGGAGGCCTTTCAGGAACTTAAGCGTCGGTTTTCTTCTGCTCCTGTGTTGCGTCAGCCAGATGTTTCGCTCCCTTTTCAGGTTGAGGTTGATGCTTCCGAGATTGGAGTGGGGGCGGTTTTGTCACAGAGAAGCTCCGATGGCTCAGTGATGAAGCCATGTGCGTTTTTTTCTAGAAAGTTTTCGCCGGCTGAGCGGAATTATGATGTTGGTAATCGGGAACTTTTGGCCATGAAGTGGGCATTTGAGGAGTGGCGTCATTGGCTAGAGGGTGCTAGACATCGTGTGGTGGTCTTGACTGATCACAAAAATTTGATTTACCTTGAGTCTGCCAGGCGTCTGAATCCTAGACAGGCGCGTTGGTCACTGTTTTTCTCTCGTTTCAATTTTGTGGTTTCATACCTGCCAGGTTCAAAGAATGTGAAGGCGGATGCTCTTTCTAGGAGTTTTGTGCCTGACTCCCTTGGAAATTCTGAGCCCTCTGGTATCCTTAGGGATGGGGTGATTTTGTCTGCTGTCTCCCCAGACTTGCGATGTGCTTTGCAGGAGTTTCAGGCGGGTAAACCTGATCATTGTCCGCCTGAGAGACTGTTTGTTCCGGATAATTGGACCAGTAGAGTCATCTCCGAGGTACATTCTTCTGCGTTGGCAGGTCATCCTGGAATATTTGGTACTAGAGACTTGGTGGCCAGGTCTTTTTGGTGGCCTTCCTTGTCGAGGGATGTGCGTTCTTTTGTGCAGTCTTGTGAGGTTTGTGCTCGGGCTAAGCCTTGCTGTTCTCGGGCCAGTGGATTGTTGTCACCTTTGCCTATCCCGAAGAGGCCTTGGACGCACATTTCCATGGACTTTATTTCGGATCTCCCTGTCTCTCAAAAAATGTCCGTCATCTGGGTTGTGTGTGATCGCTTTTCTAAAATGGTTCATCTGGTACCCTTGCCTAAGTTACCTTCCTCCTCTGAGTTGGTCCCTCTGTTTTTTCAGAATGTGGTTCGTTTGCATGGGATTCCTGAGAACATCGTTTCTGACAGGGGATCCCAGTTTGTGTCTAGATTTTGGCGGACGTTCTGTGCTAAGATGGGCATTGATTTGTCCTTTTCGTCTGCATTCCATCCTCAGACGAATGGCCAGACTGAACGAACTAATCAGACCTTGGAAACTTATTTAAGGTGTTTTGTTTCTGCTGATCAGGATGACTGGGTTACCTTTTTGCCGCTGGCCGAATTTGCCCTTAATAATCGGGCTAGTTCTGCTACCTTGGTTTCTCCTTTCTTTTGTAATTCGGAGTTTCATCCTCGTTTTTCCTCTGGTCAGGTGGAACCTTCTGATTGTCCTGGAGTGGACATGGTGGTGGATAGGTTGCATCGGATTTGGAGTCATGTGGTGGACAATTTGAAGTTGTCCCAGGAGAAGGCTCAGCAGTTTGCTAATCGCCGTCGCCGCGTGGGTCCTCGACTTCTTGTTGGAGACTTGGTGTGGTTGTCTTCTCGTTTTGTTCCTATGAAGGTCTCTTCTCCTAAGTTCAAGCCTCGGTTCATCGGTCCCTATAGGATCTTGGAAATTCTTAACCCTGTGTCATTTCGTTTGGATCTCCCGGCATCGTTTGTTATTCATAATGTGTTCCATCGGTCGTTGTTGCGGAAGTATGAGGTACCTGTTATTCCTTCGCTTGAGCCTCCTGCTCCAGTGCTGGTGGAGGGAGAATTGGAGTATGTTGTGGAGAAGATCTTGGATTCTCGTGTTTCCAGACGGAAACTCCAGTATTTGGTCAAGTGGAAGGGTTATGGTCAGGAGGATAATTCTTGGGTGGTTGCCTCGGATGTTCATGCTGATGATTTGGTTCGCGCTTTTCATAGGGCTCATCCTGGTCGCCCTGGTGGTTCTCGTGAGGGTTCGGTGACCCCTCCTCAAGAGGGGGGGGACTGTTGTGAGTTCTGTTTTTGGGTTCCCTCTGGTGGTTACTGATGGTACTGGGTGACTTGTCTTTCCTGGGTCTCTGGGTTCCACCTGTTCCATCAGGATATGGGAGTTTCCTATTTAACCTGGCTTTGCTGGCATTTCCTCGCCGGTTATCAATGTATCCAGTGTGTCTTGTTACCTCTGCTCCCTGCTCCTAGAACCTTCTGGTCAAGCTAAGTTTGGATTTTCCTGTTTTGGTGTTTTGCTTTATTTGTTTTTTTAGTCCAGCCTGCAGATATGTGATTATTGCTGCTGGTTGCTCTAGTGGGCTGAAATTGCTCCTCATGTACCATGAGTTGGCACATGAGTTCAAGTAATTTCAGGATGGTTTTTTGAAGGGTTTTTCGCTGACCGCGCAGTTCACTTTTGTATCCTCTGCTATCTAGCTTTAGCGGGCCTCATTTTGCTGAAACTGTTTTCATACTGCGTATGTGCTTTCCTCTCATTTCACCGTCATTATATGTGGGGGGCTGCTATTTCTGTGGGGTATTTCTCTGGAGGCAAGAGAGGTCTGTGTTTCTTCTAATAGGGGAAGTTAGATCTTCGGCTGGAGCGAGACGTCTAGGATCATCGTAGGCACGTTCCCCGGCTACTTTTATTTGTGTGTTAGGTTCAGGGTCGCGGTCAGCTCAGGTTCCATCGCCCTAGAGCTTGTTTGTATCTGTGCTTGTCCTTTAGTGATCCCCTGCCATTGGGATCATGACAGAGGGGAGCGTAGCGTGATTTTTCCCTCTCCTCGTTCTGGTGCGGCTCCGTCTGCAGCGTCCTCTAGCAGTGATGCTCAGGTTAGAGGGCGCGGTGACGTAGTCAGTGCGCGCCCTCTGCTGAGCGTCAGTGCTGGAGACGGAGCTGCACAAGGAGCAGGTAAATATTGAATGCACCGGCGTCCTGAGCGAAGAGAAGTGAGTATGTGATTTTTTTTATTGCAGCAGCATTATATATGGAGCATCTATGGGGCCATAATCAACGGTGCAGAGCAATATATATGGGGCACAACTTTCTATGGAGCATCTATGGGGCAATAATGAATAGTGCAGAGCATTCTATATGGCACAGATTTCTATGGAGCATCTATGGGGCCATAATGAACGGTACAGAGCATTATATATGGGGCACAGCTTTATATGGAGCATCTATGGGGCCATAATGAAGGGTGCAGAGCATTATATATGGCACAGCTTTCTATGGAGCATCTATGGGGCAATAATGAATGATGCAGAGCATTCTATATGGCACAGATTTCTATGGAGCATCTATGGGGCCATAATGAACAGTGCAGAGCATTATATGTGGGGCTCAGCTTTATATGGAGCATCTATGGGGCCATAATGAACGGTGCAGAGCATTATATAAGGCACAGCTTTATGTGGAGCATCTATGGGGCCATAATGAACGGTGCAGAGCATTATATGTTGCACAGCTTTCTATGGAGCATCTATGGGGCCATAATGAACGGTGCAGAGCATTATATATGGCACAGCTTTCTATGGAGCATCTATGGGGCCATAATGAACGGTGCAGAGCATTATATGTGGCACAGCTTTATGTGGAGCATCTATGGGGCCATAATGAATGGTGCAGAGCATTATATATATGGCACAGCTTTCTATGGAGCATCTATGGGGCCATACTGAACGGTGCAGAACATTATATATATGGCACAGCTTTCTATGGAGCATCTATGGGGCCATAATGAATGGTGCTGAGCATTATATATGGCACAGCTTTCTATGGAGCATCTATGGGGCCATAATGAACGGTGCAGAGCATTATATATTGCACAGCTTTATGTGGAGCATCTATGGGGCCATAATGAACGGTGCAGAGCATTATATGTGGCACAGCTTTCTATGGAGCATCTACGGGGCCATAATGAACGGTGCAGAGCATTCTATATGGCACATCTTTATGTGGAGCATCTATGGGGCCATAATGAACGGTGCAGAGCATTATATATGGCACAGCTTTCTATGGATCATCTATGGGGCAATAATGAACGGTATGGAACATCTATTTTTATTTTTGAAATTCACCGGTAGCTGCTGCATTTCCCACCCTAGGCTTATACTCGAGTCAATTAGTTTTCCCAGTTTTTTGTGGCAAAATTTGGGGGGTCGGCTTATACTCGGGTCGGCTTATACTCGAGTATATACTGTACTAGAAATGGGAGGAAACCAATATGGCTAAATAGAGCTGTAAGGGGCGCAATAAGTGACAAAAAGAAAACATTTAGAGAATTAAAGGAAGTAGGTAGTGAGGAGGCATTAAATAAATGCAGAAAATTAAATAAATTCTGTAAAAAGCAAATCAAGGCAGCAAAGATTGAGACAGAGAGACTCATTGCCAGAGAGAGTAAAAATAATCCCAAAATATTCTTTAACTACGTAAATAGTAAGAAACTAAAAAATGATAGTGTTGGCCCCCTTAAAAATAGTCTGGGTGAAATGGTGGATGAGGATGAGGAAAAAGCCAATATGCTAAATGACTTTCTTTCATCAGTATTTACACAAGAAAATCCCATGGCAGACAAAATGACTAGTGATAAAAATTCCCCATTAAATGTCACCAGCTTAACCCAGCAGGAAGTACGTCGGAATCTAAAAATCACTAAAATTGACAAATCTCCGGGCCCGGATGGAATACACCCCCGAGTACTGCAGGAATTAAGTACAGTAATTGATAGACCATTATTTATAATCTTTAAAGACTCCATAATAACAGGGTCTGTACCACAGGACTGGCGTATAGCAAATGCGGTGCCAATATTCAAAAAGGGACAAAAACTGAACTCGGAAATTATAGGCCAGTAAGCTTAACCTCTACTGTGGGTAAAATCCTGGAGGGCATTCTAAGGGATGCTGTACTGGAGTATCTGAAGAGGAATAACCTCATGACCCAGTATCAGCACGGGTTTACTAGGGACCGTTCATGTCAGACTAATTTGATCAGCTTCTATGAACAGGTAAGTTCCGGACTGGACCAAGGGAACCCAGTGGACGTAGTGTATATGGACTTTTTAAAAGCTTTTGATACGGTGCCACACAAAAGGTTGATACATAAAATGAGAATAATGGGGATAAAGAAAAATATGTGTAAGTGGGTTAAGAGCTGGCTCAGGGATAGGAAACAAAGGGTGGTTATTAATGGAGCACACTCAGACTGGGTCGTGGTTAGCAGTGGGGTACCACAGGGGTCAGTATTGGGCCCTCTTCTTTTTAACATATTTATTAATGACCTTGTAGGGGCTATTCAGAGCAGAATTTCAATATTTGCAGATGACACTAAACTCTGCAGGATAATCAATACAGAGGAGGACAATTTTATATTACAGGATGATTTGTGTAAGCAGAAGCTTGGGCTGATAAATGGCAAATGAGCTTTAATGGGGATAAATGTAGGGTCATGCACTTGGGTAGAAGTAATAAGATGTATAACTATGCACTTAATTCTAAATCTCTGGGCTAAACCGTCAATAAAAAAGACCTGGGAGTATGGGTGGATGACAAACTCATGTTCAGTGGCCAGTGTCAGGCAGCTGCTGCAAAGGCAAATAAAATAATGGGATGCATTAAAAGAGGCATAGATGCACATGAGGAGAACATAATTTTACCTCTATACAAGTCAATAGTTCGACCACACTGTGCACTGTGCACAGTTCTGGTCTCCGGTGTATAAGAAAGACACAGTTGAACTAGAGCGGGTGCAGAGAAGAGTGACCAAGGTTATTAGAGGACTGGGGGTGTGTGCAATACCAAGATAGGTTATTACACTTGGGGCTATTTAGTTTGGAAAAACGAAGACTAAGGGGTGATCTTATTTTGATGTATAAATATATGAGGGGACAGTACAAAGACTTTTCTGATGATCTTTTTAATCATAGACCTAAGACAGGGACAAGGGGGCATCCTCTACGTCTGGAGGAAAGAAGGTTTAGGCATAATAACAGACATGGGTTCTTTACTGTAAGAGCAGTGAGACTATGGAACTCTCTGCCATATGATGTTGTAATGAGTGATTCATTACTTAAATTTAAGAGGGGATAGGATACCTTTCTTGAAAAGTATAATGTTGCAGGGTATATATACTAGATTACTTGATACGGCGTTGATCCAGGGAACTAGTCTGATTGCCGTATGTGGAGTCGGGAAGGAATTTTTTTCCCCAAAGTGGAGCTTACTATTTGCCACATGGTTTTTTTTTGCCTTCCTCTGGATCAACATGTTAGGGCATGTTAGGTTAGGCTATGGGTTGAACTAGATGGACTTAAAGTCTTCCTTCAGCCTTAAAAACTATGTTACTATGTAGAGAAAGATCACTTGACTTCAGGCACAGCCATGCAGGCTTCCCAATAATGCCTTGCCTATCACATCAAATATTATAGCATTGCCAATTAAAGAGACTTTCATAGCCTATATAAAAACAAAAGCAGGAAATGCAGCAGTTGTTTTGTGGTGACTTTGGATATTAAGAGGACATCACAGCTCATAGCATTGCTATAGAAATAATGAGGGAAAGTCACAAAAAAACAGAAGAAACTGTACTGATAGTGTGAGAAAGCACAACAGTGAATTGAAGAAAATGTGTGCTTGAGAGAATACTGATTTAACTGATAGAGATAGAGACATAAGAGCAGATAAAGGCTGTTAGGCACGGTCAAGAGACTACGTGCATGTATTGTATGAGGCCTGTCAATCCAGGGCAACGGGTGGAAAGAAGCTGCCTTGGATCCACCTGTCTGACTAGTCTTTTGTGTGGCCTCAGTCCCCGTCAGTTATTAAAGTATGTTTTTCTCTGAAATGCAGCAAGGTCAACCATACCTTGCTGAAATCATACAAGCAGTGCCTAACAAATGCTGCCCACATATTAGGCATCATCTATCGTTATTTTAGGCAACAGTTAAAGTAGAAAGCATAAATATTCCTCAAGAACCATGTGAGAGACTGAAAAATTCATGCATGTAAAGATTACTTTAAGTTACTGGTGTGAAGATGGTTCGAAAAGCTAAATAACTTCATGTACTATTGTAGTACTAGGGAGCTGGAGAGGGCGGTTTTAAGCTCCTGAAAAGTGGTGTCGCAGGCGACTGACCAGTCAACTGCGAGAGGCAGCATTTTCTTGTTGAGGTCCATCAGGGGCTTGGCCAAGGTACTATAGTGTTGGACAAACCTCCTATAGTACCCAGGGGTCTCCAGGAAGGACATCACCTGTTTCTGGCTCCTGGGGGTGGGCCAGGATGTGATGGCATCCACTTTCCTGGGTTCGGGCTTCAGAACCCCCGGTTACCCAGTGACCCAGGTAGAGGACCCTGCTCATGCCCAGCTGGCACTTTTCCAGCTTAATGGTCAAACCTGCATGATGGATCCACGGAAGCACTTGCATCAGATGCTCTAGGTGATTCTCCTATGTGGGACAGAAGATGGCAATATCACCCAGGTACACGGATGCGTACCCTTTAAGTCCCTGGAGCAGTGTTGATCATCCGCTGAAAAGTGGCAGGGGCATTCTTCATGCCAAATGGCATCATGGTGGACTCGTATAGTCCAAACGGGGTGATAAAGTCAAAGCACTCCTGGGCCTCATGGGTCAGAGGGATCTGCCAATATCCCCAGCTCAGATACATGATGGTCAGGTACTTAGCCCTGGCCAACTGATTGAGCAGGTCATCGATGTGTGGCATAGGGAACACATCGGTGAACTTGACAGTGTTGAGCTCCCTGTAATTCATGCAGAACTGGGTTGTTTGGTCCTTTTTAGGGACGAGGACGAGGGGTGATACCCACGCACTGTTGGATACCTGGATCACACCCAGCTTCAGCATCTCATCAATCCCCTGGCACATCTGCTGCCACACCTAGAGAGAGACCCAATATGCTGTGTTGACTTCACTCACCTCTGGGAAGGGGAGAGAATGACCCAGCAGGGATTGGCTCTCTGGCACCACCACTTACCCCAGGTCAGTCAGGGAATGACAGAGAGAAAATAGTGGCTGGATAGGCTTCCCTTATAGGTAAGAGTTATTGAGGAGCTCCCAGTGAGGGGGGATATATACCACCAGTCCAGGCTGGGGATATATATGTAAACCTCCCGGCCATCACTGTCAGAGTTCTTCCCTAACACAGTGTGGTATGCTGCCACCAGTTTCTCGTTAGGTATAAGCCCCTCTTAGAACAGGCTTATATCGGGTAAGAAACCAACCCTGGGGTAGCGTATAATAACTAACTGAGCATGCAGATGTGGGGATTCATGAATTGAGATAAATGAGCAGCCCAAGATTAATTTTATATCTAATCGCCAAAAGGCGCACTAGAAAGATGCAGGTATATATGTACAAGAACAAATCTACAAGTATACAGTCAGCAGTGTAGTACAAGGGTAGGGTACAGAGAGATTACAATTACCATGTGATGTAGCATGTGACCACAGGGAGGCGCTGATGGGTCACAGGTACAAATCTTTGTTACGTGATTCTCTGGCTGTGTCAGCTAACGGGCCTCCTGCCAGTAGAAAAACTCAGTCCAAAATGAGGAGCTGCCTATTATCCCCTAGGCTGCTCCCTCCCATATTCTGTGCCAACCCCTGGGCTGTGCAGCCTCTCTCCTCCCATATCTGAGAGTATGGTTTTCCAGGCAGAACCGTGGATCTCCATAACTTTCCGCCCAAAGCTGTAAACAAGACAGCAGTGGCGCCAATGAGTTCTGCTGGGTTTTATCTGTGCAGGGAGACAAAATATGGCTACCATATTTAATTCCTGGTAGCTATGCTTTATAACTCAATAATGCAGAGTTCTAGGGGTGGCTGTGTGGTATGGGCTTGTGGGGAATGGAGTGCAGATTCCGATTATGTGCTCGGCTTGGTTCAGAGATATTGCCTATGTCTTTTGGCACCCCTGGGGAGAGTTTCAAAGGCCTAGTTGCTCGAGCTAATTTAAAAAAACAATTGGCCTCGGGGAATGCCAACGGTGAGGACTGAGTTTGGAGCAAGTATTTTGGGCCAACTGTATCTGCTAGGGAATTCAATCAGATATCAAAATGATTATTATTTATATATATAGCACCAAAATGATATCAATTAGATATCATTTTCCCATATCTCACACCTCCCCTTTAGAGGGCTCTATAGGGCATCACATTATTGTGTTCCCCGAGCGCACTCCTGCAATCTCTCCTTGCTGTCATAGCCCATCAGCGATGCCATGGTCGTGGCCACGTTTTTGGTGAATGGAGAAGTGGTACTGCTGGAGCGCCAGGCTCCAATGCAGCAACTTCCCATTCGTCCCGGAGACTATGTGTAACCAGCTGAGGGGGTTGTGGTCCAACTCCACAACGAAGGGATGTTCGTGCAACATATTATTATTATTCACAATAAGTGAGTTCATAGTCCCCTCAGCTGCTCCTCATTTACAATGACATTTGCACACCCTCATTAGATGCTTCAATACAAAATATAGGGTTTAAATCAGCTTAGTGCTGCTAATTTACATGTGGAATTCCTGAAACAACAGGAGGTATAAGTTTTATGAGTGTATTAAACAGCCCAATGGCAAATATGAAAATTGCAAGATTTCTCAAAATTCTAAATTAGGTTTAGTTTGTAAGCTTGCGAGTGGAGCCCTCATTCCTCTTGGTATCTGTTTTTATCTATGTGTTTATTGTTATGCTATAATGTCTGTTGTCTGTACTAGTCCCCCCTAAAATGTAAAGTGCTGCCAAATATGTTGGCGCTATAGAAATAAAATTATTATTATTATTTAGCAGGCCAAATAGTAAAAAAGGTTCTTAATGCGGGTAACAGTGTAACAGAGGCTGGCAGTAATAGCAATAAAAACAAAAAAGTAAGCCTTAGTAAAGAATGAATCATAGTGCAGCTTTCACTTTGAAGGACTGTATAACAATAGTGCAGAAAAATGTATATGTGATATGAGCTCCACCCTACAATATAAGCTCATTTAAATAGGAGTTACATTGCTGGGTATCCTTTTTAAATTCCTTATTAATTATTAGATTTTATTTTAGTTTATTACCAAACCTGAAATAACAATGTTCTTACCTGTGCCAGTGGAAAAGGCAGGGTCACACTCTGGTGGCTCATCCACGTTCTCTATAACAATATGGAAGGGATACATATCTGTATGAACACCATCAGAAACAGTGACAACTAAGGAATATGCTGTGTGATTGTCAGGGTGGTCATAATCCATTGGTTGAAGCAAAGTTAATGCACCAGAAACTGTAATAGAAAATCACATTGCAATCAGTTGTGTTGGAACGTGGATGGCAAAAATGCAAAATGTGGTTGTAAACTTTATATATAAATAACTTTTAAATATATTTGCACTTAAGTTTTGTACTAATTAATTTAAGTTGCACATATCAGATTTACCCTTTTTATACTTTTGTCAAAGTGCAATACAGTTTGAGCTTTTTGACAGTTTTTATTTTTAATTCGTGTTTATTTTTACAAAAAAAGAGAACATACCTTCGTTCATTTTAAACAAGTTTGTTTCGACTGGAAAGGCATAAGTGATTCTACTTCCAGCATCTCTATCAATTGCTTCAAAAACTTCTAAGATGGATCCAATGAGTGTATTTTCAGGTACATATATGGTGTCATTCTCAATTTTACTGTAAAGAGAAGTAAAAGAATCCAGCAACAGAACTGTAAATTATTCATATCAGTACTACCTTTTGGTTGTATTAATGTTAGATTATGATTAATTAAGGGGGTTGTTCAGGTTTATCGCGAAGATCCGCAGTCACTCTATGTGACTGCAGACTTTTGAATCTTTACACTGTGCACAGAGCGCACTGTAAGGATTCTCTGTTGCTGTTGATGAGACAGAGCGAACATGTGACTGCAAGAATGTGATAAGCATGCTTCTGGATAAATTCCAAATAGGACTGCGAGGCCTTGCTCAATATAAGGAAATTGAGCAAGGCCTTTCATGTCTAGTTAGAATGTGACCAGAAGTATGCAATGTCAAATGTCAAATATTTTCAATCGCATGACCATTCTGTCTTGCCGCCGGCAGCAAAGAATCCTGACAGTGCACACAAATTCAGATTCATGATAAACCTGAATAACACCTTTCAAAGCCATTTAGAAAAAAACAACAGCAATGTTGGATAAGTGAGCAATGAGTAGGATCTACCTTACATACATTAAGTCTTATTTGTTTTCATTGGCAATATTAGAATGTAGTTTTCTTATGCATGGGACTCCAAAGAGTAGTTTGTTATGCTGACTTTATATTTTTCTGTATTACCGAACAGCTATTTATAGATCTCGGTTTTCCAAATACGATATATACTGCAGTACTGCACAATAATAAGCTCCCTAGCTCACCTAACTTACATAGTCCTTCTATGCTGCAGACATTTCAGTTAGACTTTGTCTGAGTGCTCGCGCATATGTAGGTTGCCTTCCTTCCTACAGATAGTGTTGATAAAACTAAATAGTGTAAAACCATCAGTGTAAAACTCTCACACTGATATAAGTGTTTGTGCTCACCAATTCAGTTGTGCAATATCAGGCAGAACACTGCTGGATTTGTGATGGAATCAATCTTCCTTAGAGCTGCCATTCCCCCTGCAGATCAAGTCTTAGTCCAGATTTCATCCACTTCAAAATGAAACTCAAAATATAGGAATGTGCATGAGCACTGCCAATATAAGGGATGCTACTGCCTTCTCAATAAAGCAGAGTAATATTTATTCTAGTCTGAATTCAATTCCAATACAATGCAAGTTTGGGCGTGAGAGCTCCTCAGTGTAAGGAATGGATTGCGTGAGAATGTGAGTGAAGGACGAAAACATTCTCAGGGAAGAGTATGCAGTGGCACTAAAGGGGTTTTCGACTTTCAGAAAATGCCTGTCCAAAGGAGCAATTGTTTGTTTTACTTTTTTTAAAATGTATGTGCTTTACGTCAACAGTGCTGCAGGCAATTACTGTAGTGGGTGGCTCTTCCTAAGATAATGGCTAGAGATGGGCAAACCCAAACTGTAAAGTTTGGGGTTCATACCCAACCTAGTGTTCATGCATGGACTTCTCAACAATTTCTCCATGTTGCTGTTTCGGGTTTGGCACCCCGAGTATCATGTGTTTCCCATGCTGTTATATGCATGACAGTGCAAGAAACACTGGCAGCTCTGATCTGCGCTGATATCATTACCATCGGTCAGAGTGCTGCATTTCCAATGAGCTGAGCTGGGATGAGATTGTTAAGGTACCGTTACACTAAACGATTTACCAATGATCACGACCAGCGATACAACCTGGCTGTGATAGTTGGTAAGTCGTTGTGTGGTCGCTGGAGAGCTGTTACACAGACAGCTCTCCAGCGACCAACGATGCCGAAGTCCCCAGGTAACCAGGGTAAACATCGGGTTACTAAGCGCAGGGCCACGCTTAGTAACCCGATGTTTACCCTGGTTACCATTGTAAATGTAAAAAAAAAAAAACAGTACATACTTACATTCCGGTGTCTGTCACATCCCCCGCCGTCACCTTCCCGCACTGACTGTCAGCGCCGGCCGGCCGTAAAGCAGAGCACAGCGTTGATGTCATGACGTCACCGCTGTGCTCTTCTTTACGGCCGGCCGGCGCTGACACAGTCAGTGCGGGAAGCTGACGGCGGTGGACGTGACAGACACCGGAATGTGAGTATGTAGTGTTTTTTTTTTTTTTTTTACATTTACAATGGTAACCAGGGTAAACGTCGGGTTACTAAGCGCGGCCCTGCGCTTAGTAACCCGATGTTTACCCTGGTTACAAGTGAACACATCGCTGGATCGGCGTCACACACGCCGATCCAGCGATGACACCGGGTGATCCAGTGATTAAATAAAGTTCTGGCCTTCTAGCTCCGACCAGCGATGTCACAGCAGGATCCTGATCGCTGCTGCGTGTCAAACACAACGAGATCGCTATCCAGGATGCTGCAACGTCACGGATCGCTATCGTTATCGTTCAAAAGTTTCTCAGTGTGAAGGTACCTTTAGAGCCGCGGATTGACTGCAGCACAGTTGACGTGATGTCAGTATTGCAGACAATAACACACACCAGGAGCAGTGGCTGTGATTCTGCTGGATTCATGAGGGTGATTAAAGCACAGTTTGATTTTTTAAGACAAACTTCTTTACCACGCATACAAGTGGCATAATCAAAAACTCACAAATCAGGTCAAAATACTTGAACCAAACACATTCATAATCAGTATATTAAAGTAACAATTGACATGGATTTATTAAAACATTCAATTAATAATAAACTAATAAATAATAAAAAATGTTATACCTGATATCAGCAACAGTAAGCGCCAAAGAAATTGAATTCAAGTAAGCAACATTTAAACAAGTTGAACTTAATGAAATACAGAAGCCTACATGAGAAATTCTTATTCCAAATAACAGCAAAAAATAATGCATGCATTCAGTTTATACGACTAATATTTGCAATCCTGATGAAGATCTAACGAAACGTGAGTTGGGGCGGCGGATGCACTACAAAAAGCAGCACTCGTTACATGTAAGTGTACAATCTCTAACCAAGTCTTTCAATTTGTAGTTTATCATGGAAATGTAACCCTTCAAAACTGTAGCACTTTAGACCTTGTGTCAGAATCACTTATATGGTACATTTTTATTATTATAGCTTGTATTTGGTAGTGGTTTCCTTGCATCACTGTCCAACAGTCTCTATGTAACTAGTTACCTGCTTATTTGTTTTAACTGGTTAAAATAAAAATCAGCTTTTAAGAATATATGCTTTTGGGGTTTTTCTTTACCCTCTCTTTTGCAATGTACAGAATGTGAGTTTTTTTCCCCCTAAACTTGTTTTGCTCAATATGGGTACCTTTTGATATTGATCTCATATGATTAGCAATAGTCTGACAAATGAGTTAAATAATATAACGACATGTAAAAAAAATAAAAATAGCAATAAAAAGGATCATTTATAAAAATATTACTGATTATTTTCAGTATAATGCAAGTATTTAAACTATCATATGTTTATGTACAGATCTTGAATATCTACAAAAATTTTGAACAAGGGCAATAGAAACTGTTTTGAAACATCATGATTCAGAATGTCACTCTTAATATTTGAACTATGGTTATTCATTAGTTTCTTAGTGGTTTTTATTGTTTCCTCTATATAATGACAATTACAACTAAATTCTAAAAAACATAAAATAAAAAGATAAAAGGTAGCATAATTTAAAAACTCATTAATATTGACAAACTCATTGATGATGGCCAGCAAAAGTTTCTCCCTAGCTTGTATTGACATACTGTATAGAATAATAGAATGGTAGAGTTGGAAGGGACCTGCAGGGTCAACTGGTCCAACCCCCTGTTCAATGCAGCAATCACTAAAGCATCTCAGACAGATGTCTGTCCAGCCTCTGTTTAAAGACTTCAATTGAAGGAGAACTAACCACTAGGGTTGAGCGAAACAGATCGGCACTTTTCAAAAGTCGCCGACTTTTAGCAATGCGCCTATTCTGGCACTTGGCCACTCTCTTCCCATTCCCGTGTAGCGGTGGGATATGGGGTAATGAAGGGTTAATGTCACCTTGCTATTGTAAGGTGGCATTAAGCCAGATTAATAATGGAGAGGTGTCAATTCTGACACCTATACATTATTAATCCATTTGCATTAAATGGTTAAAAAAAACACACACACATTATTAAAAAGTATTTTAATGAAATAAAAACACAGGTTGTTTTAATATTTTATTGTACGCTCAATCCACTGGCTGAAGACCCTCGCTCTGTAACAAATAAAAAATAATAAACCAACAATATACATACCTTCCGTAGATCTGTAACGTCCCACGTTGTAAATCCATCTGAAGGGGTTAAAATATTTTACAGCCAGGAGCTCTGCTAATGCAGCTGTGCTCGTGGCTGTAAACCCCAGAGAATTAAGGTAATGTAGGTCAATGACCTATAGTTACCTTCATTCGCGGTGATTCGCCCCCTGCTGGATGTCCTCATATGACCTTGAGCTTGGGAACTTTTCCCACGCTCCAGGGACATCCAGCAGGGGGTGCATCACTGCGAATGAAGGTAACTCCAGGTCATTGACCTAAATTACCTTCATTCGCTGGGGTTTACAGCCACGAGCAGCGCTGCATTAGCAGAGCTCCTGGCTGTAAAATATTTTAACCCCTTCAGATGGATTTACAACGTGGGACGTTACAGATCTACGGAAGGTATGTATATTGTTGGTTTATTATTTTTTATTTGTTACAGAATGAGGGTCTTCAGCCAGTGGATTGAGCATACAATAAAACATTAAAACAAACAGTGTGTTTATTTCATTAAAATAATTTTTAATAATGTGTTTGTGTTTTTTTAACTCTTTCATACTATTGGATTAATAATGGATAGGTGTCATAATTGACGCCTCTCCATTATTAATCTGGCTTAATGTCACCTTACAATAGCAAGGTGGCATTAACCCTTCATTACCCCATATCCCACCACTACACGGGAATGGGAAGAGAGTGCCAGAATAGGCGCATCTTTCAGATGTGCCTTTTCTGGGGTGGCTGGGGGCAGGTGTTTTTAGCCAGGGGGGGCCAATAACCGTGGACCCTCTCCAGGCTATTAATATCTGCCCTCAGTCACTGGCTTTACTACTCTGGCGGAGAAAATTGCGCGGGAGCCCACGCCAATTTTTTCCGCGATTTAACCCTTAAATTTAAGAGCTACAGTGCCGAAATTTTGCACATACACACTACTATCGTGTGGAATATGCAAATAAAGGGGGATATGACATGGTTTACTGTATGTAATCCATGTCTCATATCATGTCGGGTTTTGGCAGGAGAAATGAAAAGCCGGTAATTGAATTACCGGCTTTTCTGCTATATCGCCCTGAAGGAAATATATATAAAAAAAAACCCCATAGACTTTCATTGGGTTTCGAGGTTCTGCCGATCCCCGACCCCGACTTTTCAATAGGATCGGCCGATTTCACTCAACCCGACTTTTGAGAAAGTCGGGTTTCGTGAAACCCGACTCGACCCTAAAAAACTAAAAGTCGCTCAACCCTACTAACCACCTCTCGTGCCAGCCTATTACACTCGTGCATCACCCTCACTGTCAAAAAGTATTTTTTAACATCTAATCTGTGTCTCCTCCCATTAAGTGTCATCCCATTGCTTCTAGTCTTTTCTTATGCAAATGAAATTAAAGCTGATCTCTCTATAGTGTTACAGCCCTTGAAATAGTTGTTGACAGCTATTAAATTTCCTCGGTCTTCTCTTTTGCAAGCTAAACATTCCCAAATCCTCTAACCATTAATCATAGGACATTGTTTGCAGATCGGTCACCATTCTGATCACTCTTCTCTGAATTCACTCCAGTTTCTTCATGGCTTTTTACTGGACACAGTATTCCAGATAAGGTCTGACCAAAGAGTAGTAGAGTGGGATAATTACTTCACATGACTTAGGCTGTATACTTCTGTTCATGCATCCCAGAATTTTGCTGCTGCATCACACTGTTGACTCATGTTCAGTCTGGGATCTATTAGTGTACCCAAGACTTTATCACATGTACTGTCGCTTATTCCTATTCCTCCCTGTTAGGGTTTGGTGGAACACACGAAATATATTTATAGAGTATAAGGTGCATTTGTGCAGGAGTAAAACCCGCTGCTAGTAACTGACAGTACTATATGGCGGTATAAGTGAACTCTTGAACTCAGTTACCTCACAGAGTCACTTAAGACAAGAGAATGCTGTGCTCTGTTAACCTCACAGAGGAACACAGCTACCAAATAGAGCGAACAGTGGTCATGCAGTCAGAATAGCACACGCAAAACTCCTCACCAGAGGTGCCGGTATTCTAGAGGCTTTTTTCAGCTGAACCCTGAAACCACATACCAATGACCACACTGGCGTAGAACACGTAACTTAGTTGATACTAGCGCATGGTCGTGCGGCCATGCAAACCTTTTATAGCTGCAGCAACTTCAGGACCTTCCTAGAGGACCAATGGGAGCTGCTACAGTACCTGAGCAACTTCAGGACCTTACTAGAGGACAAATGGGAGCTGCTGCAGTAACTTGACCCCTAACACTCCCATGCTGTATATGCTTTTTTCTTTTTTCCAACCCAGATTTAGGACTTTGCATTTCTCCCTGTTGAAATTCATTTGGTTAGTTGCTGCACACAGTTTTACACTCCCTGACAGAAGTTATGTAGCTTATCCATGTTATGTAAATAAAAGCTTATAACCTGACGTTAGATTCATACATTGGTTGTATAAATTATTCTTTTGAAAGCTGAAACCCTTCAAAATGTGGTTTAGGTTAAGAAAATAAATTGGCATCAATGCAGAATTATTGATCAGTTAATGGACACAGAACGGTCAGATTTTGACAAGACAAAAGTTTTATCGCCTGGTCATATAATGCACCCAATCCTAGTTTACATACTCACCTGCACTCAGTAAATGATCGGTTAATTAGTGTGTGTGTGTAAAAAGAAACCCAGCACCCCAGACCTTCACTTGAACTGCAACTTGAGCTCTGACAACATGCCAAAATTCCACCCTTCGACCAAAGCCTGGATTATCAAGAATCTGAAGACCAGATCCACTAGAGAGGTGGCTGGTGTTAAGGCTAGCGAAACGCACCGAATAAATAGAGATGTTTATTGATATTGGTGCGTTCGCAGCCCGGGGTCCACCGTGCAGGAGTACCTGCTGCTAGCAAACGGCGGAGCTATATGGCGGTATAGACTAACTCAGTTAATTCACTGAGTAGCCGTGAAAGGAAAGCACTGTGCCCTGTTAGACTCCACAGAGGCACAGGCTAACTGCCCAAACAGAGAGCAGTCAGTGGTCACACAAATACACAAAACTCCTCGCCGGAGGAGCCAGCATTCTAGGGGCTTATTTCAGCCGGGTCCCTGAACACACACACGTGACCACACTGGCGCAAAGCACATAAGTTTAGACAATACTAGCGCATGGCCGTGCGGTCATGCGCAGCTTATATAGTTTCAGCACAGGAAGCTGCTACCGAAGTTTTGCCCTTTCAGGACCTTCCTGGAGGACCAATGGGATGCGCTGCAGTACCTGAGCATGTGACCCTCGACCTCCAATGGGAGACCTTGCCCTGGGCATGCTCAGTGTGTGTAAATAAGGACTTAGTCCCAGAGAGGCCTGCTCTCCGCAGATCAGTGCAGGGTACCATAGGAAAGCCAGGAAAGGCAGTAGTGACCCTATGCACAGAATCAGCCTCAGCGAGATGCTGGGAGCGACGTCTCCGCTGAGCAGACCCCACTGCGGCCGATGCTGAATGGGAGACCGCAGCAGACACGGATCGAGATTCCCCCTGTGCAGCAGAGGAAACTCGACTCCTACCATTACCCCCCCCTCCTAGGGCCCCCCCCTCCTTGAGCCTCACTACGCTCAAAAGCTGCAATAAGCAGCGGAGCCCGAATGTGCTCCACAGGCTCCCAGGTTCTATCCTCTGGGCCGTGACCCTTCCAGTCCACCAGATAAAATTTCTTGCCACGTACCACCTTGCACCCCACAATAGCATTCACCTCAAACTCATCCGTGGATGAACCCGATGTCCCAGCAGATGACTCAGAAAACCGGGACAAACGAACGGGCTTTAAGAG
Source organism: Ranitomeya imitator (assembly GCF_032444005.1). Classification (NCBI taxonomy): domain Eukaryota; kingdom Metazoa; phylum Chordata; class Amphibia; order Anura; family Dendrobatidae; genus Ranitomeya; species Ranitomeya imitator. The sequence continues at coordinate 368,811,826 of NC_091285.1, forward strand.
GGAAACGTGAAAAGTATCGGTGATACCAAGGCGTGGAGGAATAGCCTAACGGTAGACCACAGGGTTGACCTGTTCCAGAACCTTAAACGGGCATATGTAGCGAGGAGCAAACTTAGTCGACTCAACTCGCAGCCTGATGTTATGGGCGGAGAGCCACACTAAGTCACCAGGAGCAAAGACCAGAGCGGGGCGCCGATGTGTATCAGCCGAAACCCTCATTCTCTCCTTGGAGGCCCGGATGGCATCCTGTGTGCGGTCCCAGATGTCACGTGCCTTCACTGCCCAGTCTGCCACCCTAGAATCGGTGGATGACACGGGCATGGGCACAGGGACACGCGGATGCTGGCCGTAATTAAGGAGAAAAGGAGTCTGGCCAGTGGAATCGGCTACGGCGTTGTTCAAGGCAAATTCCGCCCAAGGTAGCAAAGATGCCCAGTCATCCTGCCTAGCAGAGACGAAATGTCGCAAATATGTCACCAGAGTCTGGTTGGTTCTCTCCACCAACCCATTGGTCTCGGGATGATATGCAGAGGAGAGGTTCAACTCTATGCTGAGTAAACGGCAGAGCTCTCTCCAAAACCGAGACGCGAACTGGGGACCCCGATCGCTGACAATCTTATCAGGCATACCATGTAATCGGAAAATGTGTTTAATGAACAACACCGCCAAGGCCCGTGCAGAAGGTAACCGAGGGAGCGGCACCAAATGCACCATCTTAGAGAAATGGTCGGTGACAACCCAAATAACGGAGCAGCCACGCGACTTGGGTAAGCCCACTACAAAGTCCATCCCAACCATCTCCCAGGGCCTGTCTGCCACCGGTAGAGGGCAAAGCAACCCAGAAGGCCGTTGCCGAGGAGACCGATTCTGGGTGCAAGAAACGCACGCCTGAATATAGTCCCTGACATCTCGGGCCATATGCGGCTACCAGTATGTTCTCGCCAAAAGCTCAGATGTCCTCTTGGTCCCAAAATGCCCACCCACTCTGGAGGAGTGAGCCCAAGAGAGAACCTCCGGTCGCAAGTTAGCTGGCACGAAAGTCTTGCCCAGGGGCACAGACTCTAGCGAAACCGGAGCTACAGTTCTCAGGCTCTCAGAAGGGACAATAAGCCGAGGCTCCTCCTCCTCCTCCTCAGATGACACTACGGAGCGGGAGAGAGCGTCGGCACGAACGTTCTTCTCCCCGGAGAGAAAATGGAGAGTAAAATGGAACCGGGAGAAGAACAGGGACCATCTAGCCTGGCGAGAATTCAGCCGCTGGGCCGTCTGTATATACACCAAGTTCTTGTGGTCAGTGAAGACTTGGAAGGGAAAGCGAGCTCCCTCCAAGAGGTGTCTCCACTCTGAAAAAGCGAACTTCATAGCTAGCAACTCCCTGTCCCCGATGGAATAATTCCTCTCCGCTGGTGTGAAGGTCTTGGAGAAGAAGAAGCAAGGATGCTTCCGACCTTGAGCATCCTTTTGGAAAAGGACTGCTCCAGCACCAACGGATGAGGCATCCACCTCCAAGATAAATGGTTTATCTACATCAGGGCGATGTAGGATGGGAGCGCTAGCGAAGTGTGACTTAATCGAGAGAAAAGCCTTGGAGACCTCCTCTGACCACAACTTGGGATTTGCTCCCTTCTTGGTGAGGGCAACCAAGGGAGCTACCAAAGTTGAGAAGTGTGGAATAAACTGGCAATAGTAATTAATGAACCCCATAAAGCGCTGCACCGCTTTAAGAGAATGGGGTTCTTGCCAGTCCATTACAGCCTGTAGCTTGGCAGGATCCATAGCCAAACCCTGGGCAGAGATGATATAACCAAGGAAAGGCAAGGACTCCTGCTCAAACACACCCTTCTCCAACTTGGCGTAGAGGGAGTTTGCCAGTAAGAGGTCGAAGAGTTTGCGAACATCTCTCCGATGGCAGTCAATATCTGGAAAGTAGATGAGAATATCATCCAGATAGACTACGACTGAGGTGGTGAGCATATCCCGGAAGATGTCGTTCACAAAGTCTTGGAATGGGGCATTACAGAGCCCGAAGGGCATCACCAGATATTCATAGTGCCCATCCCTTGTGTTAAAAGCCGTCTTCCATTCATCCCCCTCACTGATGCGAATCAGGTTGTAAGCACCCCGCAGATCTAACTTTGTAAATACCCTTGCTCCCCGCAGCCTATCAAAAAGCTCAGATATCAGGGGTAATGGGTACTTGTTCTTAACAGTGATGGCGTTAAGACCCCTGTAGTCTATGCATGGACGTAAGTCTCCAGTCTTCTTCTGTACGAAGAAGAACCCAGCCCCTGCCGGTGACACTGACTTCCTAATGAATCCTCTTGCCAGATTCTCTTGGATGTACTGGGACATTGCCTCCGTCTCCGGGAGAGATAACAGATAGACTCGACCCCGGGGAGGCTCAGCACCAGGCAAGAGGTCAATAGGACAGTCATAGGGGCGGTGAGGCGGAAGGGTCTCCGCAGCTCTTTTGGAGAACACGTCTGCATAGTGCCAATAGTGCTTGGGGAGAGAGGAAAGATCTGCGGGTACCTGTGTAGTAGCAACCTGAACGCACTCCCTCTGACATCTACCCTCTACCCTCGCAGGATTTACTCCATCCCAAAATTCTCCCAGAGGACCACTCAATATGAGGAGAATGGTAGCGAAGCCATGGTATCCCCAACAGGACCTCATCAATTCCCTCAGGAATGACTAATAGGGAGATTATCTCCTGATGTGATGGAGACACAGATTACATGGTTACTGGCTTGGCGAGCATCACCAAGGGTATTGCGTGACGCTGGGCTAAAGCGGAAGACATAAAGTTACCCTCTGCCCCAGAATCCACGCATAGCTCGACCATAAGAGTGGATGGGCCTATGGTAATTGTCCGCTTGAAGGACAAATTTGAGGCAAACGTCGCCGTGTCTAGTGTACCTCCTCCAACTGCCACTAGACGCTGATGTTTCCCCGACCGCTGAGGACCCTTGGAGGCAAGATGTCCTGACTGCTGGCAAACATGACGGACCTTAAGTGCACGGGCGGACTGAGACTTGGATCCCGCTCGTGTCACCTCTAAGGCCTCATGTGACTCGGATGCCTGGACTGGAGACTCTAAAGGTTTGGCGAAGGTGGGAGCCAGCCGAAACCTCTGCCTACACTGGGCTCGCTCCAACCTCCGCTCGTTAAAACGGAGGTAAGTACGAGTAGAGACAGTTATTAACTCCTCCAGTGTGGCAGGAATCTCCCTAGTGGCCAGAGCGTCCTTAACGTGGTCAGCCAGGCCCCTCCAAAATATGGGGATAAGGGCTTTATCCGACCACTCCAGCTCGGAAGCTAAAGTACGGAAGCGGAAGGAAAAATGGCTGACCAAGGACTCACCCTGAGTTAATGCCAGTAGTTGGAGCGCTGTGTCATGGGTGACTTGAGGTCCTAAAAAGACCTGTTTCAGAGTGCTCAGGAACAACGGAGCACTCTGCACCACATGATCACCACGCTCCCACAGCGGCATAGCCCACTCCAACGCCCTGTCTGACAAGAGAGACACAATAAATCCCGCCTTAGCCCGCTCTGTAGGAAAACGTGCAGCCAGGAGCTCGAGGTGAATAGAGCACTGACTCACGAATCCCCTACAAGTTTTGCTATTTCCAGAAAATTTTTCAGGCAGCGGGAGGTGAGATAATGTCGGAACAGGGGTGGCAGTGGACAAGGTTGCTGCAGCCACGCTAGCAGCCTGTACAGCAACTGCGGCAACATCCACAGCTGAGGTTGCGCTCTCGAGAGCCGCCAACCTACCCTCCAGCTGCTGGATATACCGCAAAGATTGCTGAATGTCCGCCATTTACTAGCCAGACCCTGGCGCTAGTATTCTGTTAAGGTTAGCGGAACGCACCGAGTAAATAGAGATGTTTATTGATATTGGTGCGTTCGCAGCCCGGGGTCCACCGTGCAGGAGTACCTGCTGCTAGCAAACGGCGGAGCTATATGGCGGTATAGACTAACGCAGTTAATTCACTGAGTAGCCGTGAAAGGAAAGCACTGTGCCCTGTTAGACTCCACAGAGGCACAGGCTAACTGCCCAAACAGAGAGCAGTCAGTGGTCACACAAATACACAAAACTCCTCGCCGGAGGAGCCAGCATTCTAGGGGCTTATTTCAGCCGGGTCCCTGAATACACTCAGACTCAATCTCCTCGCCGGAGGAGCCAGCATTCTAGGGGCTTATTTCAGCCGGGTCCCTGAACACACACACATGTGACCACACTGGCACAAAGCACATAAGTTTAGACAATACTAGCGCATGGCCGTGCGGTCATGCGCAGCTTATATAGTTGCAGCACAGGAAGCTGCTACCGAAGTTTTGCCCTTTCAGGACCTTCCTGGAGGACCAATGGGATGCGCTGCAGTACCTGAGCATGTGACCCTCGACCTCCAATGGGAGACCTTGCCCTGGGCATGCTCAGTGTGTGTAAATAAGGACTTAGTCCCAGAGAGGCCTGCTTGCCGCAGATCAGTGCAGGGTACCACAGGAAAGCCAGGAAAGGCAGTAGTGACCCTATGCACAGAATCAGCCTCAGCGAGACGCTGGGAGCAACGTCTCCGCTGAGCAGACCCCACTGCGGCCGATGCTGAATGGGAGACCGCAGCAGACACGGATCGAGATTCCCCCTGTGCAGCAGAGGAAACTCGACTCCTAACAGCTGGCACCTGTCTCAGCATCAAGTTCAAAGAATTAAAAAAGATTTAAGGAGACTAGAGAGAGATGTGCTTGACAAGCCCAGGTCTGGCAGACCCCGCAAGACAACTGCTCAGGAGGAATGTTTGTTGGTTAGACAATACAAAGCAAGCCTTTTTTCCACTGTATCATAGCTCCAACAGGCCTGGTCACCTCAAGTCCCTGTGTCAACTAGAACAGTTTGTTTCTATTCTGTCTCGAAATGGCCTCCATGGTCGAATCAGTGCCCAGAAGCCAGCACTAAACAAAAGACAAATAAAAAAAGTGTGGCATTTGCAAAGTCCCACAACATGCTAAACAGATAGACGCTGGAAAAGTGTCAGTAGGTGGATTTCTCTGATGAATCTTCAGTAGAATTACAGCACAGCCACCCCAAATACTGCAGGAGACCTACTGGGGCCAGTATGGATCCAAATTACAGCGAGAAAACAGTTAAATTTGGTGGTGGAAAGATCATGGTCTGGGGTTACATTCAATATGGGGTGTGCGAAACATTTGCAAGGTGGAAGGCAATAGCAATAGCCTAAAATATCAAGAAGTGTTAGCTACCTCTTATATTCTAAACCATAAAAGGGGTCAAATTCTGCAGCAGGATTGTGCTCCATCTCATATATCCATCTCTACAACAAAGTTCCTTCAGGCAAAAAAAATCAAGGTGCTCAATGACTGGCCAGCCCAGTCACCAGACATGAACATCATTGAGCATGTTTGGGGTAGGATGAAAGAGGAAGCTTGGAAGACAAAACCAAAGAATCTAGATGAACTCTGGGAGGCATGTAAGACTGCATTCTTTGCTATTCCTGATGACTTCATTAATAAATTGTATGAATCATTGTTGAACCGCATGAATGCAGTCCTTCAAGCTCATGGAAGTCACACAAAATATCAAATATGCCTCTAATAATTTGTATTTTAAGTTAATTATTTTTTTGAATATCACATTACTTTCTATGGGCGACAAAACATTTGTCTTGCCAAAATCTGACCATTCTGTGTCCATTAACTGATCAATATTTCTGCATTGATGCCAATTTATTTTCTTAACTTAAACCACATTTCGGAGGGTTTCAGCTTTGAAAAGAATAATTTATACAATTAATGAATGAACTTAACGTCAGGTTACAAGCATTTATTTTCATAACATGGATAAGTGACATAACTTCTGTCAGGGAGTGTAATTCGTTTAAAACTTTTTGAATCCTCTCTCTCTTCTCTAGTGTTAGCTATCCCTCCTAGCTTTGCATCATCAACAAATTTAATCAGTTTACCTTCATTTACTTCAACTAAATCATTGATAAAGATGTTGAACAACAGAGCCCTGTTGAGATATTTTTTCAAATTAATGTGCAGCCATATATGACCACTCTTTTGGTCCGATCACTAAGCCACTTATGAATCACCATACAGTTGCCTTCTCCATTCCATAATTGGTCATATTTTCAATAAGGATAGTGTGAGATAATTTGTCAAATGCTTTGCTGAAGTCAAGATATACTATATCATCTGTGTTTCCCTGATCCACCCAGTCAGTGATTTTGTCATAAAAGGAAATTAAGTTAATCTGACTTGACTTATTAGTTACATTGCTGATTCTGGTTCATCACTTAATTCTGATCCAGGTACTTGCATACATGTTGTTTAACTCCTTAACGACTGCCGATACGGCTTCTAACAGTGGCAGTTAAGGGTACTTAAACCACAGCGCCGCTTTTTAAACATATATTATTTTCTGGTTAGCCAAAAAAGGTATCACTCCAAGAATACTTTTGTCATCATTGGGCAGAAAAGTATTCACATCGATTTTTTCTATTGAATTTGGTGGCTCCCAAGATAAATAAAGTTTCTTTTCCTCATTTGTCACACTTTAGGTAAGGCGGCCAAATAGATTTGTTATACTATTAATCTGTAGATTAACTCTGTATCTGCAGGTTAATAGCATTGAGGATATGACAGATTCACTTTAATTTATTTAATGCTGATCTATGTATTGGAATCTACAATGGATCCCTATAGAAAAAGTCACTAGTCGTAAGACGCATAGTGTTCACCCCAATCTAGGGAAATAGCTACAGGAGTGTGAAAATTAAAGGTATAATGGAGCGAGTGAAGACCATTATTAAGAATAATACATACCGTATATACTCAAGAATAAGGTGTGATTTTCAGCCCATTTTTTTATGGCTGAAAGTGCCCCTCTCAGCTTATACTCGAGTCATTGTCCAAGGGGGTTGGCGGGGAGGGAGAGCGGGAGGAGTGGCGGCTGTCACATCATACTCACCCCCTCCTGGTGCCGTCCCTGCTTCTCAGATGGTCTCTGGCGTCTGCAGCTCTTCCTGTGTTCAGAGGTTACGTGGTACCACTCATTGAAATAATGAATATGGATGCTACTCCTCTCCAATAGGCGTTGAGTGCATATTCATTACTTTAATGAGTGGTACCATGTGACCGCTGAACACAGGAACAAGCTGCCAGTGCTAGAGACCATCTGAGAAGCATAGACCGTGCCAGGAGGGGTGAGTATGACGGTGAGGGTGAGACATGCGATATTCACCTGTGATGTTCAGGTCAGAGGGCACAAGGACATGGTTAGTGCGCGCCTTCTGCCTGAACAGTCACTGTAGAGACCCGGAAGACACAGCGGTGCACGGCAGTTGAACAGGGATAGGTGAATATCGCAAGTGCCGGGGGCCTGAGCCAGTGGTAGCTTTGGCATCTGGCCCCCATAGCGTGCCTGTGTCCCCGCCTGCTCTGGACACCGGCATCGGGCACCCAACGACGAGAGGTGAGTATGTAATTTTTTTTAATCGCAGCAGCAGCATTATGGGGCATATAATTCTATGGAGAATCTTATGAGGCCATCAACCTTTATGGAGCAGCATATGGGGCATATTATTCTATGGAGCATCTTATGGGGCCATCAATCTTTATGGAGCATTATATGGGGCATATTTGTCTATGGAGCATCTTATGGGGCCATCATTAACCTTTTATGCAGCATTGTATGGGGCATATTTTAATATGGAGCATCTTATGGGGCCATTATTAACCTTTGTGCAGCATTATATGGGGCATATTTTTGTATGGAGCATCTCATAGGGCCCATCATGAACTTTCTGGAGCATTATATGGGGTGTATTTTGTATGGAGCATCTTATGGGGCCCATCATGAACTGTATGGAGCATTATATGGGGCTCCTGATTCAATATGGATATTCAAAAACATTTAACCTACTGATGTCTCAATACATTTTACTTTTATTGATATCTATTTTTATTTTTGAAATTTACCAGTAGCTGCTGCATTTCCCACCCTAGGCCTATACTGGAGTCAATAAGTTTTACCATTTTTGGTGGCAAAATTAGGGGTCTCAGCTTATACTCAGGTCAGCTTATACTCGAGTATATATGGTAACAGTTAGTTGTCACAGATTTTGAATGTGGATCCAACAAACTTCCCTTACACTGTCTCCTATTTATAAAATAAAGAAAAACTTACACAAATTTTGGAGCCTCATCATTTAAATCTTTAATATAGATAACGAGCCCTCCTTCACAAGAAAGACCACTCGGAGCTGTTGCTGATATTAAAAGCCTAAATTCCTAATAGGAAATAAAAGATAATAATCAGAATAACAAAAACAACTCTATTGTATACTACTACTACTACTACTACTACAGAAAGATGACATAAAGCTGTGGCAAAAATAAAGAGACCACTGCAAAATGTTCAGTTTGTCTGTTTTTTGTCTTTATAGGTATATTTTTGAGTAAAATGAAAATTGTTCATTTATTCTATAAACTTCTGACAACATGTCTCCGAATTTCCAAGCAATACATTTTTTATTTTTTTCTGAAAAGGAGAAATGGTTAAAATAAAAAAAACAGGGCTTTCAGACCTCAAATAATGCAAAGAAAGCAAGTTTATAATCATTTAGAAGCAACAATACTAATGTTTTAACTCAGGAAGAGTTCAGAAATCAATATTTTGCGGAATAACCATGATTTTTAATCACAGCTTTCATGCATCTTGGCATGCTTTCCACCAGTCTTTCACAATGTTTCTGGCACAAAAATTGAAGCAGTTCTTCTTTATTTAAAGGCTTGTGACTATCCATCATCCTCTTGATTACATTCCAGAGGTTTTCAGTGGGGTTCAGGTCTGGAGATTGGGCTGCCCATGACAGGGTTTTAATGTGGTGGTCTCTTAATTTTTGCAAGAGCTGTGTTTCGCTATAAAATCATACTTTAGTTCAATTTTCAGATTTGCCAAGCATATTTTGCACAAAATTGCCAAATAAACCCCCACTGTCTTAATATGTTTTTAGTATGTACAGTAATGCTAGATTTTGCCATATGATCAGATAATGACAAACACTATTAACATGCAGATATAGGTTTAGTCGGCAAATTAATAGCATTCTAAACCTGCCCAGCGCCGACCCTTAGAGCCCCACTACCAGGTGGAAATTATCTTCAATCCTCCTGGCAGTGTTCGAGTTTCAGTAATGGGGTGGCGCTGGCATAGGTTTGGTCACGGCTCTGTATATAGAGAAGTGGCAGCAACCACATCTCCTGCACTGACTGACAGCAGTCAGTGCTGGGTGCGTGGTCACTGCCGACACTCTCTAAATACAAAGTGGTAACTGAGGCTGCACCAGCGACACCTCCAAGACTGAAACCCGAATGATGCCAAGGGGAATAAAGTTAACTTCCTCCTGTCAGGTGGGCTCTAAGTTACTCCACAAGACAGGTTCAGAATGCTATTAACCTGCCAATGAACTCCATATCTTCAGATTAATAGTGTTTTTTTTCATGTGATAGGTGACCCTTAACCCAGTGACATTGTAATTTTATGATGTAGAGTTAAAACCTAAAATATAGGTGGAGCAGATATGGTTCTCACTTCGGTCTTCTCCTTGGCTGGCTACATTGCACTCAGTGAGAGCTATATAAAAAGCACATGCATCAACATCACTAATGCTTCTATAGGACCTGATGATAACATGATAGCCAGGTCTCTGCCATCATATCAGAGCTGCTGGGTCTTTGCAGACCCAGATCACCTGTGTCAGTGACAAATAGCACAGCAAAAGGCTGTCTCCTATGAATGTGTCAGATGATGCAAATAGAACAAAAAGTAATACAAAATACAAAGTCACCAGAACAAAACACTAGTAAAAAATTTTTTTTAAATCTTGTTTTTTGCATATAAAACACATTTTATTGCATACATACACAGTGGCTTGGTAAAGTATTCACTCCTTTGGCCTTTTACTCATTTTTTGACATTACAACCTGTGTTTAATTATTTTTTTAAACTGATTTGTGTGTGATGCATCTGCTCTAAATAGTCTATATTGTTGAAGTGAAGTGAGAAAAATATAGGCAAAATGTAATTTATGAGATAACATCACTAAAAAATGGATTGCACATATGTGTTCACCCCTTTTGCTATGAGGCTCCTAAAAAATCCAGTTAAAAAAATTACCTCCATAAGTCACATGCTTAGTGAAAGGAAGTCCACCTGCAGGTGTGCAATCTAAGTGCCACATGGTCTGTCAGTATATACACACCTTTTCTGAAAGGCCACAGAGGCTGCAACAGCATTAAGCAAGACCAAGACCAAGCAAGACAAAACAAACAACACCATGAAGACTAAAGAGATCTGCAAACAAGTCAGGGACAAAGTTGCTGAGAAGTATAAGTTAGGGTTGGGATATAAAAAAATATCCCAATCACCGAAGCACCATGAAATCCATTCACTTCAAATAGAAAGAATAAGGTACCGCAACAAACCTACCAAGAGAGGATTGCCCACCAAAACTCTAAAGGTACCTTCACACTAAATGATATCGCTAGCGATCCGTGACGTTGCAGCGTCCTGGCTAGCGATATCGTTCAGTGTGACAGGCAGCAGCGATCAGAATCCTGCTGTGATGTCGTTGGTCGGGGCTAGAAGGCCAGAACTTTATTTGGTCGCTGGCTCTCCCGCTGACATCGCTGAATCGGCGTGTGTGACACCGATTCAGCGATGTCTTCACTGGTAACCAGGGTAAACATCGGATTACTAAGCGCAGGGCCGCGCTTAGTAACCCGATGTTTACCCTGGTTACCATCCTAAAAGTAAAAAAAACAAATGCTTCATACTTACCGTCCGCTGTCTGTCCCCGGCGCTGTGCTTTCCTGCACTCACTGTGAGCACAGCGGCCGGAAAGCAGAGCGGTGACACCACCGCTCTGCTTTCCGGCCGCTGTGCTCACAGCCAGTACAGAGAAGCAGAGCGCCGGGGACAGACAGCGGAAGGTAAGTATGAAGCGTTTGTTTTTTTTACTTTTAGGATGGTAACCAGGGTAAACATCGGGTTACTAAGCGCGGCCCTGCGCTTAGTAACCCGATGTTTAGCCTGGTTACCAGCATCGTTGGTCGCTGGAGATCAGTCTGTTTGACAGCTCTCCAGCGACCAAACAGCGACGCTGCAGCGATCCGGATCTTTGTCTGCATCGCTGCAGCGTCGTTTAGTGTGAAGGTACCTTTAGCTTAGTCAAGGAAGCATTAATCAGAGAGGTGGCACATAGACCAAAGGTAATCCTGAAGGAGCAGCAGAGCTCTCAAGGAGAAACTGTAATCTGACCATACAACCACAACAAGCCTTACACTCCATAGAGGTAGCCTTTATGTTACAGTGGGCAGAAAAAAAAACTTTTACCTTCACTGAAAAATTGTAAGGCTCGTTTTGAGCTTTACAAAAGACAGGTGGGAAATTGGTTGCCCAAATGTATGGAGGAAGGTGCTGTGGTCAGATGAGACTAAAATTGAACTTTTTGTTAACCAAGGTAAACGCTGTGTCTAAAGCCAAACCAACACAATTTATCACCCCAAGAACACCGACAGCAGGGACAGAGAAAATAGTCCAAGTCGAGGGGAAAATGAATGGTGCAAAATACAAGGATATTCTTGAGCAAAACCTGTTTGTCAGTGATTTGAGACTGGACAACAACAAGACAATGACTCAATGCATACTGCTAAATCAAAACTTGAGTAGTTTAAGGTGAAATGTATAAAAGTTTTGGAGTGGCTTAGTCAAAACCCAGACCTCCATCCAATCGAGAATCTGTGGAAAGACTTGATGATTGCTGTTCACCAGAGGAAACCATCTAACTTGAAGGATCAGTAGGAGTTTTGCCTTGAGGAATGGGTAAAAATGGCAGTAACAAGATGTGGAAAGCTCTAATAGACTTATCCAGAGTGACTTGCAGCAAAAGGAGGCTCTATGAAGTACTGACTTTAGGGGGGGTGAATAACTATGCACACTGCCGTTTTCACTTATTTTGTCCTATTTGTTGTTTGCTTCACAAAAAAAGATAACCAAAGTTCACAGTTGTAACCATGTTCTTTACAAGAACTGATGCAAACCCTGGAAAAAAAACACTGAAAAATTACCAGGTTGTGAAATAGCAAAACTCTAAAAATGTCAAGGGGGTGAATACTTTTGCATGACACTGTAACCCCCAAAATACAAACAAAAACTCTACACATTTTCAGCATCCACACGATTGTAAAACCAAGAGTATTTAGTCAACAGTTTATTTGAGGTGAAATGTGAACAGTGAAAAATATGAACAAAAAAAAACAAAGAGAGACTAAATAATTTACTCATTAATTTAAATGTGCCCCAAACAACTGTAAAAATATAAATTATTAAAATTTGATAACATGTCGAAATGAGTACTGAAAAGAGGAAGGGCAATTATTTTTAATTTAAATTTAAATTTAATTAGCTGGTTATTAAGGCCAATTTACAGTAGTTCTAGTCACTAAGAGGTTAATGTGTATTTTTAAATTGTATTGTGTTGACATGTGCATTTTTCATTATTGCTTTTACACTGATGTATGTTTTATCTTTTCAGCAACTAAATATCACCTCATATCCTGCATCATAATCCAGAGGTTCTGATGTGTTCCGGAACACAAGTCCAGTTCGTTTATCTACATCAAAAAACAATCCATTTTGAGTTGGTCCTGATGTTTCGGACTCAACAGCAAACTGTGTTTAAGAAGACAAAGAACAGTTAGAAAATAAGGCAAAAAACTGTTTAATTAAATATTTTATATCAAAGCTGTCGAAAGTGTTAACTTAAAAGGACCATACTGGATATTTTTTTTCAACACTAACAATATATGTCATGTGTTTATTACTGTATTTTTATTGCAATCAACACAATTATCCAGAAATCAAGCCCAGAAATTTAGGCTTAAAAAAATAGAATCATGAAGGACTGTAAGGTCTACTGCAAATAATTATTAGAATGGGTGTAACATAGTAAAATGGTTTGTAATGTTTAAAAAAAGATATATGCCCTTCTCATTAAGCCTGTTCTCAATTTCCTCAACCTAGAAAACAATAGTTTTTAACCTCAAATATGGGAATCAAAATAACACCCTGAACCAATCATTTATTTATAGTGATTTAATAATCACGATTTGCAATATCACTACATTCAAGAAATATATCAAAGTCCCAATTTCAATTTTTAAGAGAAATTACTAATAATGAAGAAAGCACAAAAATATTGTGAACATCAAATATGGCACCATAGACTTTGGTTGTATGAATCCATTCTTCTTTTGGATCCTTTACTTTTTAAGGTTTCTCCCAGGAGAGTGGCATTGTTTGCTATACAAATTAATGTGAGGATGTTTTTTTGTTTTTCCAACCTAGCATCTAAAAACAAAGCATACTCTACTTGTAATGGCATATGGCAGATATAAAGTTTCATACCCCCGTTGAATTCAAATAGGGGTCATGGTCTTCCTTCAAATAATTTTGATGGAAAGAAAAATATTCCATCAACGTCTTGACATTTATGTTTGAAATAGTATTAACTTTTTGATTTTCAAAAATCAATTCCCCAACAGTAATTTATGTAAATCACACAAAAAAAAATAAACAGTGATCTAAACAGTGGTTCAATATTATGTGTAGATGTCCTCTTGGCCAGTGAATGTGTAAATGTTAATCTTACCGTCAGGTCATCTTTGCCATCCTCGTTTTTTGCAGGCACTTGATAAATAGGTGTGAACATGGCGAAATTCTCATCAATTACTCTGCTCTCTAGATTAAAGTAAAATGTTTTTATTTTCTTATAGCACAAGAATTTACAGAATATATTCTTGATGAAAAAATTTGCAAAAATAATATAGCAAGCATCTTCTTCATACAGTGAAATGATGGCAAATTATTTTATAAGATAACTGTGTACTAGGAAGATTTTTTTGATGCTTTGCAATTTTCTAATATTCTATGTATAAATTGTGCAAGGTAGTGTAATGTACAGTTTCAGCAAATCTTAGCTACTGAAGATTTTGTTTAATAAGTGATTTCATTTCTTTTCAAAGGAGGATTTACAGTAGCTAAGATGTGTATAAGGAAAAACTGACTGTACCTATGGCAAATTTAGACTATTACCCTGAAATTTTGTGAACTCTTTAGATAATTTACAGTATTAAAAGTCATCCTCATGGCCTGCATATAGGCAATCAGGCTGTTGCCTCCTGTTTTTATATGTTCATAGCACTTTTTAACTTTTTTTGTTAGAATTTATAGTAGATAATTTAGCATTTATCCTTACAATAAATAGTCTAATAGTCTATTTAGACAAATAACTGATTAAGCACTAACCTCTTTTTGCTTGGAATTCAAGACCGCAAATAGGAGGCTCAATAACATTTTCAATAATCACAGTAAATACAGTGCTGTCAGAGCCACCTAATAGTCTATTTGTGGATGAGACTTGGAATTCATAGAAATTTGGACTGGGATCTTCAAAATCAAAGTGTCTTGTAGCTGTAATGACTCCAGTATCTAAAAAACAATTGCAGAGTTTTTTTTTTTTTAAAGTCCTAATACCTTATTTAACAGCTCTATCTGCTTTTCTGCTCAGCCACACTCAGGAGGCACAAACATCAACCTTGTAGACTACTATTGTTGAAGACATTTAAGAATAGTAACACAGGTTATTGACTGAAAGTAAGTGCAGGCCTGCCGGTCTGGGAGTCCTATTCCTACATCCAACACACATGTAGGAGACCCAACTTGGGTTCCAAGCATTTCCAAAATTAGGGGCAGACACCAATTACAATTTTTCCAGAGTACAAATAGTATAATGGGGCTCTAACACCCCTACCACTGCAGGCAACTCACCAGATGGAGACCCAACTTCAAGTCTCCACATTTAAACAAAATGTTTGTAACATCAGCAGAAGTAGTAACAGCAGGAACAGAAGCCTTTGACAAAGGTGTCAGAGACTGCAAAATTGTGGCAATAATGCATCACACTTAAAACTACACCATTGTCTAGTTTGCCCAGTCTGCAACTGGGGCGTAAAAGTCATTGGAGATCCATGACTTGTTCATCTTGATGAAAGTTAGGTGGTCTGCACTTTTAAGGGACAGATAAATGTGCTCATCCATCAGGAAACCACCAGCAACGCTGATGACACGTCCTGAGAGAACACTGGCTGACGGGCATGACAAAACCTCCAAGGCGTGAATGGCGAGCTCAGGCCACTCCTCCATTTTTGAAGACCAAATGCAAAAAGGTCCAAACTCCCTGATGACATTGATATTGAGCTACAAATACTCCTACACAATCCTCTCCAGATGTTCACAACGTGTAAGACTTGTACTTTGTACTCTGTATTCTGCTAGTGCACAGGCTGGTCTAAAAACTGCCACTTACCCTTCTGCTGTTAATGTTTTTGCATTGACAACTCAACATTCCTGGGGTTGAAGTCTATATCTGCGATTCATACTGTTAGTTTCACTGTTGTCTTGGGTAAAACCACCCTTAAGATTGTCTACAAGCGTGTTTCAATACTACAACATGCGTGTATCCCTTTCCAAAGGGGGAAGCATCTGACAAAATGTACTCTTGTATGATGGATCGAACACAGTGGCAACCCAGTAGGCCAGCACCATTTCTAACTCTAAGAATGTGGACATGCCATCATGTTGCAGATAGTGGCATCAAGAAGGCGCTCATGTGTCGAGCACTTTCATGGTGTATTGGTGGCGAGGTAACACTCAAGCCTTCTTCTTTGACCCCTCCCACCAGACATGGACAAAAGAGAGGGGATCATTATCCTCTTCATCTCCTGACTGTTGCACGCTCATCACCTATTCCTCCTTGTCCTCCATTTGTTTCTCGGCTCCTACACCTTCAGTAAGAGGTTTTCTGGTACCATCAGCCTCCTCTATTGCTGTAATCTACACTCCTTTGCCACCCGCCTGTGTGACGACAGTCCGGAACTTTGAGATATTGCTATCCCTTCCTCATCTTCTTCTGCTTCCTCTGAGACCACCATCTCCTCCTGCAGACTACTCAAAGTGTGATCCAGCATGTAGATGACTAGGATAATGATGCTGATGATGGCATCATCACCGCTAATCATCTTAGTAGCCATTACGAAACTGTGCATATGGGGGTAGAGATCCTTCATCTGTGTCCACTCTGCAAGCATGATTTGCACCACATTTGTACTGCGTTGACCCAGGCTATGCAAAATGACATACAGCACCAGGGCTTGTTGCTACTGTCACAGTCACTGCAACATGTGCAGAGAAAAATTCCACCATGTTGGCACATCACTAATCAAATAGTTAACTGGTAAGCCGAAAGATCTTTGTGGCTATGCAAGTTGATGCCCTGCAGGATGAGAACGGTGGAAGTGAGCATGCAGAGACCATGATTTCTGCAGCAGCGCATCTGGGCCTGGAAAGTGGTGGAGAAATTGTTGTACCACTAGGTTGAGGACGTGATCCATGCAATGCAGGTGTGTGAGGTTCAGTAGAGACAGCCATTGCTCAAACTCAGTCTGGATAGCTGTCCACAACTCTTGAACTGTGTAACTGAGCTCTCCAAGGCATATTAATTTAAACACTGCCTGATTGCCGTGAGCCCTGGCTGTGCAGTATGGAGGTGAGGGGATTCTCTTTGCACTGTTGGTACGCATGTCTCCTTAAGCGAGAGGTTTAGGGTGCAGGTGGAGGCTCTACAGGAGGTGAAGCAGGCAGAATATGAAGAGGAAGTATTAGATACAGAGATTTGTTCCACAAGCCTTGGGGATTCCAAAACTTGTGAAGCAGCCCCTTCCCTGCCAGCCCAAAAAGCCACCAGAGTCACCCTGTGCCCAGTTAGCGGGATGTAACGCCCCTGCCCATGTTTGCTCATCCAGGTGTCAAAGTGTCGGTGGTGAAATGCATCCTGGTAAACATAGATTTTTTCAGGGAATGGTGTTAGAATCTTTTTTGTTTTGACCATCCGCCATCTTGTTGTGGTTTTCAGGCTGCTGGTCTTTTAACTCTGGTGCTGGGTTTGTCCTAGGTCAGTTGATTGCATCACCCTTTACTACCCAGCACCTGCCTCCCAGTCCTTGCTGGACAACAGTGTTAATCCGCTAGTGTTTTGGCTAGGTGCCTTGTTAGCTTTCTGTGTTTGATATTGTGCAGTTCTGGGATCTCAAGTTCTGCCAGTTTTGCTTTTGGTTTTCCATTTGTTTCTGCAGCTTCCTCTATTTTCCTACTAGGAGGTTACCTGTTTTTGTTCCCAGTCCCTAGATCGTTCAGAGACACCCTTCCACCCTACCTGTAGGTCTTCGTTTGAATTTAGCCTAGGAAACATTGGTAGGTCTATTCACAAGGAATAGGTCGCCCACTCCATCGTAGGGTTTCAGCCTAGTCCTAGTACAGGGTCAGCTTTTCTCCCCTTCTACCCTAGTCCAGATTTTCAGATCTGTATCAAATGGGTTATATTATCGGCAACATTCTGGTGTGGCGCAGTCACAGCTTTCTCAAAGAAGTAATGACGACTGGGCAACTGATAGCGGGGGACTGCATCAGCCGTCAGCTTTCAGAAACCATCTGCATCCACCAGGTGGAAAGTCAGCATGTCTGTGGCCAACAGATTGTAGAAAGAGGAGTTCAACCTCTTAGTTTTAGCATGTGTAGGAGGAAACATTCTTTTTCTTAACCACAACTGCGGTAATCAGGACTGACTGCTGTGCTGAGAGAGGGTGGAGTAGATTGAACAGGACAAACTGCTGGACTGTGAGTGAGGTGTCAGTGGAGATGTTTTAGTGGCTTGAGAAATATGTGGTGTGCTCAGTGAAATATAAAGAGCAGGCATCTCCACTTATGTAACAGCTAACGGGCTCTCACTCACTCCGACTGTATGGGGAAAACAATTGAGGGTTCTGTGGCTGGAGAGCTTTGTGAGAACACTTGCCATGATGACAGAGGAGGAAGAAACAGCAGATGCGGTTGATGGGTCAACTGGTGGTTGGCGAGGTATGTTGATCGTGCATATGGATCGCACATGTCCTGGTTCACATATGAAGTAGTCAAATTATTCCAATTTTTGCCTTTTCTGAGAAATATTTTGAAAAGTTGGCAGATAACGGGAGTTGGGTTATCCTTTCGGTCTCAAAAAAGGCCCAGGCTAGGCAACCCTTGTCGCCCCTATGAACTGCAGACCCATGATCACTGCTGGCCACAGCCAGAGTTATGGCTGAGAATGTAGTGCTTTTGTGGTTGCATCACTCCGTGTCCATGTCAAGCCCTCATCTACAGGGCCTGCACCACACTATTAGCACCCACAATTTACTTTTCAGAAATATGACCTTCTTCCTGCACCACAATATTAGCACAAATGATTTAGATTAGGAAATGTGGACTCCTAATGGCACCACAATATTAGCACAATCTAATTAGATTAGGAAATGTGGCCTCTTGTCTACACCACAATATTAGGACAAACAAGTTAGAGTAGGAAATGTGGCCTCTTGCCTGCACCCCATTATTAGCGCAAATGATTTAGATTAGGAAATCTGGCCTCCTGCCTGCACCACAATATAAGTCCTAATGATTTTAATTAGGAAATGTGGCCTCCTGCCTGCACCACAGTATTAGCCTAAACAATTTAGATTAGGAAATGAGGCCTTCTTGCCTGCACCACAAGATTAGCCCAAACAATTTAGATTAGGAAATGTGGCTTAGTGCCTGCACCACAATATTAGCACAAGTGATTTAGATAAAGAATAGTGATGAGCGAGCATGCTCGGAAGTGCTTGGTGGTTGCCCGAACATCTCACTACTCGTGATGTTCGAAGAGCGCCTAGCATTTCCAGGGTTGTTCGGCAGGAGTTTGGGTCACCGATCTGCATGTTTGGCGCTCTTTAGAGCACCAATGAACATGCAGGGATTGTCTGCCACACACTGTAATACCACAGCCATGTTGGTTGTGGCATTACAGTGATTATTTGGCTGCAGAGCGTCATCGGGTCTATATCAGACCTGGCGCTGCCCTGCTCATCACAGTCAGCTCCGGACTTAGGCAGTGTAGGGAGAGGTGCTGCTAAGATAAGGACAGATTTGGTGGTGTGTAAGTTAGTTTGGTATACCATATTGAAAACACAAATACATCTAAACCAACAGTCCATCTGAGGACTAATTACAGTGTATATAGTTATCAGTGTTGTATATAGTTATCAGTGCTAGGTAGGCTAGGCCGGCATTGTATGTGGCATACTTCATTGCATACAGCAAGAGGATCCATTCCATTACTGTCTGCTGCTGCCTATTACAGATAATTAGCATATATACATAACCCCAGGGATCAGTGGCCAGGAATAATTTTTTTGCATCTGAATCCTGATTATATTCTTCAAAAGCAATCCAATTTTTTTTGCTCCATTTGCTTGTTGGCAGTAGGGTTGAGTGAAACGGATCAGACAATTTAAAAAATCGCCGACTTTTGGCAAAGTCGGGTTTCGTGAAACCCGACCCGATCCCACTGTATCGGCCATGAGGTCGGCGATCTGTGCGCCAAAGTCGCGTTTCGTATGACGCTTTAAGCTCCATTTCTAAGCAAATGAAGGAGCACACAGAGTGTGGGCAGCGTGATGACATAGGTCTCGGTCCCCACCATCTTAGAGAAGGGCATGGCAGTGATTGGCTTGCTTTCTGCGACGTCACAGGGGCTATAAAGGGGCGTGCAAGCCAACCGCCATCATACTTCTGCCGATCTGAGCATAGGGAGCTGCAGCTTCGTCAGAAACAGGGATATACTTAGGGAGGGAAGATTAACCCCCAAACTGCTTGTGCTGTTGCAATTTCCACTGTCCAACAACACCTTTTTTTTGCAGGGACAGTGGAGGCTATATTTTTGTGCATCAGCTCTGTAGCTTATTAGGCTGCCTTATAAGGCTCCCTGATAGCTGCATTGCTGTTTGCACGCTGCTGTGCAAACCAACTGCTTTTGTAAAAGCAAAAATCCTGTTGCTCCATTCTGCACATTTATCTTGTTGTTTATTTGTCCACACTTTTGTGTGCAGCAGTCCTTTTTATTGCTGCCATACTTGTCCTGAGATCATTGTAGGGAGATTGAAATTGTACTACAGTCCTTGTATTTTTTCATATATCTTCCAGCCACTTTCTGCCACTTACATTGTATTGTTGTATACACTGGGCCTGAGTTTTGGTTCAGTCTCCCCCCAAAAAAGTGAGATTCAAATTCTCACAAAGTGGATATACTTCAGTCCTGTTTGTAGGAGACAGCATTTGTCCAGTATGGTTAAGAACTACTTTTCCTCCCTTATCGATGTTCTCCCTCACAGGTCATTCTCCTTTGATGATTACTGGGCATCTAAAATAGACACCTGGCCTGAATTGGCAGAATATGCATTTCAGGAGCTCGCTTGCCCTGCTGCCAGTGTGCTATCAGAAAGAGTCTTCAGTGCTGCTGGTTCAATACTGACCGCAAAAAGGACAAGTCTGGCTACCCAGAATGTTGATGATCTAACCTTCATTAAAATGAACCAATCATGGATTTCAAATTATTTTGCCCCACCTTCCCCTGCTGACACACAGCTTTCCTGAAAATGTCTTGCTTTTGGCCTCCTCTTACTGACTTCTTCAATTCCTCCATTTGCAGCTGCTCAATGTCTACCATAGGCCATTTTTATACCTCCCTAAATGGGCTGACTCCTCCCAAAGGCCCGTGGTCACCACCTGGCGCAAGCACCCGTGCGAGTGCCGCTTGCTTGGACAAGTGGGTGTGCCCACTCTTGGGCAACGGAACTGGCACAGGGTCCCTCATAGTACAATGAAGTGTCTCTGATGGTGGTGGTGCACAACCAACATCAGACACACCGTCGTAATATGAGGGGCCCTGTGCCAGTACCGCCGCCCACGAGAGAGTGTTCCCCCCAGCTCGAACAGTGCTCTACCACTTGCAATACTTACCTCTCCCTGCTCCACCACTGTGTAGTCTGTGCTGTTAAATCCTTCAATGGCACTGTCAAAAGTCGGGTCGGGTGAAATCGGCCGATTATTGCAAAAAGTCGGGGGCCGACAAACACGAAACCCAATGAAAGTCAATGGGGAATCAAAGTCGGCAGTGAGTGGAGAACAGGAAAACACCTACAGTGCCCATTTTAATGCCGAAAACATCAATTCTTATTAGCAGGAGTGTAGCGAGGAGAGAGAATAATTAGTCGAGCAGCAGAGTTAAGGATGGACTGGAGGGGTGCGAGAGTGTTAGAAGGTAGGCCACAGAGGAGTATGTTGCAGTAGTCGAGGCGGGAGATGATTAGGGCATGTACAAGCATTTTGGTAGAGTGTGGGTTGAGGAAAGGACGGATTCTGGAAATATTTTTGAGCTGGAGGTGACAGGAGGTGGCGAGAGCTTGGATGTGCGGTTTGAAGGACAGGGCAGAGTCAAGGGTTACTCCGAGGCAGCAGATTTTGGGGACAGGGGAAAGTGTGATTTCATTTATTTTGATAGATAGATCAGGTAGGGAAGATATGCGTGATGGAGGAAAGATACTGAGTTCAGATTTGTGCACATTGAGCTTGAGGAAGCGAGAGGAGAAGAAGGAGGATATGGGCGATAGACACTCTGGGATTCTGGAGAGCAGAGAGGTGACATCTGGGCCAGAGAGGTAGATCTGAGTGTCATCGGCATGTAGATGGTACTGGAAGCCATAGGACCTTATGAGTTGTCCCAGGCCGAGTGTATAGATTGAGAAGAGTAAGGGTCCTAGGACAGAGCCTTGGGGAACTCCAACAGAGAGGGGGCGAGATGAAGAGGTAGTATGGGAGTAGGAAACACTAAATGTGCGGTTTTCAAGGTATGAGGAGATCCAAGATAGGGCAACGTCTTTGACATCAAAAGAAGAGAGGATCTGTAGTAGGAGGCAGTGGTCAACTGTGTCGAAGGCAGAGGACAGGTCTAGGAGGAGGAGTATAGAGAATTGTCTGTTAGCTTTGGCTGTAAGTAAGTTGTTAGTAATTTTGGTCAGGGCAGTCTCAGTGGAATGGTGGGGACGGAAGCCAGATTGTAGGTTGTTGAAGAGAGAGTTAGATGCAAAGTGAGTGGAAAGTTTAGCATGAACATGTTGCTCAAGGAGTTTGGAAGCAAATGGGAGCAAAGATATGGGGCGATAGCTGGACATAGCGCTTGGGTCAAGGGATGGCTTTTTGAGTATAGGTGTGATTGTGGCATGTTTGAAGGCAGAAGGGAAGGTACCAGAAGTTAGTGAAAGGTTGAAGAAATGGGTTAGGGATGGGATTAGTGTGGTGGTGAGGTTGAGGAGGAGGTGGGATGGGATGGGGTCAAGTGCACAAGTGGTGAGGTGTGATTTGGAGAGAAGATGAGCAAGCTCCCCTTCAGAGATTTTGGAGAGTGAAGTTATGGGGTTTGGGCATTGGTCTGGCATACAAAGGGGTTGTGGGGGTTGGACAACAAAGACTTGCCTTGTTTGGTCTATCTTACTTTTGAAGTGCGTGGCAAAGTCCTCGGCAATGATTAGGGAACTCGGAGGGGGCAGTGGTGGGCGGAGGAGGGAGTTAAAAGTGTTGAACAACTGTTTGGGGTTGTGGGATAAGAAAGATAAGAGGGTTGTGAAGTAGGCCTGTTTAGCAGAGATGAGAGCTGATTTGAATGCCAGTGTTGCTTGTTTGAGTGCAGTGAAATCATCTTGTGAATGCGTTTTCTTCCAATGCCGTTCTGCAATTCTGGATACTTGCCGAAGCTTTTTAGTGATGTCATTGTGCCAGGGTTGTCTATTGGTTCGTTGCACTCTGCTATGCATGACAGGGGCGACCGTGTCAATAGCTGATGCAAGAGTGGCATTGTAGAAAGCAGTGGCAGTGACAGTGGTAGGATAGAGTCAGAGAGTGTGTTGGTGTCTAGGTGTGTGAGGTTCCTGCGTGGGTGCGCGTGGTGCTGGACATGGGTGACAGGTGAGGAGGACAGTGATGAGAAAGTGAGTAGATGGTGGTTAGATAGAAGGAGAGGGAAGTTGTGAAGTTAGATAAGGAGCATAAACGGGTGAAGACCAGGTCTAATGTGTGTCCGTCTGTGTGGGTGGCTGACGAGGACCACTTAGTAAGCCCAAAGGATGAAGTAAGGGACAGGATTTTGGAGGCTGCTGACTGGTGGGTGTCAATGGGGATGTTGAAGTCACCCATGATGATGGTGGGAATGTCAGCAGAGAGAAAGTGAAGGAGCCAGGTGGAGAATTGGTCAATAAAGGCAGTGATGGGGCCCGGAGGTCGGTATATGATGGCCATTTGGAGGTTGTAGGGGGAGTAGATGCGGACAGAGTGGACTTCAAAAGAGGGGAGGATAAGGGAGTTTAGAGGTGGGATTAGATTAAAGGTACAGTTGGAAGAAAGGAGAAGGCCCACTCCTCCACCATGTTTGTTGCCAGGGCGAGGAGTGTGCGTGAAGTGGAGGCCTCCGTAACATAGTGCAGCAGGGGAGGCTGTGTCAGAGGGTGTCAGCCATGTTTCGGTGATGCCCAGAAAGAAAAGATTATGAGAGGTAAAGAGGTCGTGAATCACGAGGAGTTTATTGCAGATGGAGCGGGCATTCCATAATGATCCAGAGAGAGGGTGCAGGGGGGTGGGCGTCATGGGCACGGATTTGAGGTGGGCAAGATTTCGGCTGTTTATATTGGGTTGGGAGCGATAGGAGGGGGTAGTAGTAGGAAGTATGAGCTGTGGGGGCCCAGGATTGGGAGATATGTCTCCAGCAGTGAGGAGAAGCAGAGAGAGACAGAGCAGGTGGGAGAAAGAGAGTGGGCAGCTTGTTTTGTGTTTTATTAGGAGAGATCTGAGGTTGAGGAGCAGGTCAGCAGAGGAGGTCAGGTGGGGAAAAAGGAGAGATTATTACTTGGTTAGGGGGTACCAAATACTACAGTACCAAATACTACAGGTACCAAATACTACAGTACCAAAAAAAAGGCCAAAATTTTCTGCGCACTCACATCTGATGCCTAGGACAAAAAATGCTGTTTTAAATTGCAATATTTTCATGCTGTTGTATTAAAATGACCAGGCTGTAGTCTGCAGTGTGACCAAGAAAAAAAAAAGAAAAAAAGGGGGGGAGGGCGCTCTGGATTGCTTTGTAATAAAATTAGCAGGATTCCGGTGGCAAAAAAAATAATCCGAGCCACAGATACAGTGGGGCAAAAAAGTATTTAGTCAGTCAGCAATAGTGCAAGTTCCACCACTTAAAAAGATGAGAGGCGTCTGTAATTGACATCATAGGTAGACCTCAACTATGGGAGACAAACTGAGAAAAAAAAATCCAGAAAATCACATTGTCTGTTTTTTTAACATTTTATTTGCATATTATGGTGGAAAACAAGTATTTGGTCAGAAACAAACCATCAAGATTTCTGGCTCTCACAGACCTGTAACTTCTTCTTTAAGAGTCTCCTCTTTCCTCCACTCATTACCTGTAGTAATGGCACCTGTTTAAACTTGTTATCAGTATAAAAAGACACCTGTGCACACCCTCAAACAGTCTGACTCCAAACTCCACTATGGTGAAGACCAAAGAGCTGTCAAAGGACACCAGAAACAAAATTGTAGCCCTGCACCAGGCTGGGAAGACTGAATCTGCAATAGCCAACCAGCTTGGAGTGAAGAAATCAACAGTGGGACCAATAATTAGAAAATGTAAGACATACAAGACCACTGATAATCTCCCTCGATCTGGGGCTCCACGCAAAATCCCACCCCGTGGGGTCAGAATGATCACAAGAACGGTGAGCAAAAATCCCAGAACCACACGGGGGGACCTAGTGAATGAACTGCAGAGAGCTGGGACCAATGTAACAAGGCCTACCATAAGTAACACACTACGCGACCATGGACTCAGATCCTGCAGTGCCAGACGTGCCCCACTGCTTAAGCCAGTACATGTCCGGGCCCATCTGAAGTTTGCTAGAGAGCATTTGGATGATCCAGAGGAGTTTTGGGAGAATGTCCTATGGTCTGATGAAACCAAACTGGAACTGTTTGGTAGTAACACAACTTGTCGTGTTTGGAGGAAAAAGAATACTGAGTTGCATCCATCAAACACCATACCTACTGTAAAGCATGGTGGTGGAAACATCATGCTTTGGGGCTGTTTCTCTGCAAAGGGGCCAGGACGACTGATCCGGGTACATGAAAGAATGAATGGGGCCATGTATCGTGAGATTTTGAGTGCAAACCTCCTTCCATCAGCAAGGGCATTGAAGATGAAACGTGGCTGGGTCTTTCAATATGACAATGATCCAAAGCACACCGCCAGGGCAACGAAGGAGTGGCTTCGTAAGAAGCATTTCAAGGTCCTGGAGTGGCCTAGCCAGTCTCCAGATCTCAACCCTATAGAAAACCTTTGGAGGGAGTTGAAAGTCCGTGTTGCCAAGCGAAAAGCCAAAAACATCACTGCTCTAGAGGAGATCTGCATGGAGGAACGGGCCAACATACCAACAACAGTGTGTGGCAACCTTGTGAAGACTTACAGAAAACGTTTGACCTCTGTCATTGCCAACAAAGGATATATTACAAAGTATTGAGATGAAATTTTGTTTCTGACCAAATACTTATTTTCCACCATAATATGCAAATAAAATGTTAAAAAAACAGACAATGTGATTTTCTGGATTTTTTTTTCTCAGTTTGTCTCCCATAGTTGAGGTCTACCTATGATGTAAATTACAGACGCCTCTCATCTTTTTAAGTGGTGGAACTTGCACTATTGCTGACTGACTAAATACTTTTTTGCCCCACTGTACCTGCATCTAGGTGTATATAAAATAGGCAGCAGCAGACAGTAATGGACCACCTTGATGCAGTATGCGCACATAGACTCCCCTACCCACCTAGCACTCCACTCAATATATCCCCTAATTACCCCTAAAAAGGACTGTTGGTTTATCGGGATTTGTGGATTCTGTGAAGGTAGACCCATATTAAGTCATTAAAGAACCAATCTGACCATATCTCAGCAGCAGCTCTCCCTACATTAGCTGAGTCCAGAGCTGAATGCGCCAAGCAGGGCGGCTTCAGGTCCCTTATAGACCTGATATTACTGAGCAGCCAGCCAATCACTGTAATATCACAACAAAGATGGCTGTGGTATTACAGTGCATGGCAGACAATCCCTGCATGTTCATTGGCGCTCTAAAGAGTGCCAAAATTGCAGGGTGGAGACCCGAGCTCCCGCTGAATAATCCTGGAAATGCTTGGGGCTCACCAAGTACACCAACTACCGTGATACTCGGGTGAGTAATGAGTAGTGGCAAGCCCGTCCGCTCATCACTAAATGTAACCCAAGAAGGGAAGGGAGGACTGTTCATAAACGCATTTCTCTTACTTGGCATAGAGTTGATTCTCCCAAAGACGCTGAATAACTTGCTGAACTGCTCATCTGTGGGAGGCCAGATTTGGGGAAAATACCAAAATATCATCCAGATACACAACAACGTGGTAATAAAGCTGGTCCCGGAAGATATCACTGACGAACTCTTGAAAAACTGCCAGTGCATTACTGAGACCAAAGGGCATCACTCGGTAGTCATTATGTCTGTCCCTGGTGTTGAAAGTCTTCTTCCAATCATCTCCCAGGTGATTGTGGATTAAATTGTAGGCGCCCCTTAAATCTAATTTGGTGAAGATCCTGGCATCTCTTAATCGGTCATACAACTCAGGGATCAATGGGTTACAGTCTTTATTTTTCAGCGAGATCTGGTTGAGGCCCCAATAGTCTAGAGAGGGTTAGAGTGATCCATCTTTTTTTTAACGAAGAAAACCTCAGCCCCAGCAGGAGAAGAGGACTTCTGATAAAAAACCCAGGACAAATTCTCCAGAATGTAGTCCGATATAGCTTGAGTCTTGGCTTGGAACAGAGGGTAAATTCAACGTTTAAAGGGTGTAGATCTTGGAATTAAGTCAATAGGACAGTCATATGGCCTTTGGGGAGGCAAAGGGTCTCTGCTCCCTTTTTGTCAAATACATTGGCAAAGGGACCTTAGCAAGATTTACTGGACCCAGACACATCTCATGACAGGAAAGTCCCCAGCGGAGCACCTCTCCAGTTGTCCAGTCCAACACAGGCTTGTGTTGTCGCAGCAATGGTAGACCTAAGAGAAAGGCTTGAGACATGTCAGGAAGAAAATACCATATGAAGCATCCCAATATGGACCACAAGCGGCTCAGTAACCAGAAGAACCATCTCCCGAAGAGTTCTCCCATCAGATGTTATAGCCAGAGGGTTTTGGAGCGGATGTGCTGGGATTTGGAAGCGATCCACTACAACCTGGAGGACAAAATTTCCTGCTTCCCCGGAATCCACATACACTGTCTCAATAAACTGGGATTCACCAGTTGTCACAGCCACAGTAAGAGTCAATGGTTGAGAGGTGTCTTTTCCATCTAGGGAGGCCTCTCCTACCGACCATAGATGCTGGAGTTTTCTGACTTCACTGAACAGGGGCGAATGAAGTGGTCTATGTCTCCACAATAAAGGCACTGGCCTTTAGTACGGCGATCCTTCTGTCACTGACTGGCAAGGGCAAATTGGTCAACCTGCATGGGTTCCGGTGAGGTCTTGACCAGGGAGGATGGAGGAACAAGCAGTCTTTGAAAGGACGGAGCCAGACACCACGATCCGCTTTCACATGCCACCTCACGGGCATGCTCCTGGAAACTAAGGTCTATACTGATGGCGAGGGAGACCAGGTCATCTGAGGTAGTTTGTAGGCCATGACCAGCTAGCTCATCCTTAAAGTCTCCAGAGAGCCCCTCTCAGAATTTTGCCAAAAACGCTTCGTTATTTGAACCGAGGTCGGATGCCAGAGTACGGAAGCGTACCGCATATTGTCCCACAGATGAGTTGGACTGGCATAAGCGGAGAAGAGCGAAAGCTGATGAGGTGGTTCACCCAAGTTCATCGAATACTTTGCAAAAGGCTTCCCATAATGGAT
The DNA here is from genome assembly GCF_032444005.1 of Ranitomeya imitator. Taxonomy (NCBI): domain Eukaryota; kingdom Metazoa; phylum Chordata; class Amphibia; order Anura; family Dendrobatidae; genus Ranitomeya; species Ranitomeya imitator. The sequence goes on from NC_091285.1 coordinate 368,839,864, forward strand.
TCAATCAAGCCTGGGCCACACCTCCAAGACGCGACATAAGAAGTGCTACCTTTGTTTGGCCTGACTGGAAGTGATGAGGAAGGAATTCAAAATGTAGCCAGGACCGATTGATGAACCCATGGCAGAGCTTAGGATTGTTCTCAAAGCGTGGTGGAGCTGTGAGTCGGGGACCTAAAGCTCGAACTAAGCACACTGACTAAGAAGTCTCCAGAGAAGACACAGCTGCATGAGCGTGGGGAGACTCTGGAGAGATGTTTAAGACCTCCAACTTGGTAGTCAGGGACTGCAAATGCATTGACAATTTCTCCTGTATGCTTTTCTTTCAGCAGCACTCTTGGTATGTGGACTGATCAGACAGGATCCGGGATCCAGTGAGGTCAATTGCCTGAGCAAACTCTCACGGACATGGTTGTGGAACCACTGTGCCTCGGACCGCGGAGAGCCTGGAGGGGTGTGACTAATCGTGCACTGTTCACTAGAGCCTCTGATGGTGAGGTTAGGCTTGGCACCTGATGCACGCCATGTGCCACTCCAGGACAGACCAACGGACGCTTGGCAGCTGGACACACAAGGACAGACTGGATGGTGCGGCAGGCAGAGTTCTTATCAGAGTGCAGCAGGCAGAGTTCATATCAGAGTGCAGCAGGCAGGACCTTCACCAGAGTGCATCAGGCAGGATCTGCACCAGAGTGCAGCAGGAAGTATCTGCACCCGAGTGTAGTAAGAACTGGTACGCAACCTTACGCAACTTAGGCTACAAAACAAGAAGGTTGCTCAGGCACCTCCCCAGTGGGGAAGAAGCAATATATACAGTACAGACCAAAGGTTTTGGACACACCTTCTCATTTAAAGAATTTTCTGTATTTTCTTGACTATGAAAATTGTACATTCACACTGAAGGCATCAAAACTATGAATTAACACATGTGGAATTACATACTTAACAAAAAAGTGTGAAACAACTGAAAATGTGTCTTATATTCTAGGTTCTTCAAAGTAGAATGCCAAGAGTGTGCAAAACAATCATCAAAGCCAAAGGTGGCTACTTTGAAGAACCTAGAATATAAGACCTATTTTCAGTTGTTTCACACTTTTTTGTTAAGTATATTATTCCACATGTGTTAATTCATAGTTTTGATGCCTTCAGTGTGAATGTACAATTTTCATAGTCATGAAAATACAGAAAATTCTTTAAATGAGAAGGTGTGTCCAAAACCTTTGGTCTGTACTGTACATACTGCCCCACAGTCATTGGCTGGGGAGGAAATAGCAAGTGCACATGCTGGCCCTTTAGAGGGCAGGAGTGTGTGAATGCATGCTCTAAGTACATGGCTAGAGGCCCGGCTGGAAGCTCTGCTGAAGCATGCGGAGCACGAGAAAGGGGAGAACTGACCGCAGCACTAGTGAATGAAGTGACACGTCGGAAGCTCTGCCTGTCAGAGCAGGGATCCGGCGTGGTGCCATCATAGATCTCAATTACTTTGTTTTTCATATGTTCCAGAGTTTCTTTGGATCATGGCATGATGTTTAGCTTTTGAGGATCTTTTGGTTTATTTCACTTTGTCAGGCAGGTCCTATTTAAGTGATTTCTTGATTGAGAACAGGTGTGGAAGTAATCAGGCATGGGTGTGGCTAGAGAATTTGAACTCAGCTTCCCAAAGATGTGATAAACTACAGTTAATTTATGTTTTACAGATGAGGGAAATCACTTTATCACACAGGGTCCTGTAGGTTTGGATTTCTTTTTCCCTTAATATTAAAGACCTTCAGTAAAAAAAACTGCTTTTTGTGTTTATCTTTGTCTAATATTTAAATTTGTTTGGTTATCAGAAACATTAAATTGTGACAATCATGCAAAACAATAGGAAATCAGGAAGTGGGCAAACACTTTCACACAATTGTATCTATATATTTCATGACATTAAATATGTGAGGTTGGTGTAGAAAATAATAACTAAGGCAAATAATAGTAACTATGGAGAATATGATTTATGAAAAACTTAAAATTTATGAATTTGAATCAGTTTTTATCAATTATACTTAATGTATTCATGTATAAACAATCATCCTGCATGTGACAAGTTTATTCGTTTTAAAGGGAAACTGTCACCCCCCCAGGCGTTTGAAACTAAAAGAGCCACCTTGTGCCGCACTGATACTGCATTCTGACAAGATGGCTCTTTTAGTTATTGGTGCTGTAAATGCAGAAATAATGCGTTTTGTAATTTCTCCAAAATACCTGTCTTCAGTCCTGGAGGCAGGTCTTTCCCCCCCTACTGCACACACCACACAGCCGTCACTCAACTGTCTTCTCGGTGCCGGGCGCCGCGTACTCATTTCTATTTTCAAATCATCCGGCACCTGCGCTCTTTTTTCCTGCCTGGGGCAGGTGCAGTGAGCGCTGCCCATCTGACCTCATATGCAGTCTCGCTGACTGCGCCTGTGCGGCCACCCTGCTTGTGAATCCCACAAGCAGGGCGGCCGCACAGGCGCAGTCAGCAAGACTGCATACGAGGTCAGACGGGCAGCTCTCACTGCACCTGCCCCAGGCAGGACAAAAGAGCGCAGGCGTCGGATGATTTGAAAACAGTGCTGAGGAGGCGGCGTCCGGCGCCGAGAAGACAGTTGAGTGACGGCTGTGTGGCGTGTGCAGCAGGGGGGGAAAGACCTGCCTCCAGGACTGAAGACAGGTATTTTGGAGAAATTACAAAACTCATTATTTCTGCATTTACAGCACCAATAACTAAAAGAGCCATCTTGTCAGAATGCAGTATCAGTGCGGCACAAGGTGGCTCTTTTAGTTTCAAACGCCTGGGAGGGGGTGACAGGTTCCCTTTAAAATAACAGAAATATACCATCAACATAGAATCAAAATGCAAACAGATATTAGTCAATCCATCAAACAGAAATGTAATGTATTCTTACTTTGATCAATTCTGAAAGGTACAGATGGGTCATCTATACGGAATACTCTACCAGCTCCAGAAGCTTTAGCAATTTCTTGATTTTCTGTTTTACCTTCAGGCAATCGTACTGGAGTTTCCTTATCAAAGGTGACTGCAATCACTGGACATATGCCTGCAAACATAAACACCATAACATTACACTAAAACCTAAATGAAAAAAACATTTGTGAGATAAACAACCAATAATAATGAAAACCAGTAATTACCGAATATACTCGAGTATAAGCCGAGATTTTCAGCCCATTTTTTGGGGCTGAAAGTCCCCCTCTCAGCTTATACTTGAGTCATACGCAGGGGTCGGCAGGGGAGGGGAAGTGGGGGCTATCTAATTATACTCACCTACTCCTGGCGCGGTCCCTGCCTGTCCCTGCTTCTTCCAGCGCTGCATATTCTTCCTGTACTGAGCGGTCACATGGTACTGCTCATTACAGTAATGAATATGCGGCTCCTATGATTTTTTTTTATCACAGCCACAGCATATGGGGCAAGTGACTGTATGGAACATCTTATGGGGCCATAACGATTGTGCAGCACTATAAGGGGCAGTGACTGTATGGAGCATCTGTATGGGGCCATAACGATTGGGACAGTGACTGTATGGAGCATCTGTATGGGGCCATAATGATTGTGCAGCACTATAAGGGGCAGTGACTGTATGGAGCATCTGTTTGGGGCCATAACGTTTGTGCAGCACTATAAGGGGGCAGTGACTGTATGGAGCATCTGTATGGGGCCATAACGATTGGGGCAGTGACTGTATGGAGCATCTATATGGGGCCATAACGATTGTGCAGCACTATAAGGGGCAGTGACTGTATGGATCATCTTATGGGGCCATAACTAGGGTTGAGCGAAACGGATCGTTCATTTTCAAAAGTCGCCGACTTTTGGCAAAGTCGGGTTTCACGAAACCCGACCCGACCCCTCTGTGGGGTCGGCCATGCGGTACGCGACTTTCGCGCCAAAGTCGCATTTCAATGATGCGAAAAGCGCCATTTCTCAGCCAATGAAGGTGAATGCAGAGTGTGGGCAGCGTGATGACATAGGTCCTGGTCCCCACCATCTTAGAGAAGGGCATTGCAGTGATTGGCTTGCTGTCTGCGGCGTCACAGGGGCTATAAAGAGGCGTTCCCGCCGACCACCATCTTACTGCTGCTGATCTGAGCCTAGGGAGAGGTTGCTGCCGCTTCGTCAGAAGCAGGGATAGCGTTAGGCAGGGTCCATTAACCACCAAACCGCTTGTGCTGTAGCGATTTCCACTGTCCAACACCACCTTTTGTTTGCAGGGACAGTGGAAGCTACATTTTTTTTTCTCAGCGCTGTAGCTCATTGGGCTGCCCTAGAAGGCTCCCTGATAGCTGCATTGCTGTGTGTACGCCGCTGTGCAAACCAACTGCTTTTTTCAAAGCACAAATCCTGTTGTTCCTTCCTTTCTGCACAGCTATCTTGTTTGTTTGTCCACACTTTTTATTTAATTTGTGCATCAGTCCACTCCTTATTGCTGCCTGCCATACCTGGCTGAGATTACTGCAGGGAGATAGTAATTGTAGGACAGTCCCTGTTTTTTTTTTTTTTTTTTTAATTCTCCCTAAAAAAATAAGTTGTGGGAGATTAAGATTGGCATTTCTGCTAGAGTGCCATCCCTGTGTGTGCCATCTCTCTCACATAGTAAGCCATAGAAAGCCTTTTTATTTTCCTGTTTTTTTTTTTGTGGGGTTTATAAGTTCTCCCTGAAAAAAAAAACAGTGGGAGATTAATATTGGCCTTTGGGCTTGTGTGCCAGTCCTGAGTGTGCCATCTCTCTCTCAAATAGTGGGCCAAAGAAAGCCTATTTATTTATTTTTTTGGGGGGGTTTCTAAATTCTCCCTGAAAAAATAAAAAAAAATCAGTGGGAGATTAATATTGGCCTTTTTGCTTGTGTGCCACTCCCGACTCCTGGGTGTGCCATCTCTCTCTCTCAAATAGTGGGCCATAGAAAGCCTATTTATTTATTTTTTTTATTTGGTTTTTAAATTCTCCCTGAAAAAATCATTTTTTTAATTTGGTTTCTAAATTCTCCCTGAAAAAATAATTTTTCTTAATTTGGTTTCTAAAGTCTCCCTGAAAAAATAAAAAAAAATCAGTGGGAGATTAATATTGGCCTTTCTGCTTGTGTGCCATTCCTGACTCCTGGGTGTGCCATCTCTGTCTCTCAAATAGTGGGCCATAGAAAGCCTATTTTTTTTATTTGGTTTCTAAATTCTCCCTGAAAAAATAAAAAAAAAACAGTGGGAGATTAATATTGCCCTTTCTGCTTGTGTGCCAGTCTTGCCTCCTGGGTGTGCCATCTCTCTCTCTCAAATAGTGGGCCATAGAAAGCCTATTCATTTATTTTTTATTTGGTTTCTAAATTCACCCTGAAAAAATCCAAAAAATTCAGTGGGAGATTAATATTGGCCTTTCTGCTTGTGTGCCAGTCTTGACTCCTGGGTGTGCCATCTCTCTCTCTCAAATAGTGGGCCATAGAAAGCCTATTTTTTTTTTATTTGGTTTCTAAATTCTCCCTGAAAAAAATATTTTTTTTTAATTTCGTTTCTAAATTCTCCCTGAAAAAATCATTTTTTTTTTATTTGGTTTCTAAAGTCTCCCTGAAAAAATAAAAAAAAAATCAGTGGGAGATTAATATTGCCCTTTCTGCTTGTGTGCCAGTCTTGACTCCTGGGTGTGCCATCTCTCTCTCTCAAATAGTGGGCCATAGAAAGCCTATTTTTTTTTATTTGGTGTCTAAATTCACCCTGAAAAAATAAAAAAAATATCAGTGGGAGATTAATATTGGCCTTTCTGCTTGTGTGAAATTCCTGACTCCTGGGTGTGCCATCTCTGTCTCTCAAATAGTGGGCCATAGAAAGCCTATTTTTTTTTTTATTTGGTTTCTAAATTCTCCCTGAAAAAATAATTTTTTTTAATTTGGTTTCTAAATTCTCCCTGAAAAAATAAAAAAAAATCAGTGGGAGATTAATATTGCCCTTTCTGCTTGTGTGCCAGTCTTGACTCCTGGGTGTGCCATCTCTCTCTCTCAAATAGTGGGCCATAGAAAGCCTATTTTTTTTTAATTTGGTTTCTAATTTCTCCCTGAAAAAATCATTTTTTTTAAATTGGTTTCTAAATTCTCCCTGAAAAAAAAAAAAAATCAGTGGGAGATTAATATTGGCCTTTCTGCTTGTGTGCCATTCCTGACTCCTGGGTGTGCCATCTCTGTCTCTCAAATAGTGGGCCTTAGAAAGCCTATTTTTTTTTTATTTGGTTTCTAAATTCTCCCTGAAAAAAAAAAAAAAAAAAGTGGGAGATCAATATTGACATTTGTGCTTGAGTGACAGTCCTGCGTGTGTGGCATCTCTCTCATTTGGTGCCACCGAAAACAGAGTGTGTAACATTGTGCCTGATTTTCCTTGCGGTCTCACCAAACTGTAAAGGGATATCTAAATCATACTGAAGTTATAGCTCACCGTGTAAGTTGTTTTACAGCAACAAATACCGTTACTTTGGTTAAGTTTTTAAAACAATGAGGAAGTCTGGTGGAAGAGGTCGTGGCCGTGGGCGTTCATTGTCAGCTGGTAATGATGGTAGTGGTAATGGAGCATCAGGTGGTCGTGGGAAAAAAATATTGCACCTAAGTCTGGAGCTGTGGAGCCAGGTTTGTCGTCTGGCTACAGAAGGCCTCGAACGCTCCCTTTTCTGGGAGTAGGAAAACCGCTTTTAAAGCTGGAGCAGCAAGAGCAAGTTTTGGCTTACCTTGCTGACTCAGCCTCTAGCTCTTTTGCCTCCTCTTTTGAAACTGGTAAATGTAAAAGCAGCGCGTCGTTAGTGGATGTTCACGGTCAGGGACAAGTCGCTTCCTTGTCCTCTTCAGCAAAAACAACAACAGAGAAGGATGCAGCAGGCGACACAACGGGTTACTCCATGGAGCTCTTTACACATACCGTCCCTGGCTTAGAAAGTGAAGCAGTTAACAGGCCATGCCCATTACAAGTTGAATCTGACATGGAGTGCACTGATGCACAGCCACAGCCAGACTACTATGCTGGTCCTTTTACTCAGACCACAAAATTGCCCTCGCAGGGTACTGATCCAGAATCAGACCCTGATGAGACTATGTTGCCCCATCACGAACGCTCTACCACCGACTTACACGGTGACACAGATGAAGTTGCGCACGAGCTAGAAGAGGAGGTTATAGATGACCCAGTTGTTGACCCCGATTGGCAGCCATTGGGGGAACAGGGTGCAGGCGGCAGTAGTTCTGAAGCGGAGGAGGAGGGGCCGCAGCAGGCATCAACATCGCAACAGGTTCCATCTGCCGGGCCCGTAGATGGGACAAAACACGTGGCAAAGCCAAAACCTGTTGGAGGACAGCGTGGCCATCCGGTTAAAGCTCAGTCTGCAATGCCTGAAAAGGGATCCGAGGCTCGAAAGAGTGCAGTCTGGCATTTTTTTAAACAACATCCAATTGAACAGCGCAAAGTCATCTGTCAAAAATGTTCAACTACATTAAGCAGAGGTCAGAATCTGAAAAGTCTCAATACAAGTTGCATGCATAGACATTTAACCACCATGCATTTGCAAGCCTGGACTAACTACCAAAAGTCCCTTAAGGTTGTAGCACCCTCGGCCAATGAAGCTAGTCAGCAACGCTACATCCCTGCCGTCACTCTAAGGCCACCATTTTCCGCACCACCTGCAGTATCTGTGCAGGTTTCTTTGCCAGGCCAAAGCAGTCAGGGTCAGGGAATCACCAGTTTCGTAGTAGGAAACACTGCATCTAGGGCACCGGCGGAAACAATACCGTCTCCAACTGTCTCTCAGTCTGCCATGTCCACCGGCACACCCGCTAGTTCCACGATCTCCAGCTCTCCAGTCCAGCTCACCCTACATGAGACTCTGGTTAGAAAAAGGAAGTACTTATCCTCGCATCCGCATATACAGGGTTTGAACGCCCACATAGCTAGACTAATCTCGTTAGAGATGATGCCCTACCGGTTAGTTGAAAGTGAAGCTTTCAAAGCCCTGATGGACTACGCTGTACCACGCTATGAGCTACCCAGTCGACACTTCTTTTTGAGAAAAGCCATCCCAGCCCTCCACCAGCATGTTTAAGAGCGCATCGTCCATGCACTCAGGCAATCTGTGAGTACAAAGGTGCACCTGACAACAGATGCATGGACCAGTAGGCATGGCCAGGGACGTTACGTGTCCATCACGGCACACTGAGTGAATGTGGTGGATGCAGGGTCCACAGGGGACATCAATTTCGGGACAGTTCTGCCTAGCCCACGGTCTAGGAAACAGTTGGATGTAGGTGTTCGCACCCCCTCCTCCTCCTCCTCCTCGTCCTTCTGCAGAAGCGAGAGCTCGTCCACAGACCGCAGTCGCCAAGCCACTCCATCTGCAGCTGGCACTAGGGTTGAGCGACCTTGACCTTTTTAGAGTCGAGCCGTGTTTCGCGAAACCCGACTATCTTAGAAGTTGAGTCGAGTGGAATCGGCCGATTATCGCGAAAAGTCGGGTATCGCCCGAAACACGAAACCCAATGCAAGTCAATGGGGGAGCATAGTCGGCAGTGAGTGGAGGCCAGGAAAACACCTACACTGCCCATTTTAATGGCAAAAACATCCATTCTTGTTAAAGAAGCTTGTCAATCATAATTTACCTTATAATAATTGGAAGGCATTTGAAATTGGGGGTCATTTGGCTAAAGTTGTGGGGGGTAGGGCTGGTTCAAGTAATTAGTGGGCCCAGTAAATCTGGACCACGTCACGGCAGTGGAGCAGGGAGAGGTAAGTATTTAAACTTTGCAAGTGCTGTGATCCTGAGCAAGCAGGGGGGGCCAACTCGTTGGCATTGGCACTGGCACAGGGCCCCTCAAAGTACAGCGGTGTGTTTGCACGGCGGGGGCGCCTCCCACCGGCAGCAACACTTTTGCGTACTATGAGAGGCCCTGTGCCAGTGACGTCGCCAACTAGTATTCCTCCCCCCACCTGATGAAGGAACCTGCACTTTCATCTGCACCTTCCTCTTTGTCCCCGTGTAAGGTGGTATGGTATGCGGGAAGAGGAACCTGACTTTCAGCAGGGTCACAATCTTGCTGTGTAGCGTGCACGGGGAATTTTGCGTTATGTGTCAATGTACCAGCAGACTCATCTATCACTGGCTGGGCAATGGGCAGGATGAGGAGGAAACACAGATATAGGCCCAAAGAATAAAGTGGGCTAAATGCAGTTCAAAATTGGTAACACAGGACTAACAGGGGGCATTGCAGTGGAGGACAACTGGAATGAGAGGCTGACACAGAGAGTAGGCCCAAATCAGTAAGTAGTCGACATGCAGTTCAAAATTGGCTACCGTAGTAAACAGGCGGCCCAGCTTTGTTCAGTTGAGGAGAACAGCAAGGAGTGGCAGACACCGATAGTAGGCCCCAACCCAACTAGTAGGCCAAATGCAGTCTAACATTAACAACTACTTAACAAGAGCCTGAAAATGGAATTTCAGGACAGGAAACCAGGAGAACAGCAAGGAGTGGCAGACACCGATAGTAGGCCCCAAACCAACTAGTACGCCAAATGCAGTTGTTCCATTTAACTACAATTTAATGAGAGCCTGAAGATAGAAGTTCAGGAAAGGCAACCTGGAGAACACCTTGGAGTGGAACACACCATCTCTCTACACCCCATACCCAATTTGTAGGCCTAATGCAGTGTAGTTTTCAACAACTACTAAACGAGAGTCGGAAGATCGAAGCAATGTGGACGAAACCTGGGGAACACCTTGGAGTGTAACACACCGTCTCTCTACACCCCATACCCAATTTGTAGGCCTAATGCAGTGTAGTTTTCTACAACTACTAAACAAGAGTCGGAAGACCGAAGCAATGTGGACGAAACCTGCGGAACACCTTGGAGTGGAACACACCATCTCTCTACACCCCATACCCAATTTGTAGGCCTAATGCAGTGTAGTTTTCTACAACTACTAAACGAGAGCATGAAGATCGAAGCTCAGGAAAGGCAACCTGGAGAACACCTTGGAGTGGAACACACCATCTCTCTACACCCCATACCCAATTTGTAGGCCTAATGCAGCGTAGTTTCCAACAACTACTAAACGAGAGCATGAAGATCGAAGCTCAGGAAAGGCAACCTGGAGAACACCTTGGAGTGGAACACACCATCTCTCTACACCCCATACCCAATTTGTAGGCCTAATGCAGCGTAGTTTCCAACAACTACTAAACGAGAGCATGAAGATTGAAGCAATGGAGAGGAAACCTGGGGAACACCTTGGAGTGGAACACACCATCTCTCTGCACCCCATACCCAATTTGTAGGCCTAATGCAGCGTAGTTTCCAACAACTACTAAACGAGAGCATGAAGATCGAACCAATGGCGATGAAACCTGGGGAACACCTTGGAGTGGAACACACCATCTCTCTACACCCCATACCCAATTTGTAGGCCTAATGCAGCGTAGTTTCCAACAACTACTAAACGAGAGCATGAAGATCGAAGTAATGGAGAGGAAACCTTGGGAACACCTTGGAGTGGAACACACCATCTCTCTACACCCCATACCCAATTTGTAGGCCTAATGCAGCATAGTTTCCAACAACTACTAAACGAGAGTATGAAGATTGAAGCTCAGGAAAGGCAACCTGGAGAACACCTTGGAGTGGAACACACCATCTCTCTACACCCCATACCCAATTTGTAGGCCTAATGCAGCGTAGTTTCCAACAACTACTAAACGAGAGCATGAAGATTGAAGCTCAGGAAAGGCCACCTGGAGAACACCTTGGAGTGGAACACACCATCTCTCTACACCCCATACCCAATTTGTAGGCCTAATGCAGCGTAGTTTCCAACAACTACTAAACGAGAGCATGAAGATTGAAGCTCAGGAAAGGCAACCTGGAGAACACCTTGGAGTGGAACACACCATCTCTCTACACCCCATACCCAATTTGTAGGCCTAATGCAGCGTAGTTTCCAACAACTACTAAACGAGAGCATGAAGATTGAAGCTCAGGAAAGGCAACCTGGAGAACACCTTGGAGTGGAACACACCATCTCTCTACACCCCATACCCAATTTGTAGGCCTAATGCAGCGTAGTTTCCAACAACTACTAAACGAGAGCATGATGATCGAAGCATTGGCGAGGAAACCTGGGGAACACCTTGGAGTGGAACACACCATCTCTCTACACCCCATACCCAATTTGTAGGCCTAATGCAGCGTAGTTTCCAACAACTACTAAACGAGAGCATGATGATCGAAGCATTGGCGAGGAAACCTGGGGAACACCTTGGAGTGGAACACACCATCTCTCTACAGTGGAACACACCATCTCTCTACACCCCATACCCAATTTGTAGGCCTAATGCAGCGTAGTTTCCAACAACTACTAAACGAGAGCATGAAGATCGAAGCTCAGGAAAGGCAACCTGGAGAACACCTTGGAGTGGAACACACCATCTCTCTACACCCCATACCCAATTTGTAGGCCTAATGCAGCGTAGTTTCCAACAACTACTAAACGAGAGCATGAAGATTGAAGCAATGGAGAGGAAACCTGGGGAACACCTTGGAGTGGAACACACCATCTCTCTACACCCCATACCCAATTTGTAGGCCTAATGCAGCGTAGTTTCCAACAACTACTAAACGAGAGCATGAAGATCGAACCAATGGCGATGAAACCTGGGGAACACCTTGGAGTGGAACACACCATCTCTCTACACCCCATACCCAATTTGTAGGCCTAATGCAGCGTAGTTTCCAACAACTACTAAACGAGAGCATGAAGATCGAAGCAATGGAGAGGAAACCTTGGGAACACCTTGGAGTGGAACACACCATCTCTCTACACCCCATACCCAATTTGTAGGCCTAATGCAGCGTAGTTTCCAACAACTACTAAACGAGAGCATGAAGATTGAAGCTCAGGAAAGGCAACCTGGAGAACACCTTGGAGTGGAACACACCATCTCTCTACACCCCATACCCAATTTGTAGGCCTAATGCAGCGTAGTTTCCAACAACTACTAAACGAGAGCATGAAGATTGAAGCTCAGGAAAGGCCACCTGGAGAACACCTTGGAGTGGAACACACCATCTCTCTACACCCCATACCCAATTTGTAGGCCTAATGCAGCGTAGTTTCCAACAACTACTAAACGAGAGCATGAAGATTGAAGCTCAGGAAAGGCAACCTGGAGAACACCTTGGAGTGGAACACACCATCTCTCTACACCCCATACCCAATTTGTAGGCCTAATGCAGCGTAGTTTCCAACAACTACTAAACGAGAGCATGAAGATTGAAGCTCAGGAAAGGCAACCTGGAGAACACCTTGGAGTGGAACACACCATCTCTCTACACCCCATACCCAATTTGTAGGCCTAATGCAGCGTAGTTTCCAACAACTACTAAACGAGAGCATGAAGATTGAAGCTCAGGAAAGGCAACCTGGAGAACACCTTGGAGTGGAACACACCATCTCTCTACACCCCATACCCAATTTGTAGGCCTAATGCAGCGTAGTTTCCAACAACTACTAAACGAGAGCATGAAGATTGAAGCTCAGGAAATACAACCTGGAGAACACCTTGGAGTGGAACACACCATCTCTCTACACCCCATACCCAATTTGTAGGCCTAATGCAGCGTAGTTTCCAACAACTTCTAAACGAGAGCATGAAGATTGAAGCAATGGAGAGGAAACCTGGAGAACACCTTGGGGAGGCAGACACCGTTAGTAGGCCCTACCAAAGTTGTACACCCAATGCAGTTTTAAAATTCCTAGAGGCTGAAAACAAGACTATTGACGCTCAGCTTTTTTCAAAGGAACACAGCTGAATTGAGTGGCGCAGACAGACACAGGTAGTAGGACTCAAACCAAAAATGTGGCTCACTGCAGCAGAAAAAAGTTACAGGGGTACACAAGCTGCAGTGCTCTGGGCAGTGGAGGACAATTTCAATAGTGAACCGCAGACAGACTTTGTACGTCTACTATTAAAAAAAGGATGCTCTATGCAATTATAAATAGGTTCTAGGGGTACACGGGCAGCAGTGGTGTGGTCAGTGGAGGCCTAGTGGAAGGAGTGACCGCAGACAGGCATCGAAGGCCTAAAAAAATAACACATGGCTGTAGGCAATTTTAAATTGGTTCCAGGGGTACACGGGCAGCAGTGGCCTGGTCAGTGTAGTAGTAGTAGAAAGAACGGACCGCAGACAGGCATCGAAGGCTTAATATAAAAAAATTGGGCTGGCTGTAGGCAATTTTAAATTGGTTCCAGGGGTACACGGGCAGCAGTGGTGTGGTCAGTGGAGGCATATTGTAAGGAGTGACCGCAGACAGGCATCGAAGGCCTAAAAAAATAACACATTGCTGTAGGCAATTTTAAATTGGTTCTAGGGGTACACGGGCAGCAGTGGTGTGGTCAGTGGAGGCCTAGTGGAAGGAGTGACCGCAGACAGGCATCGAAGGCCTAAAATAAAAAAATTGGGCTGGCTGTAGGCAATTTTAAATTGGTTCCAGGGGTACACGGGCAGCAGTGGTGTGGTCAGTGGAGGCCTAGTGGAAGGAGTGACCGCAGACAGGCATCGAAGGCCTAAAATAATAACACATGGCTGTAGGCAATTTTAAATTGGTTCCAGGGGTACACGGGCAGCAGTGGTGTGGTCAGTGGAGGCCTAGTGGAAGGAGTGACCGCAGACAGGCATCGAAGGCCTAAAATAAAAAAATTGGGCTGGCTGTAGGCAATTTTAAATTGGTTCCAGGGGTACACGGGCAGCAGTGGTGTGGTCAGTGGAGGCATATTGTAAGGAGTGACCGCAGACAGGCATCGAAGGCCTAAAATAATAACACATGGCTGTAGGCAATTTTAAATTGGTTCCAGGGGTACACGGGCAGCAGTGGTGTGGTCAGTGGAGGCCTATTGTAAGGAGTGACCGCAGACAGGCATCGAAGGCCTAAAATAAAAAAATTGGGCTGGCTGTAGGCAATTTTAAATTGGTTCCAGGGGTACACGGGCAGCAGTGGTGTGGTCAGTGGAGGCCTAGTGGAAGGAGTGACCGCAGACAGGCATCGAAGGCCTAAAATAATAACACATGGCTGTAGGCAATTTTAAATTGGTTCCAGGGGTACACGGGCAGCAGTGGCCTGGTCAGTGTAGTAGTAGTAGAAAGAACGGACCGCAGACAGGCATCGAAGGCCTAAAATAAAAAAATTGGGCTGGCTGTAGGCAATTTTAAATTGGTTCCAGGGGTACACGGGCAGCAGTGGTGTGGTCAGTGGAGGCCTAGTGGAAGGAGTGACCGCAGACAGGCTTCGAAGGCCTAACATAACAAAAATGTCAATACAATGGTATTGTCAGTGGCAGGCATTGAAGGATGTCAGCGCATAGACTAAACATTGGTGGAGCTGTGAAATAATTTTGCAAGTGGTAGAGCACTGTTTGAGCTGGGGGGGGAACTGTCTCGTGGCCGGTGGTACAGGCCCAGGGCCCCTCATATTACAATGGTGTGTCTGACGTTGGGTGCGCACCACCACCGCCAGAGACACTTTATTGTACTAGGAGGGACCCAGTGGCAGTGCCGTCGACCAAAAGCGGGCACACCCACCTCTTCAGACAAACTGCACTCTCACGGGTGCTGTCGCCAAGTGTCGATACCACGGCCCCGTGTGGGGAGTTTGGCCATTTAGTGAGGTGTAAACATGTCGTATGCTGGACAATCAGGTGCAGAAAATTACGAGATTGGAAAAGGCATTCAGAATAGTCCACAGGCAAGACCTTTTCATAGGAAAGCTAGGTGTCAGCCGGGCAAGGTGGGGCAAAAGATTTCGAAATCCAGTTGTGGTTCATTTTAATGAAGGTTAGATCATCTACATTTTGGGTAGCCAGACGAGTCCTTTTTTCTGTTAGTATTGAACCTGCAGCACTGAATACTCTTTCTGATAGGACACTAGCTGCCGGGCAAGCAAGTTCCTGCATTGCATATTCTGCCAATTCTGGCCAGGTGTCTAATTTTGATGCCCAGTAATCAAATGGGAATGACGGTTGAGGGAGAACATCGATAAGGGATGAAAAATAGTTTGTAACCATACTGGACAAATGTTGTCTCCTGTCACTTTGAATTGATGCTGCAGTACCTGTCCTGTCTGCGGTCATAGCAAAATCACTCCACAACCTGGTCAGAAAACCCCTCTGGCCAACGCCACTTCTGATTTCTGCCCCTCTAACTCCTCTGGTCTGCTGGCCCCTGCAGCTCGTGTGAGAACGATCATGGGCGCTGTGTGCAGGGAATGCCAGAAGCAAACGGTCAACAAGAGTTGATTGTTTGGTTGCTAATATTAGTTCCAAGTTCTCATGTGGCATTATATTTTGCAATTTGCCTTTATAGCGAGGATCAAGGAGGCAGGCCAACCAGTAATCGTCATCGTTCATCATTTTAGTTATGCGTGTGTCCCTTTTGAGGATACGTAAGGCATAATCCGCCATGTGGGCCAAAGTTCCAGTTCTCAAATCTGCGGTTGTGCTTGGTTGAGGGGCAGTTTCAGGCAAATCCACGTCACTTGTGTCCCTCCAAAAACCAGAACCCGGCCTTGCCGCGCCACCAATTTCCAGTGGCCCCGGAAAAGCTTCCTCATTAAAAATATAATCATCCCCATCATCCTCCTCGTCCTCCTCCTCCTCTTCGCCCGATAACTCGTCCTGTACACTGCCCTGGCCAGACAATGGCTGACTGTCATCAAGGCTTTCCTCTTCCTCAGCTGCAGACGCCTGATCCTTTATGTGCGTCAAACTTTGCATCAGCAGACGCATTAGGGGGATGCTCATGCTTATTATGGCGTTGTCTGCACTAACCAGCCGTGTGCATTCCTCAAAACACTGAAGGACTTGACACATGTCTTGAATAGGGTTGAGCGAAACGGGTCGTTCATTTTCAAAAGTCGCCGACTTTTGGCAAAGTCGGGTTTCATGAAACCCGATCCGACCCCGTGCGGGGTCGGCCATGCGGTACGCGACTTTCGCGCCAAAGTCGCGTTTCAATGACGCGAAAAGCGCCATTTCTCAGCCAATGAAGGTAAACGCAGAGTGTGGGCAGCGTGATGACATAGGTCCTGGTCCCCACCATCTTAGAGAAGGGCATTGCAGTGATTGGCTTGCTGTCTGCGGCGTCACAGGGGCTATAAAGGGGAGTTCCCGCCGACCGCCATGTTACTGCTGCTGATCTGAGCTTAGGGAGAGGTTGCTGCCGCTTCGTCAGAAGCAGGGATAGCGTTAGGCAGGGTCCATTAACCACCAAACCGCTTGTGCTGTAGCGATTTCCACTGCCCAACACCACCTTCGGTGTGCAGGGACAGTGGAAGCTACATTTTTTTTTTTTCCCCCTCAGCGCTGTAGCTCATTGGGCTGCCCTAGAAGGCTCCCTGATAGCTGCATTGCTGTGTGTACGCCGCTGTGCAAACCAACTGCTTTTTTCAAAGCACAAATCCTCTTGTTCCTTCCTTTCTGCACAGCTATCTTTTTTGTTTGTACACACTTTTTATTTAATTTGTGCATCAGTCCACTCCTTATTGCTGCCTGCCATACCTGGCTGAGATTACTGCAGGGAGATAGTAATTGAAGGACACTCCCTGTTTTTTTTTTTTTTTTTGTGGGAGATTAAGATTGACATTTCTGCTAGAGTGCCATCCCTGTCTGTGTCATCTCTCACTCAGTGGGCCATAGAAAGCCTATTTATTTTTTTGCTTGATTTGGGTTATAAAATCTACCTGAAAAAATCACTACATCAATCAGTGGGAGAAAAATATTGGCCTCAGGGCTTGTGTGCCACTCTTGACTCCTGTGTGTGCCATCTCTCACTCAGTGGGCCATAGAAAGCCTATTTATTTTTTTGCTTGATTTTGCTTCTAAAATCTACCTGAAAAAATCACTACATCAATCAGTGGGAGAAAAATATTGGCCTCAGGGCTTGTGTGCCACTCCTGACTCCTGTGTGCATCATCACTCACTCAGTGGGCCATAGAAAGCCCATTTTTTTTTTTTTTTTTCTTTATTTGGGTTCTAAATTCTACCTGAAAAAATCAATAAATCAATCAGTGGGAGATTAATATTGGCCTTTGGGCTTGTGTGCCAGTCCTAAGCGTGCCATCTCTCTCTCTCAGATAGTGGGCCATAGAAAGCCTATTTTTTTTTTATTGGGTTTATAAATTTTCCCTGGAACCAAAAAAAAAAAAGTGGGAGATTAATATTGGCCTCTGGGCTTGTGTGCCAGTCCTGAGCGTGCCATCTCTCTCACAAATAGTGGGCCATAGAAAGCCTATTTATTTTTTTGCTTGATTTGGGTTCTAAAATGTACCTGAAAAAATCACTACAGCAATCAGTGGGAGAAAAATATTGGCCTCAGGGCTTGTGTGCCACTCCTGACTCCTGTGTGCATCATCACTCACTCAGTGGGCCATAGAAAGCCCATTTTTTTTTTTTTTTGCTTTATTTGGGTTCTAAATTCTACCTGAAAAAATCAATAAATCAATCAGTGGGAGATTAATATTGGCCTTTGGGCTTGTGTGCCAGTCCTAAGCGTGCCATCTCTCTCTCTCAGATAGTGGGCCATAGAAAGCCTATTTATTATATATTTTTTTTTATTGGGTTTATAAATTTTCCCTGGAAAAAAAAAAAAAGTGGGAGATTAATATTGGCCTCTGGGCTTGTGTGCCAGTCCTGAGCGTGCCATCTCTCTCACAAATAGTGGGCCATAGAAAGCCTATTTATTTATTTTTTTTTGGTTTTATAAATTCTCCCTTAAAAAAAAAGGGAGATTAATATTGGCCTTTGGGCTTGTGTGCCAGTCCTAAGCGTGCCATCTCTCTCTGTCTCTCAGATAGTGGGCCATAGAAAGCCTATTTATTATTTTTTTTATTGGGTTTATAAATTTTCCCTGGAACAAAAAAAAAAAAGTGGGAGATAAATATTGGCCTCTGGGCTTGTGTGCCACTCCTGACTCCTGTGTGCGTCATCTCTCCCTCAGTGGGCCATAGAAAGCCTTTTTTTGTTTTATTTGTTTTCTAAATTCTCCCTGAAAAAATCATTTTATTTTATTTGGTTTCTAAATTCTTCCTGAAAAAATCATTTTATTCTATTATTTTTTTTCCTAAAGTCTCCCTGAAAAAAAACAAAAAAAAAAACAAATCAGTGGGAGATTAATATTGCCCTTTCTGCTTGTGTGCCAGTCTTGACTCCTGGGTGTGCCATCTCTCTCTCTCTCTCCAATTGTGGACCATAGAAAGCCTATTATTTTTTTTAGCTTGATTTGGGTTCCAAAATCTACCTGAAAAAATCACTACATCAATCAGTGGGAGATAAATATTGGCCTCTGGGCTTGTGTGCCACTCCTGACTCCTGTGTGCGTCATCTCTCACTCAGTGGGCCATAGAAAGCCTTTTTTTGTTTTATTTGTTTTCTAAATTCTCCCTGAAAAAATCATTTTATTTTATTTGGTTTCTAAATTCTTCCTGAAAAAATCATTTTATTCTATTTTTTTTTTTTCCTAAAGTCTCCCTGAAAAAAACAACAAAAAAAAAACAAATCAGTGGGAGATTAATATTGCCCTTTCTGCTTGTGTGCCAGTCTTGACTCCTGGGTGTGCCAACTCTCTCTCTCTCTCTCCAATTGTGGGCCATAGAAAGCCTATTATTTTTTTAGCTTGATTTGGGTTCCAAAATCTACCTGAAAAAATCACTACATCAATCAGTGGGAGATAAATATTGGCCTCTGGGCTTGTGTGCCACTCCTGATTCCTGTGTGCGTCATCTCTCACTCAGTGGGCCATAGAAAGTCTTTTTTGTTTTATTTGTTTTCTAAATTCTCCCTGAAAAAATCATTTTATTTTATTTGGTTTCTAAATTCTTCCTGAAAAAAATCATTTTATTCTATTATTTTTTTTCCTAAAGTCTCCCTGAAAAAAAACAAAACAAAAACAAATCAGTGGGAGATTAATATTGCCCTTTCTGCTTGTGTGCCAGTCTTGACTCCTGGGTGTGCCATCTCTCTCTCTCTCTCCAATTGTGGGCCATAGAAAGCCTATTATTTTTTTAGCTTGATTTGGGTTCCAAAATCTACCTGAAAAAATAACTAAATCAATCGGTGGGAGATAAATATTGGCCTCTGGGCTTGTGTGCCACTCCTGACTCCTGTGTGCGTCATCTCTCACTCAGTGGGCCACAGAAAGCCTTTTTTTGTTTTATTTGTTTTCTAAATTCTCCCTGAAAAAATCATTTTATTTTATTTGGTTTCTAAATTCTTCCTGAAAAAATCATTTTATTCTATTATTTTTTTTTCCTAAAGTCTCCCTGAAAAAAAAAAAAAAAAAACAAATCAGTGGGAGATTAATATTGCCCTTTCTGCTTGTGTGCCAGTCTTGACTCCTGGGTGTGCCATCTCTCTCTCTCTCTCCAATTGTGGGCCATAGAAAGCCTATTATTTTTTTTAGCTTGATTTGGGTTCCAAAATCTACCTGAAAAAATCACTACATCAATCAGTGGGAGATAAATATTGGCCTCTGGGCTTGTGTGCCACTCCTGACTCCTGTGTGCGTCATCTCTCACTCAGTGGGCCATAGAAAGAATTTTTTTGTTTTATTTGTTTTCTAAATTCTCCCTGAAAAAATCATTTTATTTTATTTGGTTTCTAAATTCTTCCTGAAAAAATCATTTTATTCTATTATTTTTTTTTCCTAAAGTCTCCCTGAAAAAAAACAAAAACAAAACAAATCAGTGGTAGATTAATATTGCCCTTTCTGCTTGTGTGCCAGTCTTGACTCCTGGGTGTGCCATCTCTCTCTCTCTCTCTCTCCAATTGTGGGCCATAGAAAGCCTATTATTTTTTTAGCTTGATTTGGGTTCCAAAATCTACCTGAAAAATTCACTACATCAATCAGTGGGAGATAAATATTGGCCTCTGGGCTTGTGTGCCACTCCTGACTCCTGTGTGCATCATCTCTCACTCAGTGGGCCATAGAAAGCCTTTTTTTGTTTTATTTGTTTTCTAAATTCTCCCTGAAAAAATCATTTTATTTTATTTGGTTTCTAAATTCTTCCTGAAAAAATCATTTTATTCTATTTTTTTTTTCCTAAAGTCTCCCTGAAAAACAAAAAAAAAATATCAAATCAGTGGGAGATTAATATTGCCCTTTCTGCTTGTGTGCCAGTCTTGACTCCTGGGTGTGCCATCTCTCTCTCTCTCTCCAATTGTGGGCCATAGAAAGCCTATTATTTTTTTTAGCTTGATTTTGGTTCCAAAATCTACCTGAAAAAATCACTACATCAATCAGTGGGAGATAAATATTGGCCTCTGGGCTTGTGTGCCACTCCTGACTCCTGTGTGCGTCATCTCTCACTCAGTGGGCCATAGAAAGCCTTTTTTTGTTTTATTTGTTTTCTAAATTCTCCCTGAAAAAATCATTTTATTTTATTTGGTTTCTAAATTCTTCCTGAAAAAATCATTTTATTCTATTTTTTTTTTCCTAAAGTCTCCCTTAAAAAAAAAAAAAAATCAAATCAGTGGGAGATTAATATTTACATTTGTGCTTCAGTGACAGTCCTGCGTGTGTGGCATCTCTCTCATTTGTTGCCACCAACAACAGAGTGTGTAACATTGTGCCTGATTTTCGTTGTGGTCTCACTCACCTGTAAAGGGGTAGCTAAATCATACTGAAGTTATAGCTCACCGTGTAATTTGTGTGACAGCAACAAATACCGTTAGTTTGTTTATGTTTTTAAAACAATGAGGAAGTATGGTGGAAGAGGTCGTGGCCGGGGGCGTTCATTGTCAGCTGGTAATGAGGGTAGTGGTAGTGGTGGAGCATCAGCTGGTCGTGGGAAAAAAAATATTGCACCTAAGTCTGGAGCTGTGGAGCCAGGTTCGTCGTCAGGCTACACAAGGCCTCGAACGCTCCCTTTTCTGGGAGTAGGAAAACCGCTTTTAAAGCCGGAGCAGCAAGAGCAAGTTTTGGCTTATCTTGCTGACTCAGCCTCTAGCTCTTTTGCCTCCTCTCGTGAAACTGGTAAATGTCAAAGCAGCGCGTCGTTAGTGGATGTTCACGGTCAGGGACAAGTCGCTTCCTTGTCCTCTTCAGCAAAAACAACAACAGAGAAGAATGCAGCAGGCGACACAACGGGTTACTCCATGGAGCTCTTTACACATACTGTCCCTGGCTTAGAAAGTGAAGCAGTTAACAGTCCATGCCCATTACAAGTTGAATCTGACATGGAGTGCGCTGATGCACAGCCACAGCCAGACTACTATGCTGGTCCTTTGACTCAGACCACAACATTGCCCTCGCAGGGTGCTGATCAAGAATGAGACCCTGATGAGACTATGTTGCCCCATCACGAACGCTATACCACCGACCGACACGGTGACACAGACGAAGTTGCACACGAGCTACAAGAAGAGGTAATAGATGACCCAGTTCTTGACCCCGATTGTCAGCCATTGGGGGAACAGGGTGCAGGCGGCAGCAGTTCTGAAGCGGAGGAGGAGGGGCCGCAGCAGGCATCAACATCGCAACAGGTTCCATCTGCCGGGCCCGTATCTTGCCCAAAACGCGTGGCAAAGCCAAAACCTGTTGGAGGACAGCGTGGCCATCCGGTTAAAGCTCAGTCTGCAATGCCTGAAAAGGTATCCGATGCTAGAAAGAGTGCAGTCTGGCATTTTTTTAAACAACATCCAATTGATCAGCGCCAAGTCATCTGTCAAAAATGTTCAACTACCTTAAGCAGAGGACAGAATCTGAAAAGTCTCAATACAAGTTGCATGCATAGACATTTAACCACCATGCATTTGCAAGCCTGGACTAACTACCAAACGTCCCTTAAGGTTGTAGCACCCTCGGCCAATGAAGCTAGTCAGCAACGCAACATCCCTTCCGGCAGTGTAGGGCCACCATTTTCCGCACCACCTGCAGTATCTGTGCAGGTTTCTTTGCCAGGCCAAGGCAGTCAGGGTCAGGGAATCACCAGTTTCGTAGTAGGAAACACTGCATCTAGGGCACCGGCGGCAACAATACCATCTCCCACCGTCTCTCAGTCTGCCATGTCCACCGGCACCCCCGCTAGTTCCACGATCTCCAGCTCTCCAGTCCAGCTCACCCTACATGAGACTATGGTTAGAAAAAGGAAGTACTTAGCCTCGCATCCGCGTACACAGGGTTTGAACGCACACATAGCTAGACTAATCTCGTTAGAGATGATGCCCTACCGGTTAGTTGAAAGCGAAGCTTTCAAAGCCCTGATGGACTACGCTGTACCACGCTACGAGCTACACAGTCGACACTTTTTTTCCAGAAAAGCCATCCCAGCCCTCCACCAGCATGTTAAAGAGCGCATCGTCCATGCACTCAGGCAATCTGTGAGCACAAAGGTGCACCTGACAACAGATGCATGGACCAGTAGGCATGGCCAGGGACGTTACGTGTCCATCACGGCACACTGGGTAAGTGTGGTGGATGCAGGGTCCACAGGGGACAGCAAGTTTGGGACAGTTCTGCCTAGCCCACGGTCTAGGAAACAATTGGCTGTAGCCGTTCGCACCCCCTCCTCCTCCTCTTCGTCCTCCTGCAGAAGCGAGAGCTCGTCCACAGACCGCAGTCGCACAACCACTCCATCCGCAGCTGCCACTGTTGCACACCAGGTCTCCCATTATGGGGCAGCTACTGGCAAACGTCAGCAGGCTGTATTGGCTATGAAGTGTTTGGGCGACAACAGACACACCGCGGAAGTTCTGTCCGAGTTCTTGCAGAAAGAAACGCAGTCGTGGCTGGGCACTGTAGATCTTGAGGCAGGCAAGGTAGTGAGTGATAACGGAAGGAATTTCATGGCTGCCATCTCCCTTTCCCAACTGAAACACATTCCTTGCCTGGCTCACACCTTAAACCTGGTGGTGCAGTGCTTCCTGAAAAGTTATCCGGGGTTATCCGACCTGCTCCTCAAAGTGCGTGGACTTTGCTCACATATCCGCCGTTCGCCCGTACACTCCAGCCGTATGCAGACCTATCAGCGTTCTTTGAACCTTCCCCAGCATCGCCTAATCATAGACATTGCAACAAGGTGGAACTCAACACTGCACATGCTTCAGAGACTGTGTGAACAGAGGCGGGCTGTTATGTTTTTGTGGGAGGATACACATACACGGGCAGGCAGTAGGATGGCAGACATGGAGTTGTCAGGTGTGCAGTGGAAGAAGATTCAAGACATGTGTCAAGTCCTTCAGTGTTTTGAGGAATGCACACGGCTGGTTAGTGCAGACAACGCCATAATAAGCATGAGCATCCCCCTAATGCGTCTGCTGATGCAAAGTTTGACGCACATAAAGGATCAGGCGTCTGCAGCTGAGGAAGAGGAAAGCCTTGATGACAGTCAGCCATTGTCTGGCCAGGGCAGTGTACAGGACGAGGTAGCGGGCGAAGAGGAGAAGGAGGACGAGGAGGATGATGGGGATGATTATATTTTTAATGAGGAAGCTTTTCCGGGGCCACTGGAAATTGGTGGCGCGGCAAGGCCGGGTTCTGGTTTTTTGAGGGACACAAGTGACGTGGGTTTGCCTGAAACTGCCCCTCAACCAAGCACAACCGCAGATTTGAGAACTGGAACTTTGGCCCACATGGCGGATTATGCCTTACGTATCCTCAAAAGGGACACACGCATAACTAAAATGATGAATGATGACGATTAATGGTTGGCCTGCCTCCTTGATCCTCGCTATAAAGGCAAATTGCAAAATATAATGCCACATGAGAACTTGGAACTAATATTAGCAACCAAACAATCAACTCTTGTTGACCGTTTGCTTCTGGCATTCCCTGCACACAGCGCCCGTGATCGTTCTCACACGAGCTGCAGGGGCCAGCAGACCAGAGGAGTTAGAGGGGCAGAAATCAGAAGTGGCGTTGGCCAGAGGGGTTTTCTGACCAGGTTGTGGAGTGATTTTGCTATGACCGCAGACAGGACAGGTACTGCAGCATCAATTCAAAGTGACAGGAGACAACATTTGTCCAGTATGGTTACAAACTATTTTTCATCCCTTATCGATGTTCTCCCTCAACCGTCATTCCCATTTGATTACTGGGCATCAAAATTAGACACCTGGACAGAATTGGCAGAATATGCATTGCAGGAGCTTGCTTGCCCGGCAGCTAGTGTCCTATCAGAAAGAGTATTCAGTGCTGCAGGTTCAATACTAACAGAAAAAAGGACTCGTCTGGCTACCCAAAATGTAGATGATCTAACCTTCATTAAAATGAACCACAACTGGATTTTGAAATCTTTTGCCCCACCTTGCCCGGCTGACACCTAGCTTTCCTATGAAAAGGTCTTGCCTGTGGACTATTCTGAATACCTTTTCCAATCTCGTAATTTTCTGCACCTGATTGTCCAGCATACGACATGTTTACACCTCACTAAATGGCCAAACTCCCCACACGGGGCCGTGGTATCGACACTTGGCGACAGCACCCGTGAGAGTGCAGTTTGTCTGAAGAGGTGGGTGAGCCCGCTTTTGGTCGACGGCACTGCCACTCGGTCCCTCCTAGTACAATAAAGTGTCTCTGGCGGTGGTGGTGTGCACCCAACGTCAGACACACCGTTGTAATATGAGGGGCCCTGGGCCTGTACCGCCGGCCACAAGACAGTTCCCCCCCCCAGCTCAAACAGTGCTCTACCACTTGCAAAATTATCTCACAGCTCCACCAATGTTTAGTCTATGCGCTGACATCCTTCAATGCCTGCCACTGACAATACCATTGTATTGACATTTTTGTTATGTTAGGCCTTCGATGCCTGTCTGTGGTCACTCCTTCCACTAGGCCTCCACTGACCACACCACTGCTGCCCGTGTACCCCTGTAACCAATTTAAAATTGCCTACAGCCATGTGTTATTACTTTAGGCCTTCGATGCCTGTCTGCGGTCACTCCTTCCACTAGGCCTCCACTGACCACACCACTGCTGCCCGTGTACCCCTGGAACCAATTTAAAATTGCCTACTGCCATGTGTTATTATTTTAGGCCTTCGATGCCTATCTGCGGTCACTCCTTCCACTAGGCCCCCACTGACCACACCACTGCTGCCCGTGTACCCCTGGAACCAATTTAAAATTGCCTACAGCCATGTGTTATTATTTTAGGTCTTCGATGCCTGCCTGCGGTCACTCCTTCCACTAGGCCTCCACTGACCACACCACTGCTGCCCGTGTACCCCTGGAACCAATTTAAAATTGCCTACAGCCATGTGTTATTATTTTAGGCCTTCGATGCCTGTCTGCGGTCACTCCTTCCACTAGGCCTCCACTGACCACACCACTGCTGCCCGTGTACCCCTGGAACCAATTTAAAATTGCCTACAGCCATGTGTTATTATTTTAGGCCTTCGATGCCTGTCTGCGGTCACTCCTTCCACTAGGCCTCCACTGACCAAACCACTGCTGCCTGTGTACCCCTGGAACCAATTTAAAATTGCCTACAGCCATGTGTTATTATTTTAGGTCTTCGATGCCTGTCTGCGGTCACTCCTTCCACTAGGCCTCCACTGACCACACCACTGCTGCCCGTGTACCCCTGGAACCAATTTAAAATTGCCTACAGCCATGTGTTATTATTTTAGGCCTTCGATGCCTGTCTGCGGTCACTCCTTCCACTAGGCCTCCACTGACCACACCACTGCTGCCCGTGTACCCCTGGAACCAATTTAAAATTGCCTACAGCCATGTGTTATTATTTTAGGCCTTCGATGCCTGTCTGCGGTCACTCCTTCCACTAGGCCTCCACTGACCACACCACTGCTGCCCGTGTACCCCTGGAACCAATTTAAAATTGCCTACAGCCATGTGTTATTATTTTAGGCCTTCAATGCCTGTCTGCGGTGACTCCTTCCACTAGGCCTCCACTGACCACACCACTGCTGCCCGTGTACCCCTGGAACCAATTTAAAATTGCCTACAGCCATGTGTTATTATTTTAGGCCTTCGATGCCTGTCTGCGGTCACTCCTTCCACTAGGCCTCCACTGACCACACCACTGCTGCCCGTGTACCCCTGGAACCAATTTAAAATTGCCTACAGCCATGTGTTATTATTTTAGGCCTTCGATGCCTGTCTGCGGTCACTCCTTCCACTAGGCCTCCACTGACCACACCACTGCTGCCCGTGTACCCCTGGAACAAATTTAAAATTGCCTACAGCCATGTGTTATTATTTTAGGCCTTCGATGCCTGTCTGCGGTCACTCCTTCCACTAGGCCTCCACTGACCACACCACTGCTGCCCGTGTACCCCTGGAACCAATTTAAAATTGCCTACAGCCATGTTTTATTATTTTAGGCCTTCGATGCCTGTCTGCGGTGTCTCCTTCCACTAGGCCTCCACTGACCACACCACTGCTGCCCGTGTACCCCTGGAACCAATTTAAAATTGCCTACAGCCATGTGTTATTATTTTAGGCCTTCGATGCCTGTCTGCGGTCACTCCTTCCACTAGGCCTCCACTGACCACACCACTGCTGCCCGTGTACCCCTGGAACCAATTTAAAATTGCCTACAGCCATGTGTTATTATTTTAGGCCTTCGATGCCTGTCTGCGGTCACTCCTTCCACTAGGCCTCCACTGACCACACCACTGCTGCCCGTGTACCCCTGGAACCAATTTAAAATTGCCTACAGCCATGTGTTATTATTTTAGGCCTTCGATGCCTGTCTGCGGTCACTCCTTCCACTAGGCCTACACTGACCACACCACTGCTGCCCGTGTACCCCTGGAACCAATTTAAAATTGCCTACAGCCATGTGTTATTATTTTAGGCCTTCGATGCCTGTCTGCGGTCACTCCTTCCACTAGGCCTCCACTGACCACACCACTGCTGCCCGTGTACCCCTGGAACCAATTTAAAATTGCCTACAGCCATGTGTTATTATTTTAGGCCTTCGATGCCTGTCTGCGGTCACTCCTTCCACTAGGCCTCCACTGACCACACCACTGCTGCCCGTGTACCCCTGGAACCAATTTAAAATTGCCTACAGCCATGTGTTATTATTTTAGGCCTTCGATGCCTGTCTGCGGTCACTCCTTCCACTAGGCCTCCACTGACCACACCACTGCTGCCCGTGTACCCCTGGAACCAATTTAAAATTGCCTACAGCCATGTGTTATTATTTTAGGCCTTCGATGCCTGTCTGCGGTCACTCCTTCCACTAGGCCTCCACTGACCACACCACTGCTGCCCGTGTACCCCTGGAACCAATTTAAAATTGCCTACAGCCATGTGTTATTATTTTAGGCCTTCGATGCCTGTCTGCGGTCACTCCTTCCACTAGGCCTCCACTGACCACACCACTGCTGCCCGTGTACCCCTGGAACCAATTTAAAATTGCCTACAGCCATGTGTTATTATTTTAGGCCTTCGATGCCTGTCTGCGGTCACTCCTTCCACTAGGCCTACACTGACCACACCACTGCTGCCCGTGTACCCCTGGAACCAATTTAAAATTGCCTACAGCCATGTGTTATTATTTTAGGCCTTCGATGCCTGTCTGCGGTCACTCCTTCCACTAGGCCTCCACTGACCACACCACTGCTGCCCGTGTACCCCTGGAACCAATTTAAAATTGCCTACAGCCATGTGTTATTATTTTAGGCCTTCGATGCCTGTCTGCGGTCACTCCTTCCACTAGGCCTCCACTGACCACACCACTGCTGCCCGTGTACCCCTGGAACCAATTTAAAATTGCCTACAGCCATGTGTTATTATTTTAGGCCTTCGATGCCTGTCTGCGGTCACTCCTTCCACTAGGCCTCCACTGACCACACCACTGCTGCCCGTGTACCCCTGGAACCAATTTAAAATTGCCTACAGCCATGTGTTATTATTTTAGGCCTTCGATGCCTGTCTGCGGTCACTCCTTCCACTAGGCCTCCACTGACCACACCACTGCTGCCCGTGTACCCCTGGAACCAATTTAAAATTGCCTACAGCCATGTGTTATTATTTTAGGCCTTCGATGCCTGTCTGCGGTCACTCCTTCCACTAGGCCTCCACTGACCACTCCACTGGTGCCCGTGTACCCCTGGAACCAATTTAAAATTGCCTACAGCCATGTGTTATTATTTTAGGCCTTCGATGCCTGTCTGCGGTCACTCCTTCCATTAGGCCTCCACTGACCACACCACTGCTGCCCGTGTACCCCTGGAACCAATTTAAAATTGCCTACAGCCATGTGTTATTATTTTAGGCCTTCGATGCCTGTCTGCGGTCACTCCTTCCACTAGGCCTCCACTGACCACACCACTGCTGCCCGTGTACCCCTGGAACCAATTTAAAATTGCCTACAGCCATGTGTTATTATTTTAGGCCTTCGATGCCTGTCTGTGGTCACTCCTTCCACTAGGCCTCCACTGACCACACCACTGCTGCCCGTGTACCCCTGGAACCAATTTAAAATTGCCTACAGCCATGTGTTATTATTTTAGGCCTTCGATGCCTGTCTGTGGTCACTCCTTCCACTAGGCCTCCACTGACCACACCACTGCTGCCCGTGTACCCCTGGAACCAACATCAGAAAATATAAAAATAAGTATTTTGCTTATAAAAAAGAAAATACTGGAGAGATATCAAATGCAGACATTTTAACATTAAAAACAAACACATACAACAAAAATCTGGTACAGTACTAAAAATGGCCACCAGCTACAATAACTTTCTCCTGCAAGTAGTTAACTGAAAGGTTTTTTCAATTTTAAACACAGATATGGCATCCACCGAGTGTTGTCCTGTCGCGTCTTCTTTATATTATTGCCAAGAAGATGCAAAACAATGAAAATAATAAAATCATTATTTACCAAAAAAATAGAGTAAGTCAAAACCACATTGCAAATAAACATTCATTACAAATAAAGAAGCAGGGCGCGTCCGAGGGTGAGTATATACCTAATAAGAATATAATCACCCTCGGACGCGCCCTGCTTCTTTCCGACAGCCTTCCTTCCTAAGAATCAGCCCTTCCGTGGTGTAGAGAGAGGGTTTGTTACACTCCAAGGTGTTCCCCAGGTTGCCTTTCCTGAGCTTCGATCTTCCGGCTCTCGTTTAGTAGTTGTTGGAAACTACGCTGCATTGGGCCTACAAATTGGGTATGGGGTGTAGAGAGATGGTGTGTTCCACTCCAAGGTGTTCCCCAGGTTGCCTTTCCTGAGCTTCGATCTTCCGGCTCTCGTTTAGTAGTTGTTGGAAACTACGCTGCATTAGGCCTACAAATTGGGTATGGGGTGTAGAGAGATGGTGTGTTCCACTGTAGAGAGATGGTGTGTTCCACTCCAAGGTGTTCCCCAGGTTTCCTCGCCAATGCTTCGATCATCATGCTCTCGTTTAGTAGTTGTTGGAAACTACGCTGCATTAGGCCTACAAATTGGGTATGGGGTGTAGAGAGATGGTGTGTTCCACTCCAAGGTGTTCCCCAGGTTTCCTCTCCATTGCTTCGATCTTCATGCTCTCGTTTAGTAGTTGTTGGAAACTACGCTGCATTAGGCCTACAAATTGGGTATGGGGTGTAGAGAGATGGTGTGTTCCACTGTAGAGAGATGGTGTGTTCCACTCCAAGGTGTTCCCCAGGTTTCCTCGCCAATGCTTCGATCATCATGCTTTCGTTTAGTAGTTGTTGGAAACTACGCTGCATTAGGCCTACAAATTGGGTATGGGGTGTAGAGAGATGGTGTGTTCCACTCCAAGGTGTTCTCCAGGTTGCCTTTCCTGAGCTTCGATCTTCCGGCTCTCGTTTAGTAGTTGTTGGAAACTATGCTGCATTAGGCCTACAAATTGGGTATGGGGTGTAGAGAGATGGTGTGTTCCACTCCAAGGTGTTCCCCAGGTTTCCTCGCCAATGCTTCGATCATCATGCTCTCATTTAGCAGTTGTTGGAATCTACGCTGCATTGGGCCTACAAATTGGGTATGGGGTGTAGAGAGATGGTGTGTTCCACTCCAAGGTGTTCCCCAGGTTGCCTTTCCTGAGCTTCGATTTTCCGGCTCTCGTTTAGTAGTTGTTGGAAACTACGCTGCATTAGGCCTACAAATTGGGTATGGGGTGTAGAGAGATGGTGTGTTCCACTCCAAGGTGTTCCCCAGGTTTCCTCGCCAATGCTTCGATCATCATGCTCTCGTTTAGTAGTTGTTGGAAACTACGCTGCATTGGGCCTACAAATTGGGTATGGGGTGTAGAGAGATGGTGTGTTCCACTCCAAGGTGTTCCCCAGGTTGCCTTTCCTGAGCTTTGATCTTCCGGCTCTCGTTTAGTAGTTGTTGGAAACTACGCTGCATTAGGCCTACAAATTGGGTATGGGGTGTAGAGAGATGGTGTGTTCCACTCCAAGGTGTTCCCCAGGTTGCCTTTCCTGAGCTTCGATCATCATGCTCTCGTTTAGTAGTTGTTGGAAACTACGCTGCATTAGGCCTACAAATTGGGTATGGGGTGTAGAGAGATGGTGTGTTCCACTGTAGAGAGATGGTGTGTTCCACTCCAAGGTGTTCCCCAGGTTTCCTCGCCAATGCTTCGATCATCATGCTCTCGTTTAGTAGTTGTTGGAAACTACGCTGCATTAGGCCTACAAATTGGGTATGGGGTGTAGAGAGATGGTGTGTTCCACTCCAAGGTGTTCCCCAGGTTTCCTCTCCATTGCTTCGATCTTCATGCTCTCGTTTAGTAGTTGTTGGAAACTACGCTGCATTAGGCCTACAAATTGGGTATGGGGTGTAGAGAGATGGTGTGTTACACTCCAAGGTGTTCCCCAGGTTTCCTCTCCATTGCTTCGATCTTCCGGCTCTCGTTTAGTAGTTGTTGGAAACTACGCTGCATTAGGCCTACAAATTGGGTATGGGGTGTAGA
Source organism: Ranitomeya imitator (assembly GCF_032444005.1). Classification (NCBI taxonomy): domain Eukaryota; kingdom Metazoa; phylum Chordata; class Amphibia; order Anura; family Dendrobatidae; genus Ranitomeya; species Ranitomeya imitator. Next base: position 368,870,785 of record NC_091285.1, read on the forward strand.
GAGATGGTGTGTTCCACTGTAGAGAGATGGTGTGTTCCACTCCAAGGTGTTCCCCAGGTTTCCTCGCCAATGCTTCGATCATCATGCTTTCGTTTAGTAGTTGTTGGAAACTACGCTGCATTAGGCTTACAAATTGGGTATGGGGTGTAGAGAGATGGTGTGTTCCACTCCAAGGTGTTCTCCAGGTTGCCTTTCCTGAGCTTCGATCTTCCGGCTCTCGTTTAGTAGTTGTTGGAAACTATGCTACATTAGGCCTACAAATTGGGTATGGGGTGTAGAGAGATGGTGTGTTCCACTCCAAGGTGTTCCCCAGGTTTCCTCGCCAATGCTTCGATCATCATGCTCTCATTTAGCAGTTGTTGGAATCTACGCTGCATTGGGCCTACAAATTGGGTATGGGGTGTAGAGAGATGGTGTGTTCCACTCCAAGGTGTTCCCCAGGTTGCCTTTCCTGAGCTTCGATTTTCCGGCTCTCGTTTAGTAGTTGTTGGAAACTACGCTGCATTAGGCCTACAAATTGGGTATGGGGTGTAGAGAGATGGTGTGTTCCACTCCAAGGTGTTCCCCAGGTTTCCTCGCCAATGCTTCGATCATCATGCTCTCGTTTAGTAGTTGTTGGAAACTACGCTGCATTGGGCCTACAAATTGGGTATGGGGTGTAGAGAGATGGTGTGTTCCACTCCAAGGTGTTCCCCAGGTTGCCTTTCCTGAGCTTCGATCATCATGCTCTCGTTTAGTAGTTGTTGGAAACTACGCTGCATTAGGCCTACAAATTGGGTATGGGGTGTAGAGAGATGGTGTGTTCCACTCCAAGGTGTTCCCCAGGTTTCCTCGCCAATGCTTCGATCATCATGCTCTCGTTTAGTAGTTGTTGGAAACTACGCTGCATTGGGCCTACAAATTGGGTATGGGGTGTAGAGAGATGGTGTGTTCCACTCCAAGGTGTTCCCCAGGTTGCCTTTCCTGAGCTTCGATCTTCCGGCTCTCGTTTAGTAGTTGTTGGAAACTACGCTGCATTAGGCCTACAAATTGGGTATGGGGTGTAGAGAGATGGTGTGTTCCACTCCAAGGTGTTCTCCAGGTTGCCTTTCCTGAGCTTCGATCTTCCGGCTCTCGTTTAGTAGTTGTTGGAAACTACGCTGCATTAGGCCTACAAATTGGGTATGGGTTGTAGAGAGATGGTGTGTTCCACTGTAGAGAGATGATGTGTTCCACTCCAAGGTGTTCCCCAGGTTTCCTCGCCAATGCTTCGATCATCATGCTCTCGTTTAGTAGTTGTTGGAAACTACGCTGCATTAGGCCTACAAATTGGGTATGGGGTGTAGAGAGATGGTGTGTTCCACTCCAAGGTGTTCCCCAGGTTTCCTCGCCAATGCTTCGATCATCATGCTCTCGTTTAGTATTTGTTGGAAACTACGCTGCATTAGGCCTACAAATTGGGTATGGGGTGTAGAGAGATGGTGTGTTCCACTCCAAGGTGTTCTCCAGGTTGCCTTTCCTAAGCTTCGATCTTCCGGCTCTCGTTTAGTAGTTGTTGGAAACTATGCTGCATTAGGCCTACAAATTGGGTATGGGGTGTAGAGAGATGGTGTGTTCCACTCCAAGGTGTTCTCCAGGTTGCCTTTCCTGAGCTTCGATCTTCCGGCTCTCGTTTAGTAGTTGTTGGAAACTACGCTGCATTAGGCCTACAAATTGGGTATGGGTTGTAGAGAGATGGTGTGTTCCACTGTAGAGAGATGATGTGTTCCACTCCAAGGTGTTCCCCAGGTTTCCTCGCCAATGCTTCGATCATCATGCTCTCGTTTAGTAGTTGTTGGAAACTACGCTGCATTAGGCCTACAAATTGGGTATGGGGTGTAGAGAGATGGTGTGTTCCACTCCAAGGTGTTCCCCAGGTTTCCTCGCCAATGCTTCGATCATCATGCTCTCGTTTAGTAGTTGTTGGAAACTACGCTGCATTAGGCCTACAAATTGGGTATGGGGTGTAGAGAGATGGTGTGTTCCACTCCAAGGTGTTCCCCAGGTTTCCTCGCCAATGCTTCGATCATCATGCTCTCGTTTAGTATTTGTTGGAAACTACGCTGCATTAGGCCTACAAATTGGGTATGGGGTGTAGAGAGATGGTGTGTTCCACTCCAAGGTGTTCTCCAGGTTGCCTTTCCTAAGCTTCGATCTTCCGGCTCTCGTTTAGTAGTTGTTGGAAACTATGCTGCATTAGGCCTACAAATTGGGTATGGGGTGTAGAGAGATGGTGTGTTCCACTCCAAGGTGTTCCCCAGGTTTCCTCGCCAATGCTTCGATCATCATGCTCTCGTTTAGTAGTTGTTGGAAACTACGCTGCATTGGGCCTACAAATTGGGTATGGGGTGTAGAGAGATGGTGTGTTCCACTCCAAGGTGTTCCCCAGGTTGCCTTTCCTGAGCTTCGATTTTCCGGCTCTCGTTTAGTAGTTGTTGGAAACTACGCTGCATTAGGCCTACAAATTGGGTATGGGGTGTAGAGAGATGGTGTGTTCCACTCCAAGGTGTTCCCCAGGTTTCCTCGCCAATGCTTCGATCATCATGCTCTCGTTTAGTAGTTGTTGGAAACTACGCTGCATTGGGCCTACAAATTGGGTATGGGGTGTAGAGAGATGGTGTGTTCCACTCCAAGGTGTTCCCCAGGTTGCCTTTCCTGAGCTTTGATCTTCCGGCTCTCATTTAGTAGTTGTTGGAAACTACGCTGCATTAGGCCTACAAATTGGGTATGGGGTGTAGAGAGATGGTGTGTTCCACTCCAAGGTGTTCCCCAGGTTGCCTTTCCTGAGCTTCGATCATCATGCTCTCGTTTAGTAGTTGTTGGAAACTACGCTGCATTAGGCCTACAAATTGGGAATGGGGTGTAGAGAGATGGTGTGTTCCACTCCAAGGTGTTCCCCAGGTTTCCTCGCCAATGCTTCGATCATCATGCTCTCGTTTAGTAGTTGTTGGAAACTACGCTGCATTGGGCCTACAAATTGGGTATGGGGTGTAGAGAGATGGTGTGTTCCACTCCAAGGTGTTCCCCAGGTTGCCTTTCCTGAGCTTCGATCTTCCGGCTCTCGTTTAGTAGTTGTTGGAAACTACGCTGCATTAGGCCTACAAATTTGGTATGGGGTGTAGAGAGATGGTGTGTTCCACTCCAAGGTGTTCTCCAGGTTGCCTTTCCTGAGCTTCGATCTTCCGGCTCTCGTTTAGTAGTTGTTGGAAACTACGCTGCATTAGGCCTACAAATTGGGTATGGGTTGTAGAGAGATGGTGTGTTCCACTGTAGAGAGATGATGTGTTCCACTCCATGGTGTTCCCCAGGTTTCCTCGCCAATGCTTCGATCATCATGCTCTCGCTTAGTAGTTGTTGGAAACTACGCTGCATTAGGCCTACAAATTGGGTATGGGGTGTAGAGAGATGGTGTGTTCCACTCCAAGGTGTTCCCCAGGTTTCCTCGCCAATGCTTCGATCATCATGCTCTCGTTTAGTAGTTGTTGGAAACTACGCTGCATTGGGCCTACAAATTGGGTATGGGGTGTAGAGAGATGGTGTGTTCCACTCCAAGGTGTTCTCCAGGTTGCCTTTCCTGAGCTTCGATCTTCCGGCTCTCGTTTAGTAGTTGTTGGAAACTACGCTGCATTAGGCCTACAAATTGGGTATGGGGTGTAGAGAGATGGTGTGTTCCACTGTAGAGAGATGGTGTGTTCCACTCCAAGGTGTTCCCCAGGTTTCCTCGCCAATGCTTCGATCATCATGCTCTCGTTTAGTAGTTGTTGGAAACTACGCTGCATTAGGCCTACAAATTGGGTATGGGGTGTAGAGAGATGGTGTGTTCCACTCCAAGGTGTTCCCCAGGTTTCCTCGCCAATGCTTCGATCATCATGCTCTCGTTTAGTAGTTGTTGGAAACTACGCTGCATTAGACCTACAAATTGGGTATGAGGTGTAGAGAGATGGTGTGTTCCACTCCAAGGTGTTCTCCAGGTTGCCTTTCCTGAACTTCTATCTTCAGGCTCTCATTAAATTGTGGTTAAACGGAACAACTGCATTTGGCGTACTAGTTGGTTTGGGGCCTACTATCGGTGTCTGCCGCTCCTTGCTGTTCTCCTGGTTTCCTGTCCTGAAATTCCGTTTTCAGGCGCTCGTTAAGTAGTTGTTAATGTTAGACTGCATTTGGCCTACTAGTTGGGTTGGGGCCTACTATCGGTGTCTGCCACTCCTTGCTGTTCTCCACTGAACAAAGCTGTGCCGCCTGTTTACTACTGTTGCCAATTTTGAACTGCATTTCGACTACTTACTGATTTGGGCCTACTCTCTGTGTCAGCCTCTCATTCCAGTTGTCCTCCACTGCAATGCCCCCTGATTAGTCCTGTGTTACCAATTTTGAACTGCATTTAGCCCACTTTATTCTTTGGGCCTATATCTGTGTTTCCTCCTCATCCTGCCCATTGCCCAGCCAGTGATAGATGAGTCTGCTGGTACATTGACCCATAACGCAACATTTCCCGTGCACGCTACACTGCAAGATTGTGACCCTGCTGAAAGTCAGGTCCCCCTTCCCGCATACCATACCACCTTACACGGGGACAAACAGGAAGGTGCAGATGAAAGTGCAGGTTCCTTCATCAGGTGGGGGGAGGAATACTAGTTGGCGACGTCACTGGCACAGGGCCTCTCATAGTACGCAAAAGTGTTGCTGCCGGTGGGAAGCGCCCCCGCCGTGCAAACACACCGCTGTACTTTGAGGGGCCCTGTGCCAGTGCCAATGCCAACGAGTGGGCCCCCCCTGCTTGCTCAGGTTCACAGCACTTGCAAAGTTGAAATACTTACCTCTCCCTGCTCCACTGCCGTGACGTGGTCCAGATTTCCTGGGCCCACTAATTACTTGAACCAGCCCTACCCACCACAACTTTAGCCAAATGAACCCCAATTTCAAATGCCTTCCAATTATTATAAGGTAAATTACGCTTGACAAGCTTCATTAAGAAGAATGGATGGTTTTGACATTAAAATGGGCACTCTAGGTGTTTTCCTGGCCCCCACTCACTGCCGACTATGCTGCCCCATTGACTTGCATTGGGTTTCGTGTTTCGGTCGATCCCGACTTTACGTCATAATAGGCCGATTTCACTCGACCCGACTTTTGAGATAGTCGGGTTTCGCGAAACCCGGCTCGACTCTAAAAAGGTCAAGGTCGCTCAACTCTAGTCTTGAATCTTCGACCACTGCACACCTGACAACTCCATGTCTGCCATCCTACTGCCTGCCCGTGTATGTGTATCCTCCCACAAAAACATAACAGCCTGCCTCTGTTCGCACAGTCTCTGAAGCATGTGCAGTGTTGAGTTCCACCTTGTTGCAACGTCTATGATTAGGCGATGCTGGGGAAGGTTCAAAGAACGCTGATAGGTCTGCATACGGCTGGAGTGTACGGGCGAACGGCGGATATGTGAGCAAAGTCCACGCACTTTGAGGAGCAGGTCGGATAACCCCGGATAACTTTTCAGGAAGCACTGCACCACCAGGTTTAAGGTGTGAGCCAGGCAAGGAATGTGTTTCAGTTGGGAAAGGGAGATGGCAGCCATGAAATTCCTTCCGTTATCACTCACTACCTTGCCTGCCTCAAGATCTACAGTGCCCAGCCACGACTGCGTTTCTTTCTGCAAGAACTCGGACAGAACTTCCGCGGTGTGTCTGTTGTCGCCCAAACACTTCATAGCCAATACAGCCTGCTGACGTTTGCCAGTTGCTGCCCCATAATGGGAGACCTGGTGTGCAACAGTGGCAGCTGCGGATGGAGTGGTTGTGCGACTGCGGTCTGTGGACGAGCTCTCGCTTCTGCAGGAGGACGAAGAGGAGGAGGAGGGGGTGCGAACGGCTACAGCCTACTGTTTCCTAGACCTTGGGCTAGGCAGAACTGTCCCAAACTTGCTGTCCCCTGTGGACCCTGCATCCACAACATTCACCCAGTGTGCCGTGATGGACACGTAACGTCCCTGGCCATGCCTACTGGTCCATGCATCTGTTGTCAGGTGCACCTTTGTGCTCACAGATTGCCTGAGTGCATGGACGATGCGCTCTTTAACATGCTGGTGGAGGGCTGGGATGGCTTTTCTGGAAAAAAAGTGTCGACTGGGTAGCTCGTAGCGTGGTACAGCGTAGTCCATCAGGGCTTTGAAAGCTTCGCTTTCAACTAACCGGTAGGGCATCATCTCTAACGAGATTAGTCTAGCTATGTGGGCGTTCAAACCCTGTGTACGCGGATGCGAGGCTAAGTACTTCCTTTTTCTAACCATAGTCTCATGTAGGGTGAGCTGGACTGGAGAGCTGGAGATCGTGGAACTAGCGGGGGTGCCGGTGGACATGGCAGACTGAGAGACGGTGGGAGATGGTATTGTTGCCGCCGGTGCCCTAGATGCAGTGTTTCCTACTACGAAACTGGTGATTCCCTGACCCTGACTGCTTTGGCCTGGCAAAGAAACCTGCACAGATACTGCAGGTGGTGCGGAAAATGGTGGCCCTACACTGCCGGAAGGGATGTTGCGTTGCTGACTAGCTTCATTGGCCGAGGGTGCTACAACCTTAAGGGACGTTTGGTAGTTAGTCCAGGCTTGCAAATGCATGGTGGTTAAATGTCTATGCATGCAACTTGTATTGAGACTTTTCAGATTCTGTCCTCTGCTTAAGGTAGTTGAACATTTTTGACAGATGACTTTGCGCTGATCAATTGGATGTTGTTTAAAAAAATGCCAGACTGCACTCTTTCTAGCATCGGATACCTTTTCAGGCATTGCAGACTGAGCTTTAACCGGATGGCCACGCTGTCCTCCAACAGGTTTTGGCTTTGCCACGCGTTTTGGGCAAGATACGGGCCCGGCAGATGGAACCTGTTGCGATGTTGATGCCTGCTGCGGCCCCTCCTCCTCCGCTTCAGAACTGCTGCCGCCTGCACCCTGTTCCCCCAATGGCTGACAATCGGGGTCAAGAACTGGGTCATCTATTACCTCTTCTTGTAGCTTGTGTGCAACTTCGTCTGTGTCACCGTGTCGGTCGGTGGTATAGCGTTCGTGATGTGGCAACATAGTCTCATCAGGGTCTGATTCTTGATCAGCACCCTGCGAGGGCAATGTTGTGGTCTGAGTCAAAGGACCAGCATAGTAGTCTGGCTGTGGCTGTGCATCAGTGCACTCCATGTCAGATTCAACTTGTAATGGGCATGGACTGTTAACTGCTTCACTTTCTAAGCCAGGGACGGTATGTGTAAAGAGCTCCATGGAGTAACCCGTTGTGTCGCCTGCTGCATTCTTCTCTGTTGTTGTTTATGCTGAAGAGGACAAGGAAGCGACTTGTCCCTGACCGTGAACATCCACTAACGACGCGCTGCTTTGACATTTACCAGTTTCACGAGAGGAGGCAAAAAAGCTAGAGGCTGAGTCAGCAAGGTAAGCCAAAACTTGCTCTTGCTGCTCCGGCTTTAAAAGCGGTTTTCCTACTCCCAGAAAAGGGAGCGTTCGAGGCATTGTGTAGCCAGACGACGAACCAGGCTCCACAGCTCCAGACTTAGGTGCAATATTTTTTTTCCCACGACCAGCTGATGCTCCACCACTACCACTACCCTCATTACCAGCTGACAATGAACGCCCCCGGCCACGACCTCTTCCACCAGACTTCCTCATTGTTTTAAAAACGTAACCAAACTAACGGTATTTGTTGCTGTCACACAACTTACACGGTGAGCTATAACTTCAGTATGATTTAGCTACCCCTTTACAGGTGAGTGAGACCACAACGAAAATCAGGCACAATGTTACACACTCTGTTGTTGGTGGCAACAAATGAGAGAGATGCCACACACGCAGGACTGTCACTGAAGCACAAATGTAAATATTAATCTCCCACTGATTTGATTTTTTTTTTTTTTCAGGGAGACTTTAGGAAAAAAAAATAATAGAATAAAATGATTTTTTCAGGAAGAATTTAGAAACCAAATAAAATAAAATGATTTTTTCAGGGAGAATTTAGAAAACAAATAAAACAAAAAAAGGCTTTCTATGGCCCACTGAGTGAGAGATGACACACACAGGAGTCAGGAGTGGCACACAAGCCCAGAGGTCAATATTTATCTCCCACTGATTGATGTAGTGATTTTTTCAGGTAGATTTTGGAACCCAAATCAAGCTAAAAAAATAATAGGCTTTCTATGGCCCACAATTGGAGAGAGAGAGAGAGATGGCACACCCAGGAGTCAAGACTGGCACACAAGCAGAAAGGGCAATATTAATCTCCCACTGATTTGATTTTTTTTTTTTTCAGGGAGACTTTAGGAAAAAAAAATAATAGAATAAAATGATTTTTTCAGGAAGAATTTAGAAACCAAATAAAATAAAATGATTTTTTCAGGGAGAATTTAGAAAACAAATAAAACAAAAAAAGGCTTTCTATGGCCCACTGAGTGAGAGATGACGCAAACAGGAGTCAGGAGTGGCACACAAGCCCAGAGGCCAATATTTATCTCCCACTGATTGATGTAGTGATTTTTTCGGGTAGATTTTGGAACCCAAATCAAGCTAAAAAAATAATAGGCTTTCTATGGCCCACAATTGGAGAGAGAGAGAGAGATGGCACACCCAGGAGTCAAGACTGGCACACAAGCAGAAAGGGCAATATTAATCTCCCACTGATTTGATTTTTTTTTTTTTTTTCAGGGAGACTTTAGGAAAAAAAAATAATAGAATAAAATGATTTTTTCAGGAAGAATTTAGAAGCCAAATAAAATAAAATGATTTTTTCAGGGAGAATTTAGAAAACAAATAAAACAAAAAAAGGCTTTCTATGGCCCACTGAGTGAGAGATGACGCACACAGGAGTCAGGAGTGGCACACAAGCCCAGAGGCCAATATTTATCTCCCACTGATTGATGTAGTGATTTTTTCAGGTAGATTTTGGAACCCAAATCAAGCTAAAAAAATAATAGGCTTTCTATGGCCCACAATTGGAGAGAGAGAGAGAGATGGCACACCCAGGAGTCAAGACTGGCACACAAGCAGAAAGGGCAATATTAATCTCCCACTGATTTGATTTTTTTTTTTTTTTCAGGGAGACTTTAGGAAAAAAAAATAATAGAATAAAATGATTTTTTCAGGAAGAATTTAGAAACCAAATAAAATAAAATGATTTTTTCAGGGAGAATTTAGAAAACAAATAAAACAAAAAAAGGCTTTCTATGGCCCACTGAGTGAGAGATGACGCACACAGGAGTCAGGAGTGGCACACAAGCCCAGAGGTCAATATTTATCTCCCACTGATTGATGTAGTGATTTTTTCAGGTAGATTTTGGAACCCAAATCAAGCTAAAAAAATAATAGGCTTTCTATGGCCCACAATTGGAGAGAGAGAGAGAGATGGCACACCCAGGAGTCAAGACTGGCACACAAGCAGAAAGGGCAATATTAATCTCCCACTGATTTGATTTTTTTTTTTTTCAGGGAGACTTTAGGAAAAAAAAAATAATAGAATAAAATGATTTTTTCAGGAAGAATTTAGAAACCAAATAAAATAAAATGATTTTTTCAGGGAGAATTTAGAAAACAAATAAAACAAAAAAAGGCTTTCTATGGCCCACTGAGTGAGAGATGACGCAAACAGGAGTCAGGAGTGGCACACAAGCCCAGAGGCCAATATTTATCTCCCACTGATTGATGTAGTGATTTTTTCGGGTAGATTTTGGAACCCAAATCAAGCTAAAAAAATAATAGGCTTTCTATGGCCCACAATTGGAGAGAGAGAGAGAGATGGCACACCCAGGAGTCAAGACTGGCACACAAGCAGAAAGGGCAATATTAATCTCCCACTGATTTGATTTTTTTTTTTTTTTTCAGGGAGACTTTAGGAAAAAAAAATAATAGAATAAAATGATTTTTTCAGGAAGAATTTAGAAGCCAAATAAAATAAAATGATTTTTTCAGGGAGAATTTAGAAAACAAATAAAACAAAAAAAGGCTTTCTATGGCCCACTGAGTGAGAGATGACGCACACAGGAGTCAGGAGTGGCACACAAGCCCAGAGGCCAATATTTATCTCCCACTGATTGATGTAGTGATTTTTTCAGGTAGATTTTGGAACCCAAATCAAGCTAAAAAAATAATAGGCTTTCTATGGCCCACAATTGGAGAGAGAGAGAGAGATGGCACACCCAGGAGTCAAGACTGGCACACAAGCAGAAAGGGCAATATTAATCTCCCACTGATTTGATTTTTTTTTTTTTTCAGGGAGACTTTAGGAAAAAAAAATAATAGAATAAAATGATTTTTTCAGGAAGAATTTAGAAACCAAATAAAATAAAATGATTTTTTCAGGGAGAATTTAGAAAACAAATAAAACAAAAAAAGGCTTTCTATGGCTCACTGAGTGAGAGATGACGCACACAGGAGTCAGGAGTGGCACACAAGCCCAGAGGCCAATATTTATCTCCCACTGATTGATGTAGTGATTTTTTCAGGTAGATTTTGGAACCCAAATCAAGCTAAAAAAAATAATAGGCTTTCTATGGCCCACAATTGGAGAGAGAGAGAGATGGCACACCCAGGAGTCAAGACTGGCACACAAGCAGAAAGGGCAATATTAATCTCCCACTGAGAGATTAATGTCTGTTGGGCGACAACAGACACACGGCGGAAGTTCTGTCCGAGTTCTTTCAGAGAGAAACGCAGTCGTGGCTGGGCACAGTAGATCTTGAGGCAGGCAAGGTAGTGAGTGATAACGGAAGGAATTTCATGGCTGCCATCTCCCTTTCCCAACTGAAACACATTCCTTGCCTGGCTCACACCTTAAACCTGGTGGTGCAGTGCTTCCTGAAAAGTTATCCGGGGTTATCCGACCTGCTCCTCAAAGTGCGCGGACTTTGCTCACATATCCGCCGTTCGCCTGTACACTCCAGCCGTATGCAGACCTATCAGCGTTCTTTGAACCTTCCCCAGCATCGCCTAATCATAGACGTTGCAACAAGGTGGAACTCAACACTGCACATGCTTCAGAGACTGTGCGAACAGAGACGGGCTGTTATGTTTTTGTGGGAGGATACACATACATGGGCAGGCAGTAGGATGGCAGACATGGAGTTGTCAGGTGTGCAGTGGTCGAAGATACAAGACATGTGTCATGTACTTCAGTGTTTTGAGGAATGCACATGGCTGGTTAGTGCAGACAACGCCATAATAAGCATCAGCATCCCCCTAATGCGTCTGCTGATGCAAAGTTTGACGCACATAAAGGAGCAGGCATCTGCAGCCGAGGAAGAGGAAGAGGAAAGCCTTGATGACAGTCAGCCATTGTCTGGTCAGGGCAGTGTACAGGACGAGGTAGTGGGCGAACAGGAGGAGGAGGACGAGGAGGATGATGGGGATGAGTATTTTTTTAATGAGGAAGCTTCTCCGGGGCCACTGAAAATTGGTGGCGTGGCAAGGCCGGGTTCTGGGTTTTTGAGGGACACAAGTGACGTAGATTTGCCTGAAACTTCCCCTCAACCAAGCACAACCGCAGATTTGACAACTGGAACTTTGGCACACATGGCGGATTATGCCTTACGTATCCTCAAAAGGGACACACGCTGTTATGAAAGGCAATTCAGTATCACAATGGACATGGAGGTCAGAGCACATACAGTGATCTGACAATAACCCAAAATAATAGAACGAGCTCTGAGACGTGGGAACTCTGCAGACCGCAATCCCTGATCCTCTCCAAACACAACTAGAGGCAGCCGTGGATTGCGCCTAACGCTACCTATGCAACTCGGCACAGCCTGAGAAACTAACTAGCCTGAAGATAGAAAAAATAAGCCTATCTTGCCTCAGAGAAATACCCCAAAGGAAAAGGCAGCCCCCCACATATAATGACTGTGAGTAAGATGAAAAGACAAACGTGGGGATGAAATAGATTCAGCAAAGTGAGGCCCGATATTCTAGACAGAACGAGGATAGGAAAGATAACTTTGCGGTCTACACAAAACCCTAAAGAAAACCACGCAAAGGGGCAAAAAGACCCTCCGTACCGAACTAACGGCACGGAGGTACACCCTTTGCGTCCCAGAGCTTCCAGCAAAACAAATAGACAAGCTGGACAGAAAAAATAGCAACAAATAGCAAAGAAGCACTTAGCTATGCAGAGCAGCAGGCCACAGGAATGATCCAGAGAAACACAAGTCCAACACTGGAATATTGACAGGAAGCATGAATCAAAGCATTAGGTGGGGTTAAGTAGAGAAGCACCTAACGACCTCACCAGATCACCTGAGGGAGGAAACTCAGAAGCAGCAGTACCAGTTTCCTCCCCAAACGGAAGCTCCCAGAGAGAATCAGCCGAAGTACCACTTGTGACCACAGGAGGGAGCTCTGCCACAGAATTCACAACAGTACCCCCCCCTTGAGGAGGGGTCACCGAACCCTCACCAGAGCCCCCAGGCCGACCAGGATGAGCCACATGAAAGGCACGAACAAGATCGGGAGCATGGACATCAGAGGCAAAAACCCAGGAATTATCCTCCTGAGCATAACCCTTCCATTTAAACAGATACTGGAGTTTCCGTCTTGAAACACGAGAATCCAAAATCTTCTCCACAATATACTCCAATTCCCCCTCCACCAAAACCGGGGCAGGAGGGTCAACAGATGGAACCATAGGTGCCACGTATCTCCGCAACAATGACCTATGGAAGACGTTATGTATGAAAAAAGAATCTGGGAGGGTCAGACGAAGAGACACAGGATTAATAACCTCAGAAATCCTATAAGGACCAATGAAATGAGGTTTAAACTTCGGAGAGGAAACCTTCATAGGAATATGACGAGAAGATAACCAAACCAGATCCCCAACACGAAGTCGGGGACCCACATGGCGTCTGCGATTAGCGAAACGTTGAGCCTTCTCCTGGGACAAGGTCAAATTGTCCACTACATGAGTCGAAATCTGCTGCAACCTGTCCACCACAGTATCCACACCAGGACAGTCCGAAGACTCAACCTGTCCTGAAGAGAAACGAGGATGGAATCCAGAATTGCAGAAAAATGGCGAAACCAAGGTAAATTGTCCACTACATGACTCCAAATCTGCTGCAACCTGTAGCCGAGCTGGCCCGATTATTAAGGGCGAACTCAGCCAAAGGCAAAAAGGACACCCAGTCATCCTGATCGGCAGAAACAAAGCATCTTAGATAGGTTTCCAAGGTCTGATTGGTTCGTTCGGTCTGGCCATTAGTCTGAGGATGAAAAGCCGAGGAAAAAGACAAGTCAATGCCCATTCTACCACAAAAGGCTCGCCAAAACCTCGAAACAAACTGGGAACCTCTGTCAGAAATGATATTCTCTGGAATGCTATGCAAACGAACCACATGCTGGAAGAACAATGGCACCAAATCAGAGGAGGAAGGCAACTTGGACAAAGGTACCAGATGGACCATCTTAGAAAAGCGATCACAGACCACCCAAATGACTGACATCTTTTGAGAGACGGGTAGATCTGAAATAAAATCCATAGAGATATGTGTCCAAGGTCTCTTTGGGACCGGCAAGGGCAAAAGCAACCCACTGGCACGAGAACAGCAGGGCTTAGCCCGAGCACAAATCCCACAGGACTGCACAAAAGAACGCACATCCCGCGACAGAGACGGCCACCAAAAGGATCTAGCCACTAACTCTCTGGTACCAAAGATTCCATGATGACCAGCCAACACCGAACAATGAACCTCAGAGATCACTTTATTTGTCCACCTATCCGGGACAAACAGTTTCTCCGCTGGACAACGATCAGGTTTATTAGCCTGAAATTTTTGCAGCACCCGCCGCAAATCAGGGGAGATGGCAGACACAATTACTCCTTCCTTGAGGATACCCGCCGGCTCAGATAAACCCGGAGAGTCAGGCACAAAACTCCTAGACAGAGCATCCGCCTTCACATTTTTAGAGCCCGGAAGGTACGAAATCACAAAGTCAAAACGGGCGAAAAACAGCGACCAATGAGCCTGTCTAGGATTCAAACGCTTAGCAGACTCGAGATAAGTCAAGTTCTTATGATCAGTCAATACCACCACGCGATGCTTAGCTCCTTCAAGCCAATGACGCCACTCCTCGAATGCCCACTTCATGGCCAGCAACTCTCGGTTGCCCACATCATAATTCCGCTCAGCAGGCGAAAACTTCCTGGAAAAAAAAAGCGCATGGTTTCATCACTGAACAATCAGAACCTCTCTGCGACAAAACAGCCCCTGCTCCAATCTCAGAAGCATCAACCTCGACTTGGAACGGAAGAGAAACATCAGGTTGACACAACACAGGGGCAGAAGAAAAACGACGATTCAATTCTTGAAAAGCTTCCACAGCAGCAGAAGACCAATTGACCAAATCAGCACCCTTCTTGGTCAAATCGGTCAATGGTTTGGCAATACTAGAAAAATTGCAGATGAAGCGACGATAAAAATTAGCAAAGCCCAGGAACTTTTGCAGACTTTTCAGAGATGTCGGCTGAGTCCAATCATGGATGGCTTGGACCTTAACAGGATCCATCTCGATAGTAGAAGGGGAAAAGATGAACCCCAAAAATGAAACCTTCTGCACCCCAAAGAGACACTTTGATCCCTTCACAAACAAAGAGTTAGCACGCAGGACCTGAAAAACCGTTCTGACCTGTTTCACATGAGACTCCCAATCATCCGAGAAGATCAAAATGTCATCCAAGTACACAATCAGGAATTTATCCAGGTACTCTCGGAAGATGTCATGCATAAAGGACTGAAACACTGATGGAGCATTGGCAAGTCCGAATGGCATCACTAGATACTCAAAATGACCCTCGGGCGTATTAAATGCAGTTTTCCATTCATCGCCTCGCCTGATTCGCACCAGATTATACGCACCACGAAGATCAATCTTGGTGAACCAACTAGCCCCCTTAATCCGAGCAAACAAATCAGATAACAAAGGCAAGGGGTACTGAAATTTAACAGTGATCTTATTAACAAGGCGATAATCTATACAAGGTCTCAGCGAACCATCCTTTTTGGCTACAAAAAAGAACCCTGCTCCTAATGGCGACGATGATGGGCGAATATGCCCCTTCTCCAGGGATTCCTTCACATAACTGCGCATAGTGGTGTGCTCAGGCACGGATAAATTAAACAGTCGACCTTTTGGGAATTTACTACCAGGAATCAAATTGATAGCACAATCACAATCCCTATGCGGAGGTAGGGCATCGGACTTGGGCTCATCAAATACATCCCGGTAATCAGACAAGAACTCTGGAACCTCAGAAGGGGTGGATGACGAAATTGACAAAAATGGAACATCACCATGTACCCCCTGACAACCCCAGCTGGACACCAACATGGATTTCCAATCCAATACTGGATTATGGGCTTGTAGCCATGGCAACCCCAACACGACCACATCATGCAGATTATGCAACACCAGAAAGCGAATATCCTCCTGATGTGCAGGAGCCATGCACATTCTCAGCTGGGTCCAGTATTGAGGCTTATTCTTGGCCAAAGGCGTAGCATCAATACTTCTCAATGGAATAGGACACTGCAAGGGCTCCAAGAAAAACCCACAACGCTTAGCATATTCCAAGTCCATCAAATTCAGAGCAGCGCCTGAATCCACAAACGCCATGACAGAATATGATGACAAAGAGCAGATCAAGGTAACGGACAGAAGAAATTTTGACTGTACCGTACCAATGGTGGCAGACCTAGCGAACCGCTTAGTGCGCTTAGGGCAATCAGAGATAGCATGAGTGGAATCACCACAGTAGAAACACAGCCCATTCAGACGTCTGTGTTCTTGCCGTTCAACTCTGGTCAAGGTCCTATCGCACTGCATAGGCTCAGGTTTAAGCTCAGGTAATACCGCCAAATGGTGCACAGATTTACGCTCACGCAAGCGTCGACCGATCTGAATAGCCAAAGACATAGACTCATTCAAACCAGCAGGCATAGGAAATCCCACCATGACATCCTTAAGGGCTTCAGAGAGACCCTTTCTGAACATAGCTGCCAGCGCAGATTCATTCCATTGAGTGAGCACTGACCATTTTCTAAATTTCTGGCAATATACCTCTATCTCATCCTGACCCTGACAAAGAGCCAGCAAATTCTTTTCTGCCTGATCCACTGAATTAGGCTCATCGTACAGCAATCCGAGCGCCAGGAAAAACGCATTGATATTACTCAATGCAGGATCTCCTGGCGCAAGAGAAAATGCCCAGTCCTGAGGGTCACCGCGCAAAAAAGAAATAATAATCAAAACCTGTTGAACTGGATCACCAGAGGAACGAGGTTTCAAGGCCAGAAATAACTTACAATTATTTTTGAAACTCAGAAACTTAGTTCTATCTCCAAAAAACAAATCAGGAATAGGAATTCTTGGTTCTAACATAGATTTCTGATCAATAGTCTTGAATCTTTTGTACTCTTGCCGAGAGCTGATCCACAAATGAAGACAGACTTCTAATGTCCATCGCTACACCTGTGTACTGAACCACCCAAATGTCTAGGGGAAAAAAAAGACAAAACACAAAGCCAAGAAAAAAAAATGGTCTCAGAACTTCTTTTTTCCCTCTATTGAGAATCATTAGTACTTTTGGCTTCCTGTACTGTTATGAAAGGCAATTCAGTATCACAATGGACATGGAGGTCAGAGCACATACAGTGATCTGACAATAACCCAAAATAATAGAACGAGCTCTGAGACGTGGGAACTCTGCAGACCGCAATCCCTGATCCTCTCCAAACACAACTAGAGGCAGCCGTGGATTGCGCCTAACGCTACCTATGCAACTCGGCACAGCCTGAGAAACTAAATAGCCTGAAGATAGAAAAAATAAGCCTACCTTGCCTCAGAGAAATACCACAAAGGAAAAGGCAGCCCCCCACATATAATGACTGTGAGTAAGATGAAAAGACAAACGTGGGGATGAAATAGATTCAGCAAAGTGAGGTCCGATATTCTAGACAGAACGAGGATAGGAAAGATAACTTTGCGGTCTACACAAAACCCTAAAGAAAACCACGCAAAGGGGCAAAAAGACCCTCCGTACCGAACTAACGGCACGGAGGTACACCCTTTGCGTCCCAGAGCTTCCAGCAAAACAAATAGACAAGCTGGACAGAAAAAATAGCAACAAATAGCAAAGAAGCACTTAGCTATGCAGAGCAGCAGGCCACAGGAATGATCCAGAGAAACACAAGTCCAACACTGGAACATTGACAGGAAGCATGAATCAAAGCATTAGGTGGGGTTAAGTAGAGAAGCACCTAACAACCTCACTAGATCACCTGAGGGAGGAAACTCAGAAGCAGCAGTACCAGTTTCCTCCACAAACGGAAGCTCCCAGAGAGAATCAGCCGAAGTACCACTTGTGACCACAGGAGGGAGCTCTGCCACAGAATTCACAACAACACGCATTACGAAAACGATGAACGATGACGATTACTAGTTGGCCTGCCTCCTTGATCCTCGCTATAAAGGCAAATTGCAAAATATTATGCCACATGAGAACTTGGAACTAATATTAGCAACCAAACAATCAACTCTTGTTGACCGTTTGCTTCAGGCATTCCCAACACACAGCGCCTGTGATCGTTCTCACATGAGCTGCAGGGGGCAGCAGACCAGAAGTGTTAGAGGTGCAGAAATCCGAAGTGGCGTTGGACAGAGGGGTTTTCTGACCAGGTTGTGGAGTGATTTTGCTATGACCACAGACAGGACAGGTACTGCTGCATCAATTCAAAGTGACAAGAGACAACATTTGTCCAGTATGGTTACTAACTATTTTTCATCCCTTATCGATGTTCTCCCTCAACCGTCATTCCCATTTGATTACTGGGCATCCAAATTAGACACCTGGCCAGAATTGGCAGAATATGCATTGCAGGAGCTTGCTTGTCCGGCAGCTAGTGTCCTATCAGAAAGAGTATTCAGTGCTGCAGGTTCAATATTAACCGAAAAAAGGACTCGTCTGGCTACCCAAAATGTTGATGATCTAACCTTCATTAAAATGAACCACAACTGGATTTTCGAATTATTTTGCCCCACCTTGCCCGGCCGACACCTAGCTTTCCTATGAAAAGGTATTGCCTGTGGACTACTCTGAATGACTTTACCAATCTCGTAATTTGCAGCAGCTGATTGTCCAGCATACGACATGTTTACACCTCCCTAAGTGGCCAAACTCCCCACACGGGGCCGTGGTATCGCCACTTGGTGCAAGCACCCGTGAGAGTGCTGTTTGTCTGAAGAGGTGGGTGTGCCTGCTTTTGGTCGACGGCACTGCCACTGGGTCCCTCATAGCACAATAAAGTGTCTCTGGCGGTGGTGGTGCGCACCCAACGTCAGACACACTGTTGTAACATGAGGGGCCCTGGGCATGTACCGCCGGCCACAAGAGAGTTCCCCCACCCCCAGCTCAAACATTGCTCTACCACTTGCACAATTATCTCTCACAGTTCCACCAATGTTTAGTCTATGCGCTGACATCTGTAAATTCCTGCCACTGACAATACCATTGTGTAGACATGTATGATGTTACTTAACATAGTCAGGGGCAGTGTCCTATATTTACCCAAGTAAATACGTTGTGCCAAATTACTAGGTCTGAAACTACGCAGAGGAGCCCACCCCTGTACCTAATGATTGCACCCTTTTGTGTTTTCGTTTTGTTGTAATGCGAGACATTAACATGTATTTATTGTTTGGGACTACTAACTGGCAGACACTCATTACAATCGGCCGCCGCTGACAACACCAATGGTGCCTGTGTACCCCTGCAAGAGAATTCAAAGTGCCTACAGCCCAATTTTATTATGTTAGGCTTTTGAAGCCTGTCTGCGGTCCCTCCTTCCACTAAGCCTCCACTGACCTGTCTACTGCTGCCTGTGTACCCCTGGAACCAATTATAAAGTGCCTACAGCCCAATTTTATTATGTTAGGCCTTCAAAGCCTGTCTGCCGTCCCTCCTTCCACTAGGCCTCCACTGACCTGTCTACTGCTGCCCGTGTACCCCTGGAACCAATTATAAAGTGCCTACAGCCCAAATTTATTATGTTAGGCCTTGTAAGCCTGTCTGCGGTCCGTCCTTTCACTAGGTCTCCACTGACCTGTCTTCTGCTGCCCGTGTACCCCTGGAACCAATTTTAAAGTGCCTACAGCCCAATTTTATTATGTTAGGCCTTCGAAGCCTGTCTGCGGTCTGTCCTTCCACAAGTCCTCCACTGACGTGTCTACTGCTGCCCGTGTTCCCCTGGAACCAATTTTAAAGTGCCTACAGCCAAATTTTATTATGTTAGGCCTTCGAAGCCTGTCTGCGGTCCGTCCTTCCACTAGTCCTCCACTGACCTGTCTACTGCTGCCCGTGTTACCCTGGAACCAATTTTTAAGTGCCTACAGCCCAATTTTATTATGTTAGGCCTTC
The DNA here is from genome assembly GCF_032444005.1 of Ranitomeya imitator. Classification (NCBI taxonomy): domain Eukaryota; kingdom Metazoa; phylum Chordata; class Amphibia; order Anura; family Dendrobatidae; genus Ranitomeya; species Ranitomeya imitator. The sequence goes on from NC_091285.1 coordinate 368,890,251, forward strand.
GAAGCCTGTCTGCGGTTCCTCCTTCCACTAGTCCTCCACTGACCTGTCTACTGCTGCCCGTGTGCCCCTGGAACCAATTATAAAGTGCCTACAGCCCAATTTTATTATGTTAGGCCTTCGAAGCCTGTCTGCGGTCCCTCCTTCCACTAGTCCTCCACTGACCAGACCACTGCTGCCCGTGTACCCCTGGTACCAATTTTAAAGTGCCTACAGCCCAATTTTATTATGTTAGGCCTTCGAAGCCTGTCTGCGGTCCCTCCTTCCACTAGGCGTCCACTGACCTGTCTACTGCTGCCCGTGTGCCCCTGGAACCAATTTTAAAGTGCCTACAGCCCAATTTTATTATGTTAGGCCTTCGAAGCCTGTCTGTGGTCCCTCCTTCCACTAGGCATCCACTGACCTGTCTACTGCTGCCCGTGTGCCCCTGGAACCAATTTTAAAGTGCCTACAGCCATATTTTATTATGTTAGGCCTTCGAAGCCTGTCTGCGGTCCCTCCTTCCACTAGGCGTCCACTGACCTGTCTACTGCTGCCCGTGTGCCACTGGAACCAATTTTAAAGTGCCTACAGCCCAATTTTATTATGTTAGGCCTTCGAAGCCTGTCTGCGGTCCCTCCTTCCACTAGGCGTCCACTGACCTGTCTACTGCTGCCCGTGTACCCCTGGAACCAATTTTAAAGTGCCTACAGCCATATTTTATTATGTTAGGCCTTCGAAGCCTGTCTGCGGTCCCTTCTTCCACTAGGCCTCCACTGACCTGTCTACTGCTGCCCGTGTACCCCTGGAACCAATTTTAAAGTGCCTACAGCCATATTTTATTATGTTAGGCCTTCGAAGCCTGTCTGCGGTCCCTCCTTCCACTAGCCCTCCACTGACCAGACCACTGCTGCCCGTGTACCCCTGGAACCAATTATAAAAAAGTGCCTACAGCCCAATTTTATTATGTTAGGCCTTGTAAGCCTGTCTGCGGTCCCTCCTTCCAATAGTTCTCCACTGACCAGACCAATGCTGGCCGTGTACCCCTGGAACCCAGCTGAAAGTGCATGGAGCCTACTTTTTTTCTTTGTTTTATATTTATAAAGCCCAGATGAACTACGCTGTACCATGGTTCAAGCTACCCAGTCGACACTTCTTTTGCGAGAAAAGCCATCCCAGCCCTCCACCGGCATGAAAAAGTCTGCATTGTCATAGCACTCAGGCAATCAAACAGTAGAAATGTGCACCTGACAAGAGAAGCATGGACCAGTAGGCATGTCCACAAAAAGTTACGTGTCCATTACGGCGCACTGGGTTAATGTGTTGGATGCATGGTCCACAGGGGACAGCCTACAAAGTCTGTCTGCAGTTCCGAATTCAAATTGTCCTCCGCTGACCACACCACTGCTGCCCGTGTGCCCCTGGAACCAATTTTAAAGTGCCTACAGCCATATTTTATTATGTTAGGCCTTCGAAGCCTGTCTGCGGTCCCTCCTTCCACTAGGCGTCCACTGACCTGTCTACTGCTGCCCGTGTGCCCCTGGAACCAATTATAAAGTGCCTACAGCCCAATTTTATTATGTTAGGCCTTCGAAGCCTGTCTGCGGTCCCTCCTTTCACTAGGCGTCCACTGACCTGTCTACTGCTGCCCGTGTGCCCCTGGAACCAATTATAAAGTGCCTACAGCCCAATTTTATTATGTTAGGCCTTCGAAGCCTGTCTGCGGTCCCTCCTTCCACTAGTCCTCCACTGACCAGACCACTGCTGCCCGTGTGCCCCTGGAACCAATTTTAAAGTGCCTACAGCCATATTTTATTATGTTAGGCCTTCGAAGCCTGTCTGCGGTCCCTCCTTCCACTAGGCGTCCACTGACCTGTCTACTGCTGCCCGTGTGCCCCTGGAACCAATTTTAAAGTGCCTACAGCCATATTTTGTTATGTTAGGCCTACTACGCCTGTCTGCGGTCCCTCCTTCCAATACTCCTCCACTGACCACACCACTGGTGCCCGTGGACCCCTGGAACCTATTTTTAATTGCATAGAGCATCCTTTTTTTAATAGTAGGCATACAAAGTCTGTCTGCGGTCCATAATTGAAATTGTCCTCCACTGACCAGACCAATGCTGCCTGTGTTCCCCTGTAACCTTTTTTAAACTGCATTGAGCCACATTTTTGTTTTAAGGCCTACTACCTGTGTCTGTCTACGCCACTCAATACAGCTGTCCTCCTTTGAAAAAAGCTGAGCGTCAATAGTCTTGTTTTCAGCCTCTAGGAATTTGAAAACTGCATTGGGGCTACTACTTCGGTAGGGCCTACTAACGGTGTCTGCCGCTCCAAGGTGTTCCCCAGGTTTCCTCGCCATTGCTTCGATCTTCTGACTCTCGTTTAGTAGTTGTTGAAAACTACACTGCATTAGGCCTACAAGTTGGGTCTGGGTTGTAGAGACGGTGTCTTCCGCTCCAAGGTGTTCCCCAGGTTGCCTCTCCATTGCTTCAATCTTAAAGCTCTTGTTTAGTAGTTGTTGAAAACAACACTGCATTCGGCCTACAAGTTGGGTCTGGGGTGTAGAGACGGTGTGTTCCACTCCAAGGTGTTCCCCAGGTTTCCTCTCCATTGCTTCAATCTTCTGGCTCTCGTTTAGTAGTTGTTGAAAACAACACTGCATTCGGCCTACAAGTTGGGTCTGGGGTGTAGAGACGGTGTGTTCCACTCCAAGGTGTTCCCCAGGTTTCCTCTCCATTGCTTCAATCTTCTGGCTCTCGTTTAGTAGTTGTTGAAAACAACACTGCATTCGGCCTACAAGTTGGGTCTGGGTTGTAGAGACGGTGTCTTCCGCTCCAAGGTGTTCCCCAGGTTGCCTCTCCATTGCTTCAACCTTAAAGCTCTTGTTTAGTAGTTGTTGAAAACAACACTGCATTCGGCCTACAAGTTGAGTCTGGGGTGTAGAGACGGTGTGTTCCACTCCAAGGTGTTCCCCAGGTTTCCTCTCCATTGCTTCAATCTTCTGGCTCTCGTTTAGTAGTTGTTGAAAACAACACTGCATTCGGCCTACAAGTTGGGTCTGGGGTGTAGAGACGGTGTGTTCCACTCCAAGGTGTTCCCCAGGTTTCCTCTCCATTGCTTCAATCTTCTGGCTCTCGTTTAGTAGTTGTTGAAAACAACACTGCATTCGGCCTACAAGTTGGGTCTGGGTTGTAGAGACGGTGTCTTCCGCTCCAAGGTGTTCCCCAGGTTGCCTCTCCATTGCTTCAATCTTAAAGCTCTTGTTTAGTAGTTGTTGAAAACAACACTGCATTCGGCCTACAAGTTGGGTCTGGGGTGTAGAGACGGTGTGTTCCACTCCAAGGTGTTCCCCAGGTTTCCTCTCCATTGCTTCAATCTTCTGGCTCTCGTTTAGTAGTTGTTGAAAACAACACTGCATTCGGCCTACAAGTTGGGTCAGGGGTGTAGAGACGGTGTGTTCCACTCCAAGGTGTTCCCCAGGTTGCCTCTCCATTGCTTCAATCTTCTGGCTCTCGTTTAGTAGTTGTTGAAAACAACACTGCATTCGGCCTACAAGTTGGGTCAGGGGTGTAGAGACGGTGTGTTCCACTCCAAGGTGTTCCCCAGGTTGCCTCTCCATTGCTTCAATCTTAAAGCTCTTGTTTAGTAGTTGTTGAAAACAACACTGCATTCGGCCTACAAGTTGGGTCTGGGTTGTAGAGACGGTGTCTTCCGCTCCAAGGTGTTCTCCAGGTTTCCTCTCCATAGCTTCAATCTTCATGCTCGTCTTACGTAGTTGTTGAAACAACACTACATTAGGCCTACAAGTTGGGTCTGGGTCGTAGAGACGTTGTCTGCCGCTCCAAGGTGTTCTCCAGGTTGCCACTTAATCGAAGCTGCATAGAGCCTATTTTGTAATTTTACGCCTACAAAGTCTTTCTGCGGTCCCTCCTTCCAATTGTCCTCCACTGAGCACAACAATGTAGAACGTGTACCCATGTAACCTTTTTTAAACCAGCGTCGAGCCAACTTTGTGGTTTAAGGCCTACTTGTAGTGTCTGGCTGCGCCACTCAATACAGCTGTCCTCTTTACAAAAAATGACCTACAATTATCTGGTTTTCAGCCTATCGGGATTTTAAAACTGCAGTGGGCCTACTAGTTGGGTTGGGGCCTTCTATCTGTGTCTGCCGCTCCTTGCTGTTCTCCTACAGTGAACAAAGCTGTGCCGCCTGTTTACTACTCTTGCCAATTTTGAACTGCATTTAGACTACTTACAGATTTGGGCCTACTCTCTGTGTCAGCCTCTCATTCCAGTTGTCCTCCACTGAACAAAACAATGCCCCCTGGTTAGTCCTGTTACCAATTTTGAACTGCATTTAGCCCACTTTAGTCTTTGGGCCTATATATGTGTTTCCTCCTCATCCTGCCCATTGCCCAGCCAGTGATAGATGAGTCTGCTGGTACATTGACCCATAACGCAACATTCCCCATGCACGCTACACTGCAAGATTGTGACCCTGCTGAAAGTCAGGTCCCCCTTCCCGCATACCATACCACCTTACGCGGGGACAAAGAGGAAGGTGCAGATGAAGGTGCAGGTTCCTTCATCAGGTGGGGGGAGGAATACTTGTTGGCGACGTCACTGGCACAGGGCCCCTCATAGTACGCAAAAGTGTTGCTGCCGGTGGGAGGCGCCCCCGCCATGCAAATACACCGCTGTACTTTGAGGGGCCCTGTGCCAGTGCCAATGCCAATGAGGGGGCCCCCCCTGCTTGCTCAGGATCACAGCACTTCCAAAGTTGAAATACTTACCTCTCCCTGCTCCACTGCCGTGACGTGGTCCAGATGTCCTGGGCCCACTAATTGCTTGAAACAGCCCTACCCCCCACAACTTTAGCCAAATGACCCCCAATTTCAAATGCCTTCCAATTATTATAAGCTAAATTACGATTGACAAGCTTCAGTAGCAAAAATAGATGTTTTTGCCAATACAATGGGCTCTGTACATGTTTTCCTGGCCTCTACTCACTGCCGACTATGCTCCCCCATTGACTTGCATTGGGTTTCGTGTTTCGGTCGATCCCCGACTTTTCGTGATAATCGGCCGATTCCACTCGACTCGACTTTTGAGATAGTCGGGTTTCGCGAAACCCGGCTCGACTCTAAAAAAGTCAAAGTCGCTCAACTCTAGCCATAACGATTGTGCAGCACTATAAGGGGCAGTGACTGTATGGAGCATCTTATGGGGCCATAACATTTGTGCAGCACTATATGGGGCAAGTGTCTGTATGGAGCATCTTATGGGGCCATAACGATTGTGCAGCATTATATAGGGCAAGAGACTGTATGGATCATCTTATGGGGCCATAACGATTGTGCAGCACTTTAAGGGGCAAGTGTCTGTATGGAGCATCTTATGGGGCCCTTATTACCCTTTATGCAGGATTATATGGGGCATATTTTAATATGGAGCATTTAATGGGGCCCATCAAACTTTATGGAGCATTATATGGGGCTCCTGATTCAATATGGATATTCAAAAACTCTTAACCTACTGATGTCTCAATTAATTTTACTTTTTATTGGTATCTATTTTTACTTTTGACATTTACAGGTAGCTGCTGCATTTTCCACCCTAGGCTTATACTCGAGTCACTAAGTTTTCCCAGTTTTTTGTGGCAAAATATACTCGGGTTGGCTTATATTCGAGTATATACGGTATAAATAATGCACATACAGTACAGTGAGTACGGAAAGTATTCAAACCCCCTTACAATTTTCACTCTTTGCTTCATTGCAGCCATTTGGTAAATTAAAAAAGTTCATTTTTTTTACATTAATGTACACTCTGCACCCCATCTTGACTGAAAAAACACAGAAATGTAATTAAAAAGAAAAAGTGAAATATCACATGGTCATAAGTATTTAGACCCGTTGCTCAGACACTCATATGTAAGTCACATTCTGTCCATTTCCATGTGATCCTCCTTGAGATAGTTCTACTCCTTCATTGGAGTCTAGCTGTGTTTAATTAAACTGATAGGACTTGATTTGGAAAGGAACCCACCTGTCTATATAAGACCTCACAGCTCACAGTGCATGTCAGACCAAATAAGAATCATAAGGTCAAAGGAACTGTCCAAGGAGCTCAGAGACAGAATTGTGGCAAGGCACAGATCTGGCCAAAAGTTACCACAGAATTTCTGCAGTACTCAAAGTTCCTAAGAGCATAGTGGCCTCCATAATCCTTAAATGGAAGAAGTTTGGGACTACCAGAAGTCTTCCTAGACTGTCCAGCCAAACTGAGCAATCATGGGAGAAGAGCCTTGGTGAGAGAGGTAAAGCAGAACCCCAAGATCACTGTGGCTGAGCTCCAGAGATGCAATAGGGAGATGGGAGAAAGTTCCACAAAGTCATCTATCACTGCAGCCCTCCACTAGTCAGGCCTTTATAGCAGAGTGGCCCAACAGAAGCTTCTCCTCAGTGCAAGACATATGAAAGCCCGCATAGACTTTGCTAAAAAACATATGAAGGACTCCCAGATTATGAGAAATAAGAACTCTCTGGTCTGATGAGACGAAGATAGACCTTTTGGTGATAATTCTAAGAGGTATGTGTGGAGAAAACCAGGCACTGCTCATCACCTGCCCAATGCAATCCCAACAGTGAAACATGGTGGTTGCAGCATCATACTATGGGGGTGTTTTTCAGCTTCAGGGACAGGATGACTGGTTGTCATTGAAGGAAACATGAATGAGGCCAAGTAAGGAGATATCCTGGATGAAAATCTCTTCCAGAGTGCTCTGGACCTCAGACTTGGCTGAAGGTTCACCTTCCACTAAGACAATAACCCTAAGCACACAGCTAAAATAACAAAGGTGTGGCTGCAGAACAACTCTGTGACCATTCTTGACTCGCCCAGCCAGAGCCCTGACTTAAAACCAATAGAGCTTCTCTGGAGAGACCTGAAAATGGATGTCCACCATTGTTCACCATCCAGCCTGATGGAACTGGAGAGTATCTGCAAAGAAGTATGGCAGAGGATCCCCAAATCCAGATGTGAAAAACTTGTTGCATCATTCCCAAGAAGACTCATGGTTTTACTAGCTCAAAAGGGTGTTTCTACTCAATACTGAGCAAAGGGTCTGAATACTTTTTTTTCAGTCAAGATGGGGTGCAGAGTGTACATTAATGAGAAAAAAATAAACTTTTTTGAATTTACCAAATGGCTGCAATGAAACAAAGAGTGAAAAATTTAAAAGGGTCTGAATATTTTCTGTTCCCACTGTATACTTTCAGTAAATTCTATAAAATGTTGGTCTGAATGATCAGGCTTTAATTGCCTTTAAATGTGAGGGTGCTTGTAAATTTGTTCAGTTTTAATTTCCCTGACTAAAGTTTTTTCATTTCTACCCATTTGTAATTTTTTCAGATAAACTTGTAAGAGAGGTAAAGATCCAGCTTCTATCCATAAAATCCATAAAGTTGTAATGCTTCTTTTAAAACATAGCAAGCACTACTGCATACACCTTAGCTTATGTGTGAGTTGGGGATAAGATGTGTGAGAAAAATGCTGGACGCCTTTTGAAGGCTGGACGCGTTTCGAACACTTGCTGCTTTTTTAGACTCGGCTGGGCAAAATTAAAACAAAATGTGAGGGATTTAAAAACAAGATATGAACAGATTGATTGGTTGATTAATTAGTAGACACCTGTAGAGAACCAGCATTACTTCATCTTTGTCAGTATACATGTATAGAAAATCAAACATTAAAGAAACATTAAGCATTGCAAGCACAGCATCCAAAATACTGTATATAACATAAGGAACAAAGAAGAAAAAAAAATTTTGAGTGGAAAAAAATTCCTTTTCGTGTTAATAATGAAGTATTATATCACATTTTAGATTCAATCCTGTTTCCTGTTGGAACCCATGTGTTTAATAAAAAGATCCAAAAAGTCCCTCTGTTACGTAAGACCTTCTCCCTGTCACCTCCACTTATATGCTTAGAGATGTGCTCTATATTATAAACCAAACAGTATTTTAGCTATCTATTGTGAATCGGAATTAAATGATTCGAAACATTTGACATGTTATGATTGGTAAGTTGCCTCACATCATGGAGGTGTTCACTGATTCTAGTTTTTAGTTTTCATGTTTTAGAACCAGTGTATTTGAGATTACAAGCACAACGTTCTATTATGTAAATTACATATTCTATAATACAGTTAAGGAAGTTTTTATTGTAAAAGTCTTTTTCCCATTGGACCTTGAGAATGTTTGCTTTATTTGACTAAAGACAAGTTTTGCACGGAGAATGGAGGAATCACGCTGGACACTGGTGGACTGCAATGACAAGAATATTTCTACCTTGAGTAACAAAAACAATTAGTCAATACTGAGTAAAAGACTGCGAAGTGAAAACATACCTTTTAATGGCCTTGCAAAAACTCTATTTTCTTGGACATAGAAAGATGTGACTATTAACATTATAATGTTATGAACCTGCAAAAAGTCTTTGGGTAGAAATTTCGGAAAGACACTTTAACAGACTGACTTACTTGCAAATAAGAATAGAGCTGTAAAAATTCCTTTTGAAGCCATCAGTTTATGTGGATATGAAATGGCATCGGTAAAGCATCTAAACCTGAAGGTCTTGATGGATATCTTCCTGTTTCTTCCTCACTCTTTGTGTAACACACTGCTGCTCTTTTCACACTGATCTAAAGTAAACATATAAGTGTGCTATGTACATGATTATTAATGGAGCCCAATAAGAAAATGTGTACACTTGGCTCATTCTTGTTTATTCTGACGTTGCTATGCTTCTCTAGGTGCGGTGTTCTCTTCATGAACAGGAAAGTACCATCATTATAAAAGTTTGATTGAACTTACTTCTGTGTCTTCAATTACTGTAGTGTATATGCATAATTGCTTTAGTCAGTTTGTTCAAATACTTGCATCAATTTATATAACAGAATATATATATACTAGATGGCAGCCCGATTCTAAAGAATCGGGAGTCTAGAATCCATATATACTTTATTTATTCAAATGTAAAAATAATACAATTAATAAATAATAGTAAGAAAGAACAAAAAATGGTGCACTCACCAGCTCTTGACAATTCTTGTTATTTAAGGTACAGTTACACAGGATCCATGAACATGCTTATGAGGGGAGGGATGAAAGACATCAGACGACAACTTTGCGTGTTGTGGCAAATGCCACAACAACGGTTCTTTGCTTAAGAACAATGTCAGGTAGTAGGAAAATACCCAGTTAATAATAGGCAATAGTTCTTTGCAGGAATGCAGATATTAATAATTAGGCAGTTTATATTGCAGAGAAATTGCTGGGCAATAATGGACAATGTCCTTATGTGGCAAATAATAGAGCAATATACCCAATGTGGCAAAGAAGAGGTTAATAAACGGCAGTCTCTCAGTATAACAGTCAGTGAATAATAGGCAGTATATGGAGAAAACACCAAACAAAAGTTCAAAATTGGTGTGAAAATGTCACTGAACCACTTCACAACTAAATATATATAGTTTTGGTAAATGGTATTATCATTTTTTTGACGAAATTCGGCAGGAGCTTGAAAAGCAACGTCACTGGGCCCGCCTCCACGCAGTAGAAACTTGCTGTGAGGTAAAAATTCAAAAATCACACCAAAATGGCGGGCGGAGTGTGTCACAGTACGGCACGTTTCTGATTGGTCGCTCGCAGCAGGCGGCAACCAATCAGACACTGGACACTGTTGACGTCACTTATCTCCGGACATTAGCTCCGGACATTATCTCCGGACATTATCTCCGGACATTAGCTCTGGACAGGAAGTTGGCACAAATTGCAGGAAGTAGTATTCTAGGCAATTATATATACAGTGGGGCAAAAAAGTATTTAGTCAGTCAGCAATAGTGCAAGTTCCACCACTTAAAAAGATGAGAGGCGTCTGTAATTTACATCATAGGTAGACCTCAACTATGGGAGACAAACTGAGAAAAAAAAATCCAGAAAATCACATTGTCTGTTTTTTTAACATTTTATTTGCATATTATGGTGGAAAATAAGTATTTGGTCAGAAACAAACCATCAAGATTTCTGGCTCTCACAGACCTGTAACTTCTTCTTTAAGAGTCTCCTCTTTCCTCCACTCATTACCTGTAGTAATGGCACCTGTTTAAACTTGTTATCAGTATAAAAAGACACCTGTGCACACCCTCAAACAGTCTGACTCCAAACTCCACTATGGTGAAGACCAAAGAGCTGTCAAAGGACATCAGAAACAAAATTGTAGCCCTGCACCAGGCTGGGAAGACTGAATCTGCAATAGCCAACCAGCTTGGAGTGAAGAAATCAACAGTGGGAGCAATAATTAGAAAATGGAAGACATACAAGACCACTGATAAGCTCCCTCGATCTGGGGCTCCACGCAAAATCCCACCCTGTGGGGTCAGAATGATCACAAGAACGGTGAGCAAAAATCCCAGAACCACGCGGGGGGACCTAGTGAATGAACTGCAGAGAGCTGGGACCAATGTAACAAGGCCTACCATAAGTAACACACTACGCCACCATGGACTCAGATCCTGCAGTGCCAGACATGTCCCACTGCTTAAGCCAGTACATGTCCGGGCCCGTCTGAAGTTTGCTAGAGAGCATTTGGATGATCCAGAGGAGTTTTGGGAGAATGTCCTATGGTCTGATGAAACCAAACTGGAACTGTTTGGTAGAAACACAACTTGTCGTGTGTGGAGGAAAAAGAATACTGAGTTGCATCCATCAAACACCATACCTACTGTAAAGCATGGTGGTGGAAACATCATGCTTTGGGGCTGTTTCTCTGCAAAGGGGCCAGGACGACTGATCTGGGTACATGAAAGAATGAATGGGGCCATGTATCGTGAGATTTTGAGTGCAAACCTCCTTCCATCAGCAAGGGCATTGAAGATGAAACGTGGCTGGGTCTTTCAACATGACAATGATCCAAAGCACACCGCCAGGGCAACGAAGGAGTGGCTTCGTAAGAAGCATTTCAAGGTCCTGGAGTGGCCTAGCCAGTCTCCAGATCTCAACCCTATAGAAAACCTTTGGAGGGAGTTGAAAGTCCGTGTTGCCAAGCGAAAAGCCAAAAACATCACTGCTCTAGAGGAGATCTGCATGGAGGAATGGGCCAACATACCAACAACAGTGTGTGGCAACCTTGTGAAGACTTACAGAAAACGTTTGACCTCTGTCATTGCCAACAAAGGATATATTACAAAGTATTGAGATGAAATTTTGTTTCTGACCAAATACTTATTTTCCACCATAATATGCAAATAAAATGTTAAAAAAAATACAATGTGATTTTCTGGATTTTTTTTTCTCAGTTTGTCTCCCATAGTTGAGGTCTACCTATGATGTAAATTACAGACGCCTCTCATCTTTTTAAGTGGTGGAACTTGCACTATTGCTGACTGACTAAATACTTTTTTGCCCCACTGTATATATATATATATATATATATATAGAGAGAGAGAGAGAGAGAGAGAGAGATGTGGATGAGGTTCTTTATTTTCCCAGAGGGTAAAGTTGCCCACTCTTCTTGGCAAAAGCCTCCAGTTCCTGTAAATTCCTGGGCAGTCTAACATGAACTGCACGCTTGAGATTTCCCCAGAGTGGCTCAATGATATTGAGGTCAGGAGACTGACATGGCAACCCCAGAACCCTCACTTTTCTCTGCTGTAGCCAATGAGAGGTTGACATGGCCTTGAGTTTTGGATCGTTGTCATGTTGGAAAGTCCAAGCATGTCCTAATCGCAGCCTGTAGCTGATGATTGCAAATTTGCCTCCAGTATTTGCTGATAACGTGCTGCGTTCATCTTTCCTTCAACTATGACCAAGTTTCCTGTGCCTTTGTAGCTCACACATCCCCAAAACATCAGCGATCCACCTCCATGCTTTACAGTAGGAATGGTGTTCCTTTCGTCATAGGCCTTGTTGACCTCTCTCCAAATATGACATTTATGGTTGTGGCCAAAATGTAAAATTGTGGTCTCATCACTCCAAATGACCTTTTTCCAGAAGTTTTGAGCCTTGTCTCTGTGCTGTTTTGTACATTGTAGGTGAGATACTTTGCGGCATTTGCACAGTAATGGCTTTCTTCTGGCAACTCGACCATGCAACCCATTTTTCTTCAAGTGCTTCCTTATTGTGCATCTTGAAACAGCCACACTGCTAGTTTTCAGAGTCCAGTATTTCAGCGGATTTTATTTGTAGGTTTTTCATTGCATCCCAAACAATTTTCTTGGCAGATGAGGACAAAATTTTTGTTGGTATACCTGACCGTGGTTCTGTTTTTACAGAGCCCCTGATTTTCCATTTGATAATCACAGTTTGAACACTGCTGACTGGCATTATCAATTAATTAGATATCCTTTTGTATCTCTAACATTGTTTTGTTCTGTTCAACTACCTTTTCCCATAGATCTGTTGACAATTATTTTGCTTTCCCTATGACTCTCAATCTAGAAACATTGAATGAAAGATGCAAGAGTCTGTCTGGATCCCAGAAACTCACTCAGCTTTTATGTACACACAATGATTGCAAGCAAACAGGTCACAGGTGAGGATGTTACCTTTAGTAATCATTCAAATCCATTTGTGTCAACTTCTGTGCATGTTATCAGGCCAAAATCACCAGGGTATGTGAACTTTTGATCAGGGTCATTTGGATGTTTTGGGTTGTCATTATGATTCAGAAATTGAAAACACAGTTGTTTGGCAATAAATGGATTCACCCAACCATCACTAACCATGAGTGGTGAGAAAGTTTTGGTGTTATCATTCATACTCTCTGAAAAAAGTCCAAGAAGGCAAAAATTCTGCCGGGGTATGTAACCTTCTTTGCACAACTGTATGTGTGTGTGTGTATATATACTGTGTATATAGCTTAATATAACTATCAGCAAGCTTCTAACACCTCTCAAATGGAGTTTTGGCCCACTCTTCTTTTGCAAACAGCTCCAGGCCTCTCATATTTGAAGGATGTCTTTTCCCAACAGCAAATTTAAAGGGAACCTGTCACCCCCCAAAATAGAAGGTGAGCTAAGCCCACCAGCATCAGGGGCTTATCTACAGCATTCTGTAATGCTGTAGATAAGCCCCCGATGTATCCTGAAAGATGAGAAAAAGGGGTTAGATTATATTCACCCAGGGGCGGTCCCGGTTCTGTTCTGGTCCAATGGGTGTCGCGGTCCAGGACCTCCCATCTTCTTACGATGACGTCCTCTTCTTGTCTTCAGGCTGCGGCTCCGTCGCAGGTGTACTTTGTCTGCTCTGTTGGGGGCAGAGCAAAGTATTGCAGTGCGCAGGCGCCGTGAAAGGTCAGAGAGGCCCGGCTCCTGTGCACTGCAGTACTTTGCTCTGCCCTCAACAGGGCAGACAAAATATGCCTGCGCCCGAGCCGCAGTCTGAAGACAAGAAGAGGACATCATCATAAGAAGATGGGAGTCCCTGGACCAGACCGCGATGCCCATCGGACCAGAACAGAACCAGGACCACCCCTGGGTGAGTATAATCTAACCTCTTTTTCTCATCTTTCAGGATACATTGGGGGCTTATCTACAGCATTACAGAATGCTGTAGATAAACCCCTGATACTGGTGGGCTTAGCTCACCTTCGATTTTGGGGGTGACAGGTTCCCTTTAAGATCCCTCCTGAGGTAACATAGTAACATAGTTAGTAAGGCCGAAAAAAGACATTTGTCCATCCAGTTCAGCCTATATTCCATCATAATAAATCCCCAGATCTACGTCCTTCTACAGAACCTAATTGTATGATACAATATTGTTCTGCTCCAGGAAGACATCCAGGCCTCTCTTGAACCCCTCGACTGAGTTCGCCATCACCACCTCCTCAGGCAAGCAATTCCAGATTCTCACTGCCCTAACAGTAAAGAATCCTCTTCTATGTTGGTGGAAAAACCTTCTCTCCTCCAGACGCAAAGAATGCCCCCTTGTGCCCGTCGCCTTCCTTGGTATAAACAGATCCTCAGCGAGATATTTGTATTGTCCCCTTATATACTTATACATGGTTATTAGATCGCCCCTCAGTCGTCTTTTTTCTAGACTAAATAATCCTAATTTCGCTAATCTATCTGGGTATTGTAGTTCTCCCATCCCCTTTATTAATTTTGTTGCCCTCCTTTGTACTCTCTCTAGTTCCATTATATCCTTCCTGAGCACCGGTGCCCAAAACTGGACACAGTACTCCATGTGCGGTCTAACTAGGGATTTGTACAGAGGCAGTATAATGCTCTCATCATGTGTATCCAGACCTCTTTTAATGCACCCCATGATCCTGTTTGCCTTGGCAGCTGCTGCCTGGCACTGGCTGCTCCAGGTAAGTTTATCATTAACTAGGATCCCCAAGTCCTTCTCCCTGTCAGATTTACCCAGTGGTTTCCCATTCAGTGTGTAATGGTGATATTGATTCCTTCTTCCCATGTGTATAACCTTACATTTATCATTGTTAAACCTCATCTGCCACCTTTCAGCCCAAGTTTCCAACTTATCCAGATCTATCTGTAGCAGAATACTATCTTCTCTTGTATTAACTGCTTTACATAGTTTTGTATCATCTGCAAATATCGATATTTTACTGTGTAAACCTTCTACCAGATCATTAATGAATATGTTGAAGAGAACAGGTCCCAATACTGACCCCTGCGGTACCCCACTGGTCACAGCGACCCAGTTAGAGACTATATCATTTATAACCACCCTCTGCTTTCTATCACTAAGCCAGTTACTAACCCATTTACACACATTTTCCCCCAGACCAAGCATTCTCATTTTGTGTACCAACCTCTTGTGCGGCACGGTATCAAACGCTTTGGAAAAATCGAGATATACCACGTCCAATGACTCACCGTGGTCCAGCCTATAGCTTACCTCTTCATAAAAACTGATTAGATTGGTTTGACAGGAGCGATTTCTCATAAACCCATGCTGATATGGAGTTAAACAGTTATTCTCATTTAGGTAATCCAGAATAACATCCCTCAGAAACCCTTCAAATATTTTACCAACAATAGAGGTTAGACTTACTGGCCTATAATTTCCAGGTTCACTTTTAGAGCCCTTTTTGAATATTGGCACCACATTTGCTATGCGCCAATCCTGCGGAACAGACCCTGTCGCTATAGAGTCCCTAAAAATAAGAAATAATGGTTTATCTATTACATTACTTAGTTCTCTTAGTACTTGTGGGTGTATGCCATCCGGACCCGGAGATTTATCTATTTTAATCTTATTTAGCCGGTTTCGCACCTCTTCTTGGGTTAGATTGGTGACCCTTAATATAGGGTTTTCATTGTTTCTTGGGATTTCACATAGCATTTCATTTTCCACCGTGAATACCGTGGAGAAGAAGGTGTTTAATATGTTAGCTTTTTCCTCGTCATCTACAACCATTCTTTCCTCACTATTTTTTAAGGGGCCTACATTTTCAGTTTTTATTCTTTTACTATTGATATAGTTGAAGAACAGTTTGGGATTAGTTTTACTCTCCTTAGCAATGTGCTTCTCTGTTTCCTTTTTGGCAGCTTTAATTAGTTTTTTAGATATAGTATTTTTCTCCCTATAGTTTTTTAGAGCTTCAATGGTGCCATCCTGCTTTAGTAGTGCAAATGCTTTCTTTTTACTGTTAATTGCCTGTCTTACTTCTTTGTTTAGCCACATTGGGTTTTTCCTATTTCTAGTCCTTTTATTCCCACAAGGTATAAACCGCTTACAGTGCCTATTTAGGTGTTCACTGGGATTAAGATCTGGGCTAATTGCTGGACAATTTACAACTCTGCAGCGCTTTGTTTACTTCCCATTCTGAGTTCTTCTTGAAGTATGTTTGGGGTACTTGTCCTGCTGGAAGATCTATGACCTAGGACACATACCCAGCTTTCTGATACTAAGCAATACATTGCGACCCAAAATCCTTTGGTAATCTTCAGATTTCATGATGCCTTGCACACAGTCAAGGCACCCAGTGCCAGAGGCACAACAGCAAAAAGATCTTTGAATCTCCACCATATTTGACTGTTGGTATTGTGTTCTTTTCTTTGAAAGCCTTATTCCATTTTAGGTAAGCAGTAGAATGATGTGCTTTACCAAAAAGCTCTGTCTTGGGCTCATCTGTCCACAAGACGCTTTCTCAAAAGTATTTTGGCTTATTCGTGTACATTTTAGAAAATTGTAGTCTAACTTTTTATGTTTCTGTGTTATCAGTGGGGTCCTTTTGTGTCACCAGCCATAGTTCTCTTCTCATCATTCTGTTCTCCATGCTTAGTGTGGCATGCATAGACACACAATGAAAAGAAAAATCTCCCTTTTTATCTGGTTTCAGGTTTGATTTCTGTAATGCCCACACCTGTTATTTGCTGCAGGTGAGTTTGAAAGAGCATCACATGCTTGAAACAAAAGTTGTTTATCCACAATATTGGAAAGGTGCCAAATATTTTGTCAGATTTCAGATTTTGTATGACATTATGTCCAATTTCCCTTTTTTCTCAGTTTTTTGTGTTGTTACAATACACACAAAGGAAATAAACATGTGTATAACAAAACATGTATAATTGCACTAACTTGTTGTTTTAGCCAAAAAGTGTCACAAGGATAGTAGTGTAAAATGGACCTCAAAATTGTTGTGCAATTTGTCCTGAGTATGTCTATATCCCATATGTGCAGGAAAAATACTGTTTGGGTGCCTGGCAGGGCTCAGAAAGAAAGGAGTGACGTTTTGGAACACAGACTTTCATGGAATGGTCTACTGGCATCATGTCGCGTTTGGAGAGCACCTGATGCATCCAAACAGTGGAAATTCCCCACAACTGACCCTAAATTGGAATTTATCTAGTGTTTTCCTGGTATGTGAGTTCTATAATGTGGTGGCATATGTGAGTTGTGTAGAATGCATTAGGTTGGCATATGTGAATTTTGTACAGTGCATCAGGTTGGCATGCATGAGTTGTGTAAAGTGCATCAGGTTAACATACGTGAGTTGAGTAGAGTGCATAAGGTTGGCTTACGTAAATTGTGTAGAGTGCATGAGGTTGGCATATGAATGTGAGCTCTGTAAAGTACATCAGATTGGCATATGAGAGTTGCATAGAGTCCATGGATTAGTGGTACAGTTTGAAGCATTCTTTGACATACTGGCTAGGTTTGTCAGGGCAGATTTCACATTGATAAGTGCTGTCCTTTCTTATCTTCCTTCTTTAGCACACTTGCCACCTGTTTTGCAACTTTCCTTTCTTTGAGGTTTGAAGAACCTCACCTGGGAAATGTTGCGCTGGTTTGATACGGGCACCTTCAGTTCCAAAAGTACTGTGTCCTGCTCCTTCCTGAGTTGCTGACTTGAAAATTTGAATTATTTTATTTTGTTTTCTTGAAAATTGTAGAGATATACTTTGAAAAAGATAGCTGAAATGTTAGCTTTTTTTAATTATATGTCTACAAATGAGTCTTTGAATGAAATTTTCTTCTAATACAATTTTTAGTGCCAAAGTATTTTTTTTTAATCCTTCCTGACTTAGAAATATTAGAGCCCTAATCACTACCTCCTGAAACTGAAGGAATGTCCCAGTCTGGCCTGCACATTGTGATAACATGAGTTATTCATTGCCATCTATACAATGTGCATATTGCCATCTATACAGTGTGCATTGCCAGCTTCTTATACCACACCTTAGCTTTTCGTATGGCACTATAAGACTGGAGGACTTGATCAGATAGATCAACTCCACTTATATTTCTATTGTTCCCCAGAGCACAATATGGTTTGGGGACCTGTGTAGAGGCACTTTGTACAGTGGTGGCAGCATGTATGGTGGTCAAGAAAAGGACATCCCTATTGCGCTTGTACTTGACCACCAGCATGTTGCTATATTGGACTTTGCTCTCACCCTTTCTGAGCAGCTTCCCAATTAGCATTCTAGAGAGTCCTGCACTAGCTTTCACAGAGAGGGACTTGAATAGAGAGATGCTGTTATAAAAGTTATCTACGTAGAGGTGATAACCTTCATCCAGCAATGGGTGCACCAAATCCCACACAATTTTCCCACTCACACCCAAAGTGGGAGAGCATTCAGGGGATTGAATCCGGGTGTTTTTTCCTTCCTAAACCCAATATCTGTGCTGTGTCTGTTCCCCAAGATACTCTTGCACAGCTTTAAGAGTTTAATTCCATACCTGGTCCTCTTACTGGGTAGATATCGTTGCAATTTGAGCCTCCCCTTGAAATGTATTAGGAACTCATTCACACAGATGTCCATTGAGGAATGAACACCTCAAAAAAGTTGTTGCTGAAGTGATCAATGACAGGCCGAACTTTGAAAAGTCAGTCAAAGTTGAGGTCATCTTGGGGAGGACATTGTGTATTATCACTGTGATGCTAAAATTTGTGGATGGCCTCAAAGCATTTATGGATCATAGCCATGTGGAACACTGGATTGTTGTACAAAACATCAACAATATTGCTTTTTTGGCTTTTTTACTAACGCCATATAAAGGACACTGCCCCCAAACATCATAATTTCTACTACGTCCACATATATACAATTAAAAAATGATAAAGTGAGGTTTTGGGCCATAAAATGTTGGGCGTACAAATGTGTCTCAGCCACCATGAAGTTTGCAAACTCCTCAGAGGAAAAGACCAATTTCTGTGAGGCTGGTAGTGTCAAATTTGACTCCTGATTGCTACACAAAATTGGTAATCTGTGACTCCTCTCCTTCACTATCCGTGTTAGGAATGCTTATGATCCTCGGCTGAACACTGCGATTGGGACGAGTGGGACATTTTTTCATGTGTGTGGTGTGTATATGTAACATAACCAAATTTTATTCAGGTGTGTGTGTGTGAGTGTTAACTTTTTTTATTGAGAAGAAAGAAAAAAACAAATAGAAGAAAAAATCTTGAAAAGAAAAAGATAAAAACAAAATAAAAAATAAAAAAAATTGGGAAAACAAAAATCAAACTCAGTAAATCGACATCAGTTAAAAAAATGACTGAGTCCGCAGCTATCTGACCCTAATGTTGTAATTACACTAGTGTGTAGAATCCAATGTGTAAGCATGCATGAATCAAGTGTTAGTGCACTGTTCTCCGATTGTCTTGCAATAATTTCTCCATCTCCTCCATTGTCTGTCTTGGCGTATATCAGACTGCACATGACAAATCATCATGAGAAAATAATTGCTGACCTGCACTACCCCATAGTACAACATTGGGCCAAGTGCTTTCTGATAAAACATAGGATAGCACTCGGCCATGCTATATGCTTGTATGAGCAAGGCCTAATCCTGACTATATTCAGTAAAAAATACTGTAGTAGACACTAATTGCTACAGTATATTTTTAATGTTCCTAATCTAGTCCTGTCAACTAATCTAAAATTATTTTGATTCTTTTTTCAATAAAAAAATGAAAACAACTGGATGTCAATCAGTGATGTGTGTCACTTATCAGCGCTCGGCAGCTGTAGGATACCACGCTTGGATGTGATTCAAAAGGGGGTAAAAATGGACAGGGAAAAATAAAAAAGTCCTGGCTGAAAGTCTTAAAGTGATTACAGACACTGATCAGTGATGTGTGTCACTATTCAGCAGCTTAGTGACAGCAGGACCCATGCGTGGAGGTGGTGCAAAGGAGGGGGGATAAAAAATGGTCAGGGAGAAAAGTCTTGGCCAAAAGCAAACACGGATGCCGATCAGTGATGTGCATCACTAATTAGAGCTAGGTGGTTACAGGATGTACGCCAAAAAATGAGCTATCAAGCACTGATCGTTGATGAAGGGGTAAAGATACTACGTCAGCAGGATTTATTCCTATAAACTAAAGTCATGGCCATAATGGCACTGTGATACTGATTAATCTGACACCTGATGTAAAGGAACTGCTCAACGGCTGTTGAATACTCATCTTATGAAGTTTTCATAAAATTACATGTTTTGTCCTTTGGGCGAAACCTATCCCTTGTAGATTGTGAGCCTTCGCGGGCAGGGTCTTCTCTCCTCCTGTACCAGTTGTGACTTGTATTGTTCAAGATTATAATACAATAATTAATTATACAATAATTATAATAATTATTATATAATTATTATATAATTATACAATAATTATTGTACCTGTTTTTATTTTGTATACCCATCCTCACATGTAATGTGCCATGGAATAAATGGCGCTATAACAATAAATAATAATAATAATAATAATAATAACCTGGAGGCAGGTTTTTTTTTTCTAGTTCTATGCCCCCACAACCAGCCTTATCTGCTTCTTGTACAGGTCACTGATTATTCAGTGACCTGCCTCCTTTTTCAAATGCCACCCTGCCACCATCCTTGTGTGGGCGGCGCGTGTGCAATGTGAGTTTGCATCCTGTGTGCAGAACTTCAATAAAAGGGTGCATGCGCAAGTCGAGATTTGACTGGTGAAGAACAAGACCCTGACCCACAACCTGCCCCGATGCAATCAGAAGCACAGTAGATATCATTTTATGTAAACTTGAGAAGGTGGGTATTTATCAGCCACTTAGCAGATCCCTTCACATCAGGTGTAAGATTAATCAGTATCCCTGCACCATAATGGCCATACATTTAGTTTATAGGGTTAAATCCCGCTAACTGGTTCTCTTAAAGGGCCACTGTCACCCCCTCCAGCCGTTATAAACTAAAAGAGCCACCTTGTGCAGCAGTAATGCTGCATTCTAACTAGGTGGCTCTTTTAGTTTTTGGTTCATGTATTCCCAAAATAAAGCGTTTTCAAACTTATCCAAAATACCTGTCTTTATCCAGGGAGGCAGGTCCTCACCCCCCTGCTTGAACCGCCACTATGCTGTCACTCAAATCTTCAGGGGCTAAGGGAGCCGCCCCCTCCACGCTGTTTTCGCTTGAATTCTGGCACCTGCGCTGTGTTGGACTATCTTGTGCAGGCGCAGTAAGCTCTGGCCATCTGACGTCCCAGCCAGGCTTGCAGACTGCGCCTGTGCGGGCAGTGCGGCCACCCACCTTGGTAATCCCTGCCCCGCAGTGTGCTATGCATTATGCACAGTACGGGGCTGGGATTCCTGGGCATGCGCACTGCGTGTGTCAGCCACTCACCCAGGTCCCCCACTGACACATGCAGTGCACATGCCCAGGAATTCCAGTCCCGCACTGTGCATAATTCATAACACACTGCGGGGCAGGGATTACCAAGGTGGGTGGCCGCACTGCCAGCACAGGCGCAGTCTGCAAGCCTGGCTGGGACGTCAGATGGCCAGAGCTTACTGCACTTGCACGAGATCATCCAACACAGCGCAGGCGCCAGAATTCAAGCGAAAACAGCGTGGAGGGGGCGGCGCCTTGAGCCACTGAAGATTTGAGTAACGGCAGAGTGGCGGTTCAAGCAGGGGAGTGAGGACCTGCCTCCCTGGATAAAGACAGGTATTTTGGATAAGTTTGAAAATGCTTTATTTTGGGAATATATGAACCAAAAACTAAAAGAGCCACCTTGTTAGAATGCAGCATTACTGCTGCACAAGGTGGCTCTTTTAGTTTATAATGGCTGGAGGGGGTGACAGTGGCCCTTTAAAGCTTGCTCCTGGAACAGAAAAGTTATTGGATCTGGGAGACAATGTCAGAAAATCAAGAAAGCTACAAGTATGCTTACTCACTGATTGCTATTCTATGCATAAGGGAAGAAACTTGCATTTATGTTTAGTTAGCTCCTGGACAAGATGTTACATTTTGTTATATGCGCCAAAAGACTATGAATAACATTGGCGATCTGTGCTATTTGCACTGAATAAAGTTGATATGGAATGTTATTATTGGACAGTCTGTGAAGCTGTTATTGCCAGCTGCATTATCAACAACATAGCTACAGGTTCAGCAGTTAGGAGACAAAACACATCTGAGTTGGTTCCTAACCTCAATACCCTCGCTTACAACTACAGAGGCATGCCATAATTATAGTGGGTATGAGTGCACCCAAAGCAAATGACAATTTTGTAGTTAAAAAAAAACTGCAATGCCAGGGACACAGACAAAAGAGAGCTCCTTTGCAAGTACAGTATGTTGGCCCTTTGCAGTCTAATAATCAATTTGAATGCTTTTTTGTGTGTCTGTGAAGCTGCTTGCTGCTGTAAAGGTGTAAGTGAGACCCTTTTATCCTATCTGCTAATGTGAAGCTGGCTGAAAAGGTTGCACCAATGGTATGTCTGCCCCTAGACAATGCCATGTTCAGCAGCTTTATTACTGCAATACAGTCACAGTATCTTGATAGTTACCATTTCATCAAACCATACAATTGATTCATGAGTCACGACAGTTATATTTAGTGACTTACAAATTATGTTGTTTCTTATGAGGACATTTCCAGTTCTTTATATCTGGCCCAGACAGCATTGAAAGCTTATTTAAAGGAAACCTGTCACCAGAAAAAAAATGCAATTAAGCTGCAGATATGGGGATATTCTGAATAATAGCATTATTTAATTAGTTAATAGCATTATTTGCAAACCAGAAAGTAATAATGCCCTCTTTATGTTCCTTTGATAGTTATGTTTGATAGATGAGTGCTCCCAAAGAGTAATATATGACCCCCAAAGTTATATCCCCTTGAGCTTTCATTTACAAATTTAAAAATTCTCTAAGTACACAACCAAAAGTATTAATGCCTTGAGCTACTGTATACACATATAACCACCTAAGTGTCCCATTAAAAATTAATTCCTCATCCAAAGTGTAATAATGCCCCCTCAATGATGCATAAAAATGTGATAATGCTCTGAGTTCCCTACATAAAGAGGTAAAACGATAATCACTGCCTATAATACGTACATCACTCCTCTCAGCCCCTTTATATAGAGCCACATCCTTCAGTACATCACTGCTCTCCTCTATATACAGCTCTATCCTTCAGTACATCATGTCTCTCTCCAACTACAGCCTCACTGTAATCCAGGAGGCTTCTCCAGCCTAATAAGGCAAATTTAAAAAGGATTAAAAATTATAATTTAAGTAAACCTAAATTGATTTGTTTATTAAAAACAGAAAATGTCAGTTTAATTTATGAAGGAAGCAAGAACTGCCAAAAATTAGGGACTCAGATACACCCTGTACAGGTCCTTCTCAAAAAATTAGCATATAGTGTTAAATTTCATTATTTACCATAATGTAATGATTACAATTAAACTTTCATATATTATAGATTCATTATCCACCAACTGAAATTTGTCAGGTCTTTTATTGTTTTAATACTGATGATTTTGGCATACAACTCCTGATAACCCAAAAAACCTGTCTCAATAAATTAGCATATCAAGAAAAGGTTCTCTAAACGACCTATTACCCTAATCTTCTGAATCAACTAATTAACTCTAAACACATGCAAAAGATACCTGAGGCTTTTATAAACTCCCTGCCTGGTTCATTACTCAAAACCCCCATCATGGGTAAGACTAGCGACCTGACAGATGTCAAGAAGGCCATCATTGACACCCTCAAGCAAGAGGGTAAGACCCAGAAAGAAATTTCTCAACAAATAGGCTGTTCCCAGAGTGCTGTATCAAGGCACCTCAATGGTAAGTCTGTTGGAAGGAAACAATGTGGCAGAAAACGCTGTACAACGAGAAGAGGAGACCGGACCCTGAGGAAGATTGTGGAGAAGGACCGATTCCAGACCTTGGGGAACCTGAGGAAGCAGTGGACTGAGTCTGGTGTGGAAACATCCAGAGCCACCGTGCACAGGCGTGTGCAGGAAATGGGCTACAGGTGCCGCATTCCCCAGGTAAAGCCACTTTTGAGCTACAGAGAAGCAGCACTGGACTGTTGCTAAGTGGTCCCAAGTACTTTTTTCTGATGAAAGCAAATTTTGCATGTCATTCGGAAATCAAGGTGCCAGAGTCTAGAGGAAGACTGGGGAGAAGGAAATGCCAAAATGCCTGAAGTCCAGTGTCAAGTACCCACAGTCAGTGATGGTGTGGGGTGCCATGTCAGCTGCTGGTGTTGGTCCACTGTGTTTCATCAAGGGCAGGGTCAATGCAGCTAGCTATCAGGAGATTTTGGAGCACTTCATGCTTCCATCGGCTGAAATGCTTTATGGAGATGAAGATTTCATTTTTCAGCACGACCTGGCACCTGCTCACAGTGCCAAAACCACTGGTAAATGGTTTACTGACCATGGTATTACTGTGCTCAATTGGCCTGCCAACTCTCCTGACCTGAACCCCATAGAGAATCTGTGGGATATTGTGAAGAGAAAGTTGAGAGACGCAAGACCCAACACTCTGGATGAGCTTAAGGCCGCTATTGAAGCATCCTGGGCCTCCATAACATCTCAGCAGTGTCACAGGCTGATTGCCTCCATGCCACGCCGCATTGAAGCAGTCATTTCTGCCAAAGGATTCCCGACCAAGTATTGAGTGCATAACTGAACATTATTATTTGATGGTTTTTTTGTTTGTTATTAAAAAACACTTTTATTTGATTGGATGGGTGAAATATGCTAATTTATTGAGACAGGTTTTTTGGGTTATCAGGAGTTGTATGCCAAAATCATCAGTATTAAAACAATAAAAGACCTGACAAATTTCAGTTGGTGGATAATGAATCTATAATATATTAAAGTTTAATTGTAATCATTACATTATGGTAAATAATGAAATTTAACACTATATGCTAATTTTTTGAGAAGGACCTGTATAAGACATAAAGGAGGGCCTCATACACATTGTGTTCAAGTTGTCTTGTATTGGTACTCCTATACTCATAAAGGCTATGTAATTTTGAGGGTTATATATCAAGGAAATGTACTCCAGACCATAGAATAGTCTATGGGTGAGCAATAAAATACCAATACATTTTTGAACAAGTTTTGAGACTTATACAGTGTATAGCAACAACATCTACCCAAGAATATGAAAAAGTGTATGGATGAGCAATATAATACCAATACATTTTTGAATAAGTTTTGAGGTTTATATAGCAGTGACCTGTACTCAAGAAGATGTAATATCCTATGGATAAGCTATATAATACCGATACATTATAAAACCGATACGTTTTTTAACAATTTTTTTGATGATTATATTATAACAAAATGTACTCCAAACCACGAAATAGTCTATGGGTGAGCAATATAATACCAATAAGGGTATGTACACACATTGAGTAAAATTTTTGCACTATTTCTGCATCTCTTGGCAGGAAAAATGCAGCTGCAAAAATGTATGTTTTTGGTGCTTTTTTGCACTGTGTTTTTTGCCTTTTGATTGATTTGAGTGAAGTCAAGGGTGAAAAATGCCGGGCAAAAGCGCACAGAGATTTAATATGCTGCAGATTAATCTGCAAGTCAAAAATACTCAATGTGTGCATGACACTTTAGGTTTTTCATTCACTTTGCTGGCATCAGGTGTTGCATAAGGTTTTACCACAAATATGAGCCAAAAAAATGTGACAAAAATTTACCAAATCTGCAATATGTGCACACAGCCTAAAATTTTGAACATATTTTTTGAGGCTTATATAGCAACGAAATCTACTCAAGAATAGTAAAATCTGTGGATGAGCTGTGTAATACCAATACATTTTTTAACAAGTTTTGAGTCATATATAGCAGCTATCAACAATGTCAGAAAAGTAACATATTTGTTACACATATTGTTAGGGCTAGCGGACCGCACCGATTAAATATAGATGTTTTATTGTAATTGATGTGTTCTCAGCCCGGGGTCCACCGTGCAGGAGAACCTGCTGCTAGCAATGGCGGCACTATATGGCGGTATGAACTAGCTCTGTTATTTCACAGAGTAGCCGTGAAAGCAAAGCACTGCGCCCTGTTAGACTTCACAGAGGCACAGGCTAAATGCCCAACAGAGAGCAGTCAGTGGTCATGCATGCACACAAAACTCCTTGCCGGAGGTGCCAGCATTTTAGGGGCTTATTTAAGCCAGGTCCCTGAATACATACAAACACTCAATCTCCTCGCCAGAGGTGCCAACATTCTACGGGCTTACTTCAGCCGGGTCGCTGAACACAATCTTACATGACCACACTGGCGCAAAGCACATAACTTAGAAAGATACTTGCGCATGGCCGTGCAGCCATGCAAGCCTTAAATAGTTGCAGCAAGTACAGGACCTTCCTAGAAGGACCAATGAGAGGCTCCTACAGAGCCTGAGCACCTAGAGGACCTTCCTGGAGGACCAATGGATTTAGCTGCAGTATCTGAACATGTGACCCTCGATCTCCATTGAGAGATCTTACTCTGGGCATGCTCAGAACGAGAAAAGCAGGACTTAGTCCTAGAAGCGTCTGCTCGCCGTTGCCCAGCACTGGCTTCAATGGCAGAAGCAGGAAAAGCAGCAGTAACTCTTTGTACAGAGTCCGACTGAGTGAGATGCTGGGACTGACGTCTCCGCTGAGCAGGCTCCACTGCGGCAGGAGAAGAATGGGAGACCGCAGCGGAGATGGCCTGAGATTCCCCCTGTGCAGAGGCGGGAACTCGACCCCTAACGCATATAGTGTGTGAATATTCACAGTTGATTAAATCTAACAAAAAATGGGAATAAACACCAAAAATATTTTTCAATAAAAACATTCTTTTGTTTATTACAATATAAAAGACATATAGTGCGAATACTACCTTATATAGGGAAAACACACAGAAACATGTGGGAAGTGGGTATAACAGGCTAGTGTACAGTGTCCATTTTAGGACATGATCATATATCAAAGTCAAACATCAGTAATACTCTGTCTGATACCTGATTCTGATACTTGAGTCTGATACCTGACTCTGATACCTGACTCTGATACCTGACTCTGATACCTGACTCTTATACCTGATTCTGGTCACTGAGTCTGATCCCTGAGTCTGATACCTGATTTTGATACATGATTCTGATGCATGATTCTTTTATCTGATTCTAATTCTGATACCTAAGTCTGATACCTCAGTCTGACAACTGACAAGTGACTTTGGCAAGTGACTCTGATTCTGAAAACTGACTTCTAATAAAATAAATAACCTATAGTCTAAGGGCGAAGCATCTGCATCTCACATAGTTTTGGTTTAAAATAATAATAAAAATATCAGCACAAAAATTAAGCTCCATTGCTGTGATTTGAATTCAAAGCTCTCTGTTTATAAGTTTGCACACTTTACCACTGTGCTGTACTCTTAATTGAAGGATATCAGTCTTCTATTTGTTTATGTGACTTTCAATGTAAACATATGGCTGAAACTCATTGCTGTGTGATTTCAGTGAATGACTCTGATACCTGATACTTGACTTCTCTTAAACATGAGAATCAGAAGGTTTTTCAGATACCCTCAATACAGTACAGCAAAAGTTAGCCGGCTTGAACTTAAGCTTTCTTTTCCATAAGCCAGGAGGTTAACCACTCAGAGGCAACTACCTATCTGTTGTACCCAACATGGGTCACATTGACTACTCCTGCCAAACATTCAGCTTCTCTCTGTAAACAGACCCACAGTTTCTCTATGTAATGACGCTGCCTGGTGTCATAGAAGGCAGCCTAAGGGGGCACTAGTGGGAGCGCAGGAAGAGGGAGGAAGAGGCACGCAGTGCACACAGGACCTCAACTAGGCTGGTCACATGATCACTGCAGGGATGATGGGTCGGACCTACCGCCCGAGAACAGAGGGTCTACAAGAAACGCAGGGCACAGAGTACTAACACAGAGACATGGTCAGAGGACAAGCCGAGAGTTGAGAGCCGGACTGGCTACTAAGGGGTAAAAAAGCAGATAAGTCAAAGACAAGCCAAGGGTCAGAAAGCTAGGACAGACAGAAGTACCAAGTAGAAAACAGGGGCAGTAGTCAGGGGACAAACTGTGTCTTACACAGCAAGGCAAACATGCACAGAGGCACAATGATTACAGATGAATAACCTGGGTCAGCTATCTCAAACCGAGTAGACGGAAGTATAACTGACTCAGAACCCAGGGACCACCAGCATTAAATAGCCAGAACCAAAGAGAGGCAGACTAATTTAACCCAGACCTAACCAAGATGGAGCCAGAACCAGCCCATCCAGAGTCATGACACTCTTCCTGTTGACAGGGCAGGACTACTGGTGTCATGCTGATTGACAGCAAGCCTACCCTAGTTAGGCAATGGAGAGTTGGCTGTCAAACAGCATGACACTAGTAGTCCTGCCCTGCCAGCAGGAAGAGAAACTGATGCTTTGTTGACAGTGAATTGTTCAATACCTGGCAGGAGCGGTCAATGACTGGCACTTGGTATAACAGACAGGTAGTTGCCTGTGTTAGAAACTACATGCCTTTTATTTAAAGGGACACTGTCACCTGAATTTGGAGGGAACAATCTTCAGCCATGGAGGCGGGTTTTGGGGTTTTTGATTCACCCTTTCCTTACCCGCTGGCTGCATGCTGGCTGCAATATTGGATTGAAGTTCATTCTCTGTCCTCCGTAGTACATGCCTGCACAAGGCAAGATTGTTAAGGTCTATTTTTGTGCTGTCACTATACATTTCAAGGATCATTTGTTTCTATAGTAGAATATGTGACTGGATACCTTGGCTAAAAGTCCATATTTGAAAAATAGTCATAAATTGATCATACTCAGATACCAACACTATAAGGGCAGTCTCACGCGGAAAAATCGGTACCGGAATTATCCGTGTCCGTGTGCCCCTGCGTTTCTGTGGCACATCAGTGTGGCACGCGTGTGGCACACGTGTGCCACTCGTGTGCCCACTGGGTACCACACGCACTGTGCAAGTGACAGCGCTAGAGATAAGCGCTGTCCCCCCCACTGGTGCTGAAGCCGCCATTCATATCTTCTCGGCAGCAGCGTTTGCTGTAGAGAAGATATGAATAATCGTGTTTAAAATAAAGATCCATGTGCCCACCCCCCTCCCACCCCCTGTGCGCCCCCCCCCGCTGTTATTAAAATACTCACCCGGCTCCCTCGCTGGCGCTGCTTCCTGTCCTGGCTGCACCTTCTACTGTATGAGCGGTCACGTGGGGCCGCTCATTTACAGTAATGAATATGCGGCTCCACCCCTATGGGAGGTGGAGCCGCATATTCATGATTGTAATAGGCGGCCCCACGTGACCGCTCATACAGTAGAAGGTGCGGCCAGGACAGGAAGCAGCGCCAGCCAGCGAGGGAGCCGTGTCCGTGTGCGGTACGTGTTTTACATGGACCCACTGACTTTAATGGGTCCGTGTAATCTGTGCGCTCCCACGAACACTGACATGTCTCCGTGTTTGGCACACGGAGACACGGTCCGCAAAAAATCAATGACATCTGCACAGATGCATTGATTTCACTGTGTCTACGTGTGTCAGTGGCTCCGGTACGTGAGGAAACTGTCACCTCACGTACCGGAGCCACTGACGTGTGAAACCGGCCTAAGTAGGAGAGTATGTCATTTTTTTTTACAGTTTATAGCAACTTGGGTCCATGCCTTTTAAAGGATGTATTTTCTTATATCCATAAAAAAGTATAATACTATAACTATGAATTATGTAATCGTATATAAGACTTTATTAAAACAGAGGAAATATTTTAGAAAGTGAAAATGTGAAACTGCACACAATGAGAGCAGTCAAGCATGCCCAGGATCACTATTTGTTTCTGAGACAGTCAACTTCGTATTTCACAATTGCTACACATAAAATGTAATGGATTAGCATGAAATAAAGGTACACCTTTTGCATCTAATGAAGTAGTCAACACAGCTGAAAAATATTTGTACATCGGTATGTTTACTAAGATTATTTAGTGATGTTTGGAAATATTCTGAATAAGACAACTGATACATTTTTGAGGTCACCCATTGGCATTTCATCATATGCAAAGTTTGGTTGCTATGATGGATAATAGATTTTGAATGCTGAAAAACATTAATGCTATTGACATTTCCTTACAATGACGTGATCATCATGAGTAATATTGCTGGTTCTAAAGCTTCTGCTTCATATTATACTACTGACATCTATGATACTGTTGAGTTTGCCCAACAAATGTTTGACTTCAGATTTACTATTCATACTCCATCTCAAAATGACTCTCATGTCTGTTTGCTGTACTTATGGATTTTTTTTCCCAGCAAATACGGTATGTTATTTTTACTAAGCTTATGTTTTACTATGCCGTTGCTTCTACTATAAGTGTAGTGATCAGCAGCTGTAGATAGGAAGTAAAAGCGCCTGCACTGACACTGTGCACACATCAGAACTGACACTGTTAGCTCCATCCATGTTAGGCTTCTTTCACACTTCCGTCTTCCAAATCTGCACAGGATCTGTCAAGATGTTGAAATGACGGATCCTGTGCAGATTGTGGAAAACGTGTGCACTGGGCCGTCTTTCTGACGGACCCATCGAGCCTATAGGCACCTGTTGTGTATGCGGTTTTCCACTGCAAAAATGCATACACAACACAAACCAGGTTAAAAAAAATTGTGGTATTCTCACCTACCGGTGTCCCGCGCAGCGATGCTCCCGGCACCTAGCTATCCTAGTAACACATTGCGAAATCTCGCGGTCTCACGAGACCGCGACTTCTCGCGAGATTTCGCAATGTATTACTAGGAAGGAACGCTAGCTGCCGGGAGCATCAGTGACGGTGCACGGGAACGCCGGTAGGTGAGAATATTGCGTTTTTTATTTTTTTAAATCATTTTTAACATTATATCTTGTTACTATTGATGCTGAATAGGCAGCATCAATAGTAAAAAGAGAAAGAGAGCGAACGAGAGAGAATTTCCCTGATGGGAAATTCTTTCACGCATGCTCAGTTTGAAAAGATGGGACTCGTCGCTGGATTCCTGCTTTTCACAGTCGGCAACAGATCCTGCGTCCATGGCTTCCATTGTAGCCAGTGACAGGCAGCGCAAGATGCGTCGCTGACCGATTTTTCCGACGTGCAGGAAAAACATTCCTCTGAACGTTTTCTCTGCCTGATGGACCGTTTTTTTTTTTACACAGGATCCAGTGCACAACGGATGAAACGGATGGCCATCCATCACAATCCGTCGCTAATACAAGTCTATGAGAAAATGCAGGATCCTGCAAATTTTTTTTCAGGATCCTGCATTCTCAAAAAACGATGGATTGTGATGGGAGCTGAAAGACGGAAGTGTGAACGAAGCCTTAGTATTAGGGTCCTGGCAGCGCTCACTTTGGGCACGCAAACACTGTCATTCAGAATTACACAAAGCGCTCAGTGTGCAAAATGAGGGAGCATAACAGAGCACTCAGACAATAAAACACATATACTGTATACTGTATATTCCTTGTATGATTTTCATATGATTTAATTATGGATAAGCGAGCACTAAAATGCTGGAGTGCTCGAACCGAGCAATTCCTAATACTTGCATGCTTGTTTTGTTAGGCAGTCAATGGGGAAACCAAGCTTTTTTACAGCATACCCTACCAAGAGGTCTGGGGGCAGTAAAAATGTTCAAATGGATGGGAAAAGTGGTGAATGGAAGAACAGGATGGCGAAGACCCCTGGAAGCATCTTTGACTTTAAGGAGTCACAATAAAACATTCCAAAACTACAAGAAATTATATTTTACAAGAAAAAAACATTTTTTCCTGTATAATGACTTGTATATAAAGCAACATTTTAAAAAGATTTAATATATATATATCATTTAAGTAAACCAAGATTGATTTTTTTATTAAAAAATAGGAAATTTCAGTGTAATTTATGAAGAAAACAAGAACTGCCAAAAATAAGGGATTCGGATACATCCTTGTATTAGGCATAAAGGAGGGCCTTATACACATTCTGTTTCAATTGTCATATATTGGTATTCCTGGACTCATAAAGACTATGCAGTTTTGTGGATTAAACACCAAGAAAACATACTCCAGACCGCTGAATAGTCTATGGGTGAGCAAAATAATACCGATAAGGGTATGCGCACACATTGAGTCAAATTTCTGCACCATTTCTACATCTCTTGGCAGGAGAAACGCAGCTGCAAAAATGCAAGCTTTTAATGTGCTCTTGATGCATTTATCACCCTGCATTTTTGAATGGTTTGAGAGAAGTGAATGGTGAAAAACGCAAGGCAAAAACGCACAGAGAATTGACATGCTGCAGATTATGTTCTGCAATAAATCTGCAAGTCAAAAATACTTAACTTGTGCATGACACTTCAGGATTCACATTCACTTTTCTTGTCAGGTTTTGCTTCAGGTTTTGTCACACAGTCACGCCGAAAAAGCGCAACAAAAATGCACCATATCTGCAATGTGTGAACAGAGCCTTAATTTTTTAATACTTTTCTTTAGGCTTTTAAAGCAACGAAAAGTACCCACGAACAAGTAATAATCTATGGGTGAGCAATATGATACCAATAAATTTGGTACCAGGCTTTAGAGGAAATGTTCTCCAGACCACGGAAAAGTCTATAAGTGATCAATATAATACCAATAAAATCAAGGATTTTGAGGCTTTTATAGCAATGAAATTACCCAAGAAGATCTAATAATAACCTATGGGTGAGTTAAATGATACCGATAAGTTTTGAACATGGTTTTTGAAGGTTATTTACCAACTAAATATATTCCAGACCATTAAATAGTCTGTTAGGTGTCAAGTTCCCGCCACTGCACAGGGGGAATCTCGAATCATGTCTGCTGCGGCCTCCCGTTCTCCTCCAGCAACAGGGGAGCCTGCTCAGCAGAGATGTTGATCCCAGCGTCTGGCTCAAGCGGATACTGTGCTCTTGGTTACTGCTGTCTTTCCAGGCTCAGCATTTGCAACCAGGACTGATCAGCGGCGAGCAGACGTTCCAGGGAATAAGTCCTGCTTTTCTTCTACTGTGCATGTCCACGGGATGACCTCTCATTGGAGGTCGGGGGTCACATGCTAAGGTCCTGTAGTGGCTCCGATTGGACCACTAGGAAGGTCCCGGAGAGCTACAGCTATAAAAGGTTTGCATGGCCGCTCGGCCATGCACTAGTATAAATCAGAAATCGTTTGTGTGTTGATGTATAACTGAATCTGGTGAAAGCTCCTGATCATACCCTTCCCTAGTGTTGTTGAAAGTACTTTGGTGATTGAGCTACTTAGCGCCAGACTGTGCCATCCAGCACTAGGCACGAGTACACAGGGTCAATTAGCAGCGACTGCCAGTGCGGCGCCTTGCGAAACTAGTGCGCTCTTCTGGTCCTAGTTAGGGTGGTTAGTGGCATCCGCCAGAGTGGCACTGTAAGCACTCAGTGCGGTAAATCATTATTTAGGTTTTCCTTGGCACCGCAGCTGGGGCACAGAGCGCTAGTGGTCTAGAGGGACTCTAACCCCGTGTCCTTGGGGCAGAGCCCCTTGACCCAATACTAGCATTCTCTCTGCAGTATTGCGGCCTTGTGATGCAACAGGGTTCGTTTCCTACATACCGAGTGAAGCTCTCATTATACCGCCATATACTGTCCACCATTACCGAGCAGCAGGTGTCATCTCTGCACATTAGACTCCGGGCTGTGAACGCACCTTATACCATCCTTATAATTATTTGTTGCATTTCACCAGCCCTAACATAGTTTATAGTTTGGCATCATAATGCCGATACATTTTTCAATACTTTTTTGAGGCTTTTCTGGCAACAAAATGTATCAAAAAAGATATGATAACCTAAGGCTGAGCAGTATGATACCGAAACATTATAAACAAGTTTTTTGAAACTTACATAGCAACAAAATTGACTTCAGACCACGGAATAGTCTATAGGTAATCAATATAATACCAACATTTTCAACAAGTTTTTTAGGGCTTATATGGAAACAAAATGTTCCAAAAACAAGTAATACTCTATGGTTGAGAAATGTAACAAAACAACATTTTGAAACATTTTTTGAGTGTCATTTATCATAGAAATGTACCCCAGAATACGGAATAGTGTTTGAGTAAGAAATATGAACATACAAGCAAAATTTTTTGTACTGTTACATACCATCAAAATTTTTCTACGCTGTTTGTTAGTTTTACATACCACCGTAATGCAACAATAACTGTGTTAAACTGTATGGATGAGTCATTGAATCCATAAAATAAGTTTGAACAAAAATATTTAGAAAATGTATTTGAAGTTCTCATACCATCATAAAGGCTATGTAGAAAGTGCAATGCCAGACAGAATTATGAGGATAATCCTCCATAGACCTCTGAAAGTCAATACTGGCCTCAATAAAATATTGAATATTACAAACACTTCATGTGCTGCTGTATTCTGGTGGTGTGGAAAAATGTGGGTTAATCAAACAAAAAAGTAGTGGCAGGTCAGCACAACACCTCCAAGGCATGGAGGGACAGTTCATGCCAGGTGTCCAGTTATGAGACCTAATAGTTGAAAGTCGCAGTGGAAATAGGGAGTACGCTAGTTTGGTCAACCAGGCATTGCTTGAACATTTTTAAAAACTTTTCCCTCCTTGTCAAAAATACCCAGTTATAAGGACCTGGGCACTGGACTGGTGTCATGAAATTGGCCCACTCCTTTGATAGTGTACTCCTGGGGCTATCGACTGAGTTTTACGGATCTTCGCTTCCAACTCTGAGGAAACTACATAAATCACAATGCCCTTGGGAAGAATGGAGTATGGAGGTTCTGGAAGCAAACCTGAATCAAGACTGTGTGACAATGGGTCAGCCTTCACATTTTTAGATCCAAGCCTGAATTTAATAACTTAAATCTAGAAAAATAAGGACCATCTGGTCTGTCTAGGAGTAAACCGTTTAGCTGATTCAAGGTAAACTAAATTCTTATGGTCAATGAACACAGTGACTTGATGAACTGCCCTAAAAAATTCCTTTATTGCGTAAAAAAATAATTTAACAGCAAGTCACTTATGATTTCTAACATCTTGATTTTGTTCACGAGATGAAAATGTATTTAAGAAAAATGCAGATGATCGTAAATTAGTCAGGGATTTTGGCCCCTGAGATAAAACAGCCCCTACCTCGACCTCCAAATCATCCACCTCTAAAATGAAAGGTTCCTCAAGATTGGGTTGGATTAGACCACGAGTAAATATAAAATACTTTTCACATTTTTCAAAAGCTCTAATAGCATAAGATAAGCAAACCTAGAGGCCTGCTCCCTTATGTGTGAGGTCAGCAAGGGATTTAACAATCTAAACTTTAACTTCATATCAGCATGGGTTTATGAGAAATCGCTCCTGTCAAACCAATCTAATCAGTTTTTATGAAGAGGTAAGCTATAGGCTGGACCACGGTGAGTCATTGGACGTGGTATATCTCGATTTTTCCAAAGCGTTTGATACCGTGCCGCACAAGAGGTTGGTACACAAAATGAGAATGCTTGGTCTGGGGGAAAATGTGTGTAAATGGGTTAGTAACTGGCTTAGTGATAGAAAGCAGAGGGTGGTTATAAATGGTATAGTCTCTAACTGGGTCGCTGTGACCAGTGGGGTACCGCAGGGGTCAGTATTGGGACCTGTTCTCTTCAACATATTCATTAATGATCTGGTAGAAGGTTTACACAGTAAAATATCGATATTTGCAGATGATACAAAACTATGTAAAGCAGTTAATACAAGAGAAGATAGTATTCTGCTACAGATGGATCTGGATAAGTTGGAAACTTGGGCTGAAAGGTGGCAGATGAGGTTTAACAATGATAAATGTAAGGTTATACACATGGGAAGAGGGAATCAATATCACCATTACACACTGAACGGGAAACCACTGGGTAAATCTGACAGGGAGAAGGACTTGGGGATCCTAGTTAATGATAAACTTACCTGGAGCAGCCAGTGCCAGGCAGCAGCTGCCAAGGCAAACAGGATCATGGGGTGCATTAAAAGAGGTCTGGATACACATGATGAGAGCATTATACTGCCTCTGTACAAATCCCTAGTTAGACCGCACATGGAGTACTGTGTCCAGTTTTGGGCACCGGTGCTCAGGAAGGATATAATGGAACTAGAGAGAGTACAAAGGAGGGCAACAAAATTAATAAAGGGGATGGGAGAACTACAATACCCAGATAGATTAGCGAAATTAGGATTATTTAGTCTAGAAAAAAGACGACTGAGGGGCGATCTAATAACCATGTATAAGTATATAAGGGGACAATACAAATATCTCGCTGGGGATCTGTTTATACCAAGGAAGGTGACGGGCACAAGGGGGCATTCTTTGCGTCTGGAGGAGAGAAGGTTTTTCCACCAACATAGAAGAGGATTCTTTACTGTTAGGGCAGTGAGAATCTGGAATTGCTTGCCTGAGGAGGTGGTGATGGCGAACTCAGTCGAGGGGTTCAAGAGAGGCCTGGATGTCTTCCTGGAGCAGAACAATATTGTATCATACAATTATTAGGTTCTGTAGAAGGACGTAGATCTGGGGATTTATTATGATGGAATATAGGCTGAACTGGATGGACAAATGTCTTTTTTCGGCCTTACTAACTATGTTACTATGTAAACTGATTTCCTATAATAGTTTGTGAATCCTAAAAAAACATTGCAACGCCTTCAGATCACTAGATTGAACCAATCTCATATGACTTGCACTTTCCCAAAATACAGGTCCCAATTTTCAAAAATAAATATTTTTTCCTCAATCTTTGTAATACTACATGGACATGTTCCTGATAAGAATCCAAATCAGGCAAGAAAATGTAAATATGATCAAGGTAAAGAGCAAGGTAAATCTCCCCATCTGAATCTGAAAACACATCATTCATGAAGTTGGTACTTTCAAGCCCAGATAAAATATATAGTCGAGCTTTAGGTAATTTTGCACCAGGGACAAGATTAATAGCGCAGTCATAAGGATGATGGAAAGATAATGTCTCATCCTCTTTTTCCAAAAACATACATTCTTTTGACCAGTATCTGTGCAGCAGCTGTTTTATATGCTCATTATGCCATTCAAGAATCTAGCAAGATGAGTGTATCTCCCCTTTCCCTGACACCCCTTTGTCATCAGATAAGATCCTATTGCACTTTTTCTTTCCCAGTTGATTTTTTCCATAATTTGCACAGGACTTAGGCCACCGTCACACTTGCGAGTTTTACGGACGTAAGAGCGCAGAAAATACGTCCGTAAAACTCGCAAAACAAACGGCACAATTATTCTCTATGCCCCTGCTCCTATCTGCCGTATTTTCCTGATCAGTATTATACGGCTTTCTACGGCCGTAGAAAATCACAGCATGCTGCGTTTGTCACCGTATTGCGCAAAAAAACGCCAATGAAAGTCTATGGAAGCCCCAAAAATACGGATTACACACGGACCAGCAGTGTGACTTACGAGAAATACGCAGCGGTGTTAGAGAGAAAAGCCGGTAATTCAGTGCAGTGTACAGTAAAATCACACTGACAGCTTACAGTCCAATAGGTAGAATAAATGTGTACACATAGAATAGGGATATATATATATATATATATATATATATATATATATATGTCAGTGAGACACATATATGTATATATATTATTACTTCATACAGCGCTAGATAGCTTTAAAGCCGGTAATTCAATTACCGACTTTTGCTATCTCCTTCCTAAACCCGACATGATATGAGACATGGTTTACATACAGTAAACCATCTCATATCCCCATTTTTTTTTTGCATATTCCACACTACTAATGTTAGTAGTGTGTATATGCAAAATTTGGCCGTTCTATCTACTAAATTAAAGGGTTAAATGGCGGAAAAAATTGGCGTGGGCTCCCGCGCAATTTTCTCCGCCAGAGTAGTAAAGCCAGTGACTGAGTGTTAGGAGTCAAGTTTCCGCTGCTGCACAGGGGGAATCTCGATCCGTCTCCGCTGCGGTCTCCCATTCTTCTCCAGCCGCAGTGGAGTCTGCTCAGCAGGGACGTCGATCCCAGCGTCTCGCTCAGTCTGACTCTGTGCGAAGAGTTACTGCTGCTTCTCCTGCTTCTGCCATTGAAGCCAGTGCTGGGCAGCGGCGAGTGGACGTTTCTGGATCTAAGTCCTGCTTTTCTCTGTTTGAGCATGCCCAGGGCAGGGTCTCCCATTGGAGGTCGAGGGCCACATGTTCGGTCACATGCTCAGGTGCTGCATTACATTCCATTGGTCCTTCTGGAAGGTCCTGAAAGGGCAAAACATGCTCAGGTACTGCAGCACTTTCCATTGGTCCTTCTGGAAGGTCCTGAAAGGGCAAAAACTTCAGTAGCGGCTTCCTGTGCTGCAACTATATAAACTGCGCATGACCGCACGGCCATGCGCTAGTATTGTCTTGATATTATGTGTGTGTGTAGATGGATGTATGTCGATGGATGAAAGCTCCTAAGTATCTCTCCCTAGAGTTGTTGACTGCTCGCGGATGATGGTAGCTATCTAGCGCCCGACTAACCATCTGCACGTAACACACATCACAGCGTCCTGTTGCTGTGTCCGCCAGTACGGCGCCGTGCGCTTCCTCTGCGCTTTCCTTACCCAAGCCTGGGTGGTTAGTGGTGTCCGTCAGTGCGGCACCGCACGCACTCTCGTGCCTATTGATTCTATTTTATAAGTTTCCTTACACACCCAGTTGCGGTGTTGTGCCAGCAAGTGTCTAATCGGACTTCAATCCTGTGTAGGGGTTGAGTTCGCTGACTTCTTGCTCGCGCTCTATGTGCGGTACTGCGCTCCTGTGACGCAACAGGATCGCTTCCTTCACGCAGGGTGAAGTTAACCCATGTGTGTATTCTTAGTACCGCCATATAGTCCGTCTTACTAGCAGCAGGGTCTTTTACCTGCACGGTGGACCTCGGACTGCGAACGCACCTAGTGTCATATCATCTATACTTGGCGCGTTCCGCCGGTCCTTAACATAATACTAGCGCCAAGGTCTGGCTAGTAAATGGCGGACAGTCAGCGTCTACAGCGGTACATCCAGCAGTTGGAGGGTAGGTTGGTGGCTCTAGAGCGTGCAACCTCAGCTGTGGACGTTACTGCTGTCGCTGTTCAGGCTGCTAGTGCAGCTGCAGCCAGTTTGTCCACTGCCACCCCTGCTCCGACCTTATCCCGTCTCCCGCTTCCAGACAAGTTTGCTGGTGACAGTAAGCTATGTCGGGGATTCGTGAGCCAGTGCTCCATACATCTCGAGCTGCTGGCTGCACGTTTTCCTACGGAACGGGCGATAGTGGGATTCATTTTATCTCTTTTGTCGGGCAGGGCGTTGGAGTGGGCAACGCCGCTTTGGGAACGTGGTGATTGTGTGGTACAGAGTGCTCCTATCTTTCTGGACGCTCTGAGGCAGGTCTTTTTGGGACCCCGTGTCACCCACGATACCGCGCTCCAATTGTTGGCAATTACAGTTAGGGCCAGAAATATTTGGACAGTGACACAAGTTTTGTTATTTTAGCTGTTTACAAAAACATGTTCAGAAATACAATTATATATATAATATGGGCTGAAAGTGCACACTCCCAGCTGCAATATGATAGTTTCCACATCCAAATCGGAGAAAGGGTTTAGGAATCATAGCTCTGTAATGCATAGCGTCCTCTTTTTCAAGGGACCAAAAGTAATTGGACAATGGACTCTAAGGGCTGCAATTAACTCTGAAGGCGTCTTCCTCGTTAACCTGTAATCAATGAAGTAGTTAAAAGGTCAGGGGTGAATTCCAGGTGTGTGGTTTTGCATTTGGAAGCTGTTGCTGTGAGCAGACAACATGCGGTCAAAGGAACTCTCAATTGAGGTGAAGCAGAACATCCTGAGGCTGAAAAAAAAGAAAAAATCCATCAGAGAGATAGCAGACATGCTTGGAGTAGCAAAATCAACAGTTGGGTACATTCTGAGAAAAAAGGAATTGACTGGTGAGCTTGGGAACTCAAAAAGGCCTGGGCGTCCACGGATGACAACAGTGGTGGATGATCGCCGCATACTTAATTTGGTGAAGAAGAACCCGTTCACAACATCAGCTGAAGTCCAGAACACTCTCAGTGAAGTAGGTGTATCTGTCTCTAAGTCAACAGTAAAGAGAAGACTCCATGACAGTAAATACAAAGGGTTCACATCTAGATGCAAACCATTCATCAATAACAAAAATAGACAGGCCAGAGTTAAATTTGCAGAAAAACACCTCAAGAAGCCAGCTCAGTTCTGGAAAAGTATTCTATGGACAGATGAGACAAAGATCAACCTGTACCAGAATGATGGGAAGAAAAAAGTTTGGAGAAGAAAGGGAATGGCACATGATCCAAGGCACACCACATCCTCTGTAAAACATGGTGGAGGCAACGTGATGGCATGGGCATGCATGGCTTTCAATGGCACTGGGTCACTTGTGTTTATTGATGACATAAGAGCAGACAAGAGTAGCCGGATGAATTCTGAAGTGTACCGGGATATACTTTCAGCCCAGATTCAGCCAAATGCTGCAAAGTTGATTGGACGGCGCTTCATAGTACAGATGGACAATGACCCCAAGCATACAGCCAAAGCTACCCAGGAGTTCATGAGTGCCAAAAAGTGGAACATTCTGCAATGGCCAAGTCAATCTCCAGATCTAAACCCAATTGAGCATGCATTTCACTTGCTCAAATCCAGACTTAAGACGGAAAGACCCACAAACAAGCAAGACCTGAAGGCTGCGGCTGTAAAGGCCTGGCAAAGCATTAAGAAGGAGGAAACCCAGCGTTTGGTGATGTCCATGGGTTCCAGACTTAAGGCAGTGATTGCCTCCAAAGGATTTGCAACAAAATATTGAAAATAAAAATATTTTGTTTGGGTTATGTTTATTTGTCCAATTACTTTTGACCTCCTAAAATGTGGAGTGTTTGTAAAGAAATGTGTACAATTCCTACATTTTCTATCAGATATTTTTGTTCAACCCTTCAAATTAAACGTTACAATCTGCACTTGAATTCTGTTGTAGAGGTTTCATTTCAAATCCAATGTGGTGGCATGCAGAGCCCAATCGCGAAAATTGTGTCACTGTCCAAATATTTCTGGCCCTAACTGTACTCAGGCTTCGTCCATGGTCAGCCAGTTCGCCATCCTATTCCGGACTCTAGCTTCTGAGCTGGAATGGCCGGATAAGGTTCTTATTCCGGTGTTCTGGAAAGGACTGGCAGATCATGTAAAGGACGCCTTGGCTACCATGGAGATTCCCGCCACACTGGAGGAGCTTATTACTATTGCTACCCGCATCGATCTCCGTTTTAACGAATGGAGGTTGGAGCGGACCCAGTGTAGGCAGAGGTTTCGGCTGGCTCCCACCTTTGCCAAACCTCTAGAATCTCCTGTAATGGCGTCCGACTCCCATGAGGCCATGGAGGTTTCTCGAGCGGGACCTAGGTCTCAGACCGCTCGAGTACCTGTGGTGTGTAAAAATTGCCAGCAACCGGGACATTACGCTAATAAATGTCCACGGCAGTCGGGAAAACGGTCGCGTCCAGTGTCCATTGGAGGAGGTTCACTGGACACAGCGGCATTTTCCTCCAAATTGTCCTTTAAAGGGACAATCCTGTTAGGCACATCCACTCTTACAGTAGAGCTTTGTGTGGATTCAGGAGCAGAGGGAAATTTTATGTCTTCTGCTTTTGCTCTGCGCCACGCAATACCTCTGGTTATGCTTGCCAAACCTGTAACCGTTAGAGTGGTGAATGGGTCGACACTTCCGTTACAGATCACACATCAGACTGTCCCTTTCACGTTAGCCATGTCCCCATCCCACCAGGAGATTATTTCCCTTCTTGTCCTTCCCGAAGGAATGGATGAGATTCTGCTGGGAATACCCTGGCTCCGTTTCCACTCCCCACATATTGAGTGGACCTCTGGTAGGATATTGGGTTGGAGTGAATCCTGTAAGGGCAGATGTGTGAAAGAGTGCGTTCAGGTTTCCACCACTGAGATACCCGCAGATCTCTATACTCTCCCCAAATACTATTGGTCCTATGCAGACGTCTTTTCCAAAAAGGCCGCGGAGACCCTTCCGCCTCACCGTCCCTATGACTGTCCTATAGATCTCTTGCCTGGAGCAGAACCTCCTCGGGGACGTGTCTATCCCCTCTCTCTCCCGGAAACGGAGGCTATGTCCCAATACATCCAGGAGAATTTGGCAAGAGGGTTTATTAGGAAGTCAGTGTCACCAGCAGGGGCAGGGTTCTTCTTCGTACAGAAGAAGAATGGTGAATTGCGTCCTTGCATAGACTACAGGGGTCTTAACGCCATCACCGCTAAGAATAAGTACCCGCTGCCCCTGATTTCTGAGCTTTTTGATAGGCTACGGGGAGCTAAGGTATTTACCAAATTAGACCTGCGGGGAGCTTATAACCTGATTCGCATCCGTGAGGGGGACGAATGGAAGACGGCGTTTAACACCAGAGATGGGCACTATGAGTATCTGGTGATGCCCTTCGGGCTCTGTAATGCCCCAGCTGTTTTCCAAGACTTTGTCAACGACATCTTCCGGGATATGCTTTCCACCTCAGTTGTAGTCTATCTGGATGATATTCTCATCTTCTCTCCGGATATTGACTCCCACCGGAGAGATGTTGGCAGAGTCTTCGACCTCTTACGGGCAAACTCTCTTTACGCAAAGTTGGAGAAGTGTGTGTTTGAGCAGGAGTCTTTACCTT
Source organism: Ranitomeya imitator (assembly GCF_032444005.1). Lineage (NCBI taxonomy): Eukaryota > Metazoa > Chordata > Amphibia > Anura > Dendrobatidae > Ranitomeya > Ranitomeya imitator. Next base: position 368,932,807 of record NC_091285.1, read on the forward strand.
TCCTGGGCTATATAATCTCTGCCCAGGGATTGGCTATGGATCCTGCCAAACTACAGGCTGTGATGGACTGGCAAGAACCCCATTCACTTAAAGCGGTGCAGCGCTTTATGGGGTTCATTAATTATTACCGCCAGTTCAATCCCCATTTCTCAACTTTGGTAGCTCCCTTGGTAGCCCTCACCAAGAAGGGAGCAAATCCCAAAGTGTGGTCTGAAGAGGTCTCCAGGGCCTTTTCTTCTACTAAGTCTCATTTTGCTAGCGCTCCCATCCTACATCGTCCCGACGTCGATAAGCCGTTTATAATGGAGGTGGATGCCTCTTCCGTTGGTGCTGGAGCAGTCCTCTTCCAAAAGGATGCTCAAGGTCGGAAGCATCCGTGCTTCTTCTTCTCCAAGACCTTCACGCCAGCGGAGAGGAATTATTCCATCGGGGACAGGGAGTTGCTAGCGATGAAATTGGCTTTCTCAGAGTGGAGACATCTCTTGGAGGGGGCTCGTTTTCCCTTTCAAGTTTTTACAGACCACAAAAATTTGCTCTATTTGCAAACAGCCCAGCGGCTAAATTCTCGCCAGGCCAGATGGTCCTTATTCTTCTCCCGATTCCACTTCACCCTCCATTATCTCGCTGGGGAGAAGAACATTCGAGCTGATGCTCTTTCTCGCTCTGTTGTGTCATCTGAGGAGGAGGAAGGAGAGCCTCGGCTTATTGTTCCTTCTGAGAGCTTGAGAACCGTGGCTCCAGTGTCGCTTGAGTCTGTGCCTCCGGGCAAGACTTTTGTGCCCATAAATTTGCAACCGGAGGTTCTCTCTTGGGCTCATTCCTCCAGGGTGGGTGGACACTTTGGGACAAAGAGGACATCTGAGCTGCTGGCGAGGACGTACTGGTGGCCGCATATGCTCCGAGATGTCAGAGATTACGTTCTGGCATGTGTCTCATGCGCCAAAAATAAGTCTCCTCGACAACGGCCGTCTGGGTTACTCTATCCCTTGCCGGTCGCAGACAGGCCCTGGGAGATGGTCGGGATGGACTTTGTGGTGGATTTGCCCAAGTCTCGCGGCTGTACCGTCATTTGGGTCATTACCGATCATTTCTCGAAAATGGTGCATTTGGTGCCACTCCCACGGTTACCTTCTGCACGGGCCTTGGCAGCGTTGTTCATAAGACACGTCTTCCGCCTACACGGCATGCCAGACAAAATTGTCAGTGACCGGGGTCCCCAGTTTGCGTCTCGGTTTTGGAGAGAGCTTTGTCGTCTTCTCAGCATTGAGTTAAATCTCTCTTCCGCATATCATCCCGAGACGAATGAGTTGGTGGAGAGGGCCAATCAGACTCTGGTCACATATCTGCGACATTTTGTTTCTGCCGGGCAGGATGACTGGGCATCTTTATTGCCATGGGCAGAGTTCGTCCTTAATAACGCTGTAGCTGACTCCACTGGTCAGACTCCTTTCCTCCTTAATTATGGCCAGCATCCGCGGGTTCCTGTGCCTATGCTCGTGTCCTCTGCTGACTCCAGGGTGGCAGACTGGGCAGTGGAGGCACGGGACATTTGGGACCGCACTCAGGATGCCATTCGGGCCTCGAAGGAGAGAATGAGGTCCTCCGCCGATGCACATCGGCGCCCTGCCCCGACCTTTGCTCCTGGCGATTTAGTGTGGCTCTCCGCCCGTAACATCAGGCTGCGTGTAGAGTCCACTAAGTTTGCACCTCGCTACTTGGGTCCCTTCAAGGTCCTCGAACAGGTTAATCCTGTGGTCTACCGTCTGGCCCTTCCGCCACGCCTGGGTATCACCGACACCTTTCATGTGTCCCTCTTGAAACCCGTGTATATGTCCCGGTTTTCCGAGTCATCTGCTGGGACATCGGGTTCGTCTACGGACGATTATGAGGTGAACGCTATTTTGGGGTTCAAGGTGGTACGTGGCAAAAAATTTTATTTGGTAGACTGGAAGGGTTATGGCCCCGAGGACAGGTCCTGGGAACCTGTTGAGCACATTCGGGCCCCGCAGCTCATTGCTGCCTTCGAACATAGCGAGGCCCAAGGAGGGGGGGTAATGTTAGGAGTCGAGTTTCCTCTGCTGCACAGGCGGAATCTCGATCCGTCTCCGCTGCGGTCTCCCATTCTTCTCCAGCCGCAGTGGAGTCTGCTCAGCAGGGACGTCGATCCCAGCGTCTCGCTCAGTCTGACTCTGTGCGAAGAGTTACTGTTGCTTCTCCTGCTTCTGCCATTGAAGCCAGTGCTGGGCAGCGGCGAGTGGACATTTCTGGATCTAAGTCCTGCTTTTCTCTGTTTGAGCATGCCCAGGGCAGGGTCTCCCATTGGAGGTCGAGGGCCACATGTTCGGTCACATGCTCAGGTGCTGCAGTACATTCCATTGGTCCTTCTGGAAGGTCCTGAAAGGGCAAAACATGCTCAGGTACTGCAGCACTTTCCATTGGTCCTTCTGGAAGGTCCTGAAAGGGCAAAAACTTCAGTAGCGGCTTCCTGTGCTGCAACTATATAAACTGCGCATGACCGCACGGCCATGCGCTAGTATTGTCTTGATATTATGTGTGTGTGTAGATGGATGTATGTCGATGGATGAAAGCTCCTAAGTATCCCTCCCTAGAGTTGTTGACTGCTCGCGGATGATGGTAGCTATCTAGCGCCCGACTAACCATCTGCACGTAACACACATCACAGCGTCCTGTTGCTGTGTCCGCCAGTACGGCGCCGTGCGCTTCCTCTGCACTTTCCTTACCCAAGCCTGGGTGGTTAGTGGTGTCCGTCAGTGCGGCACCGCACGCACTCTCGTGCCTATTGATTCTATTTTATAAGTTTCCTTACACACCCAGTTGCGGTGTTGTGCCAGCAAGTGTCTAATCGGACTTCAATCCTGTGTAGGGGTTGAGTTCGCTGACTTCTTGCTCGCGCTCTATGTGCGGTACTGCGCTCCTGTGACGCAACAGGATCGCTTCCTTCACGCAGGGTGAAGTTAACCCATGTGTGTATTCTTAGTACCGCCATATAGTCCGTCTTACTAGCAGCAGGGTCTTTTACCTGCACGGTGGACCTCGGACTGCGAACGCACCTAGTGTCATATCATCTATACTTGGTGCGTTCCGCCGGTCCTTAACACTGAGGGCAGATATTAATAGCCTGGAGAGGGTCCATGGTTATTGCCCCCCCTGGCTAAAAACACCTGCCCCCAGCCACCCCAGAAAAGGCACATCTGGAAGATGCGCCTATTCTGGCACTTGGCCACTCTCTTCCCATTCCCGTGTAGCGGTGGGATATGGGGTAATGAAGGGTTAATGCCACCTTGCTATTGTAAGGTGACATTAAGCCAGATTAATAATGGAGAGGCGTCAATTATGACACCTATCCATTATTAATCCAATAGTAGTAAAGGGTTAAAAAAAACACACACACATTATTAAAAATTATTTTAATGAAAAAATCACAAAGGTTGTTGTAATAATTTATTCTACGCTCAATCCACTCACTGAAGACCCTCGATCTGTAACAAAAAAAAAAAAAAAACAACAACAATATTCATACCTTCCGAAGATCTGTAATGTCCAATGATGTAAATCCATCTGAAGGGGTTAAAATATTTTGCAGCCACAAGCTTTGCTAATGCAACGTTGTTCGTGGCTGCAAAACCCCAGGGAATGAAGGTAAAGTAGGTCAATGACCTATATTTGCCTGCATTTGCGGTGAGGCGCCCTCTGCTGGTTGTCCCTAGATCGTGGGAACTTTCCTAGAAAGCTCCCAGGCTCGAGTTCATATGAGGACAACCAGCAGAGGGCGCCTCTTATGAACTCGAGCCTGGGAGCTTTCTAGGAAAGTTCCCACGATCTAGGAACAACCAGCAGAGAGCGCCTCACCGCAAATGAAGGTAAATATAGGTCATTGACCTACTTTACCTTCATTCCCCGGGGTTTTGCAGCCACGAACAACGTTGCATTAGCAAAGCTCGTGGCTGAAAATATTTTAACCCCTTCAGATGGATTTACATCGTTGGACATTACAGATCTTTGGAAGGTAAGGATATTGTTGGTTTATTATTTTTACTTTGTTACAGATTGAGGGTCTTCAGTGAGTGGATTGAGCGTAGAATAAATTACTACAACAACCTTTGTGATTTTTTCATTAAAATAATTTTTAATAATGTGTTTGTGTTTTTTTTAACCCTTTACTACTATTGGATTAATAATGGATAGGTGTCATAATTGACGCCTCTCAATGATTAATCTGGCTTAATGTCACCTTACAATAGCAAGGTGGCATTAACCCTTCATTACCCCATATCCTACCGCTACACGGGAATGGGAAGAGAGTGGCCAAGTGCCAGAATAGGCGCATCTTCCAGATGTGCCTTTTCTGGGGTGGCAGGGGGCAGATGTATTTAGCCAGGGGGGGGGGCAATAACCATGGACCCTCTCCAGGCTATTAATATCTGCCCTCAGTCACTGGCTTTACTACTCTGGCGGAGAAAATTGCGCGGGAGCCCACGCCAATTTTTCCGCCATTTAACCCGTTAATATAGTAGATAGAACGGCCAAATTTTGCATATACACACTACTAACATTAGTAGTGTGGAATATGCAAAAAAAAAGGTGATATGAGATGGTTTACTGTATGTAAACCATGTTTCATATCATGTCGGGTTTAGGAAGGAGATAGCAAAAGCCGGTAATTGAATTACCGGCTTTAAAGCTATCTAGCGCTGTATGAAGTAATAATATATACATATATGTGTTTAATGACACATATATATATATATATATATATATATACAGTATATATATATATAATTATTTTTTTTAACACATGGATCCCTTGTATAGCCGTGTGTTGGTTTTGCAAGCCTGCGAGAAAAACACGCAGTACGGATGCCATACGGATTACATACGGAGGATGCCATGCGCAAAATACGCTGACACACCCTGCCTACGGAGGAGCTACGGACCACTTTTTTGGGGACTTTTCAGCGTATTACGGCCGTAATATACGGACTGTATTGTCTTACGCCAAGTGTGACGCCGGCCTTAGACATTTTTTATGATACGTAGGGTCCCACTTAACAATTTCTCTTTGACACCAGTCAATTACAGGATTGCGTATGAGGAACCATGGAAGCCCCAATACCACAGCAGCAGGTAGGTTAACTAAGACCAAACACAAAATTGATTCTGATTGAAGTGCTCCTACTTTAAGCGTGAATTCCGCCATTACAAAGTTGACAAAGTTCTGAAGTAGCAGTGTTTTATCAAATACAAAATTTTAAAGGATTCGCTATGCTTACGTATCACTGCTATACCAAGCGATGATATGACTCGGGAGAGTCGAAATGTCAATGTTACTATTGTGGTCACTTACCCTATATTTGTATATTGCTCCCATGTGTCACTAATGTTGAGTTAAGTTTAATAAATTTGCACTATCTTGCACAAGCAATAATTAGAGTGTGCGGTGTCTTCCAAATAATATTTGATTACTGAGACTCTTATAGTCCGTGACACCAGCACCTCGCCTTAAATTGACTGAGTGCACATCATTGCACCCTATTTACTGTTATCTGAGGCAGACGGCTGGTGTATCGGTGGTGGAAAAATCCTAGCTTTGCAGGCATGCGTATCATAGTTCTGTGTGCTAGCCTTGTTAATTTTTTTTCTACAATTCACCCCCTCAAAATCATACAATCTGTCAGACTGAGTCCTGGTGTATTGGTGGTGGAAAATTTGTAGCTTTGCAGGCATATGTATCATATTTCTGTGTGCTAGCCTTGTTCAAACTTTTTTTTTCTAAAATTTACCAAACCCCCCCAAAATTTATTATACAGCCTATGTCAGGCTGAGTCCTGGTGTATCTGTGTTTGAAAAATCGTATTTTCGCAAGCATACGTAGCACAATTCTGTGTGCTAGCCTTGTTCAATTGTTTTTTCTACAATTCACCAAAACCAAAAAACAAAAAAAAATTATACAGTCCGTCAGGCTGAGTCCTGGTGTATCGATGGTGGAAAATTCATAGCTTTGCAGGCATACATATCATAGTTCGGTGTGCTAGCCTTGTTCAAATTTTTTTTATACAATTCACCATACCCCCCGCTCCCAATTTATACAGTCTATGTCAGGCTGAGTCCTGGTGTATCAGTGTTTGAAAAATCGTATTTTCGCAGGTATACATAGCATAGTTCTGTGTGCTAGCCTTGTTCTTTTTTTTTTCTACAATTCACTAAGAACCAGAAAAAAATGTATACAGTCTGTCAGGCTGAGTAATGGTGTATCGGAGGAAAATTCGTAGCTTTGCAGGCATACGTATCATAGTTCTGTGGGCTAGCCTTGTTCAAAAATTTTTTAAACAACTCACCAAACCCCCCCAAAAAATGTATACAGTCTGTCAGGCTGAGTCCTGGTGTATCGATGGTGGAAAATTCATAGCTTTGCAGGCATACATATCATAGTTCTGTGTGCTAGCCTTGTTCAATTTTTTTTTTATACAATTCCCCCACCCAAAATTTATACAGTCTATGTCAGGCTGAGTCCTGGTGTATCTGTGTTTGAAAAATCGTATTTTCGCAGGCATACGTAGCATAGTTCTGTGTGCTAGCCTTGTTCTTTTTTTTTCTACAATTCACTAAGAACCAAAAAAAAATGTATACAGTCTGTCAGGCTGAGTAATGGTGTATCAGAGGAAAATTCGTAGCTTTGCAGGCATACGTATCATAGTTCTGTGGGCTAGCCTTGTTCAAAATATTTTTTAAACAACTCACCAAAAAAAAAAAAAAAATGTATACAGTCTATGTCAGGCTGAGTCCTGGTGTATCGGTGGTGGAAAAATCGTAGCTTTGCAGGCATACTGATTAGATATAATTTAGCTCCAAATAAATACATTTGTGTTGAGCTTTTGAAATAGTGCAATAGTCCATTTAAAATGGGATGGGGAAGTTGACGTGATGCTGATGGTGCATGCTGAGGACAAGGCCATGGCGAAGCTGAAAGTGTGCCACAACAAAGACCCAAAGACCCACATCTTCTCGCTCGACCTTCCTGTCCCAGTTTCTAGGGGACCGCAGCACACCACTATTGAAGCTAGAGCAGTGTGAAACAGTTGTTGATTGCATAGCAGATAATGCTTCCAGTCAGTTAGCCACTACCACCATGTCTTCCACATGGCCAAGTCTGAGTAGCCATGAGTGTGGACTGGATATTCCTCACCTTGATCTTCTGTCCTACCACCTTAACGAGTGCCCTGAGACAACTGATCCCACACTTGGACACTCTGAAGAGCTGTTCAGTTTTCCCTTTCAAGATTCCGGACTCTCGGCTGGTCAACTTGAAGTGGGGCCAGATGAGATCGCATATAGTCATGCCCAAAGCTATGAACAGCCACAGTCACACGAAGGCGATGGTGGGAAAGTGTCACAAGAGGTGGACGATGGTGAGACACAATTGCCAGAAAGTCAGGAGGAGGAGCAGGGTGCGGATGTGGAAGACGAGGTGTTGGATGACATAGTGACTGACCCAACCTGGCAGGAGGACATGCAGAGCGAGGACAGCAGCACAAATGGGGAAGGAGGCATATCACCCCAACAGGCAGGAAGAAACAGTGTGGTGGCCACAGACAGAAGGCGTGCATCCATTCCCAGTAACACCAACATGAGGCAAGTTGCCATTCCAACTGCTAGATCTTCCCGAGTCTGGTTATTTTTTAAGGACTCTGCCAATAACCCCAAACAGGCCATTGCATCACCTGCCATGCCCGCATCAGTAGGGGTATCAAAACTACCAGCCTGACCACCACAAGCATGGTCAGGCACATGGCAGAAAAGCACTCAACTTTGAGGGCCGAACCCCAGGCTCCAAAAACAGTGTCTGTGGGTAACACCATTGCTTCTTCCACTGTTGTGCATGCAAGCCAATCCCATGTCCACGGTGCATGCAAAGATGCCTAATGCTCTGCACCTGTCATTGCCCACAGTCAACTAACACCATCATCAAGCACATCCACATCATTCTCCCAGCGCAACCTTCAGTTGTCCATACTCCAGTAGTTGCAATGCAAGCGGAAATACACAGCCAACGCCCCAGAGGCCACAGTACTAAATTCACACATTTCTTATCTGCTTGCGCTTGAAATGTTGTCTTTTAGGCTCGTGGAGACAGAAGCTTTTCGCAACCTGATGGCGGCAGCTGTACCAAGGTACTCGGTCCCCAGCCACCATTTCTCCCGATGTGCCATCCCGACATTACACAAGCACATGTCCCACAATATTACCCATGCCCTCAACAATGCTGTTACTGGGAAAGTCCACCTAACCACAGACACGTGAACTAGTGTTTGTGGGCAGGGATGGTACATCTCACTGATGGCACACTGGGTTAACATAGTGGAAGCCGGGACCCAGTCAGACCTTGGGATGGAACACGTCATCCTGATGCTGAGGATTGTGGGCCCTATATTAATAAGGATTGCCGACACAGTTTACAGTTCCTGCACTTCCTGCTCCTCTTCAGCCTCCATCACTGTAATAAGCACATCAGTCACAAACAGGAAGCACTGCAGCATAGCCTCAACCAAGTAACAACAGGCTGTTCTGAAGCTAATCTACCAGGTGACAAACCGCACAATGCTGAAGAGTTATGGACAGTGCTGATAGAGCAGTCAGATTTGTGACTGACACCGCTGAACCTACAGCCAGGCATGGTCATGTGTGACAATGGCCTGAACCTGGAGGCAGCTCTGAGGTGAGGTGAGCTCATACACATACCATGCCTGGCCCATGTGCTTAACCTCATTATTCAACAGTTTCTCAAAAGCTGCCCCGAGCTGCCGGATTTGCTTGTGAAAGTACTCCGCCTGTGTACCCATTTTAGAAAGTCAGCTACAGCTTCAGCCGCCCTTGCCATGCTTTATCAGCGTTTGCAGATTCCAGCTCACCAACTGGTGTGTAATGTCCCCACGTGTTGGAACTCTACACTGTATATGTTGCAAAGGATTTGTGAGCAGAACAGGGCAGTTGTTGACCATCGTTATTCAGTTCAGACTCCACACATAAGACCTCACAAGTGGAAATGGATGTCAGACATAAGTACCATCCTACAAAACTTTGAGGATGCACCAAGATGGTCCATAATTAGCATCACCATCTCGCTTCTCTGCATTCTGAAAAGCTCTCTGCTTACAATAAAAGAGGATGCATTACAGGTGGTGCACTGGGACATGGAGCAAGGAACCATACAGGGTGATTACACACAGCCCATCCACATGTCGTCCCAATGTGAGTCATACCGTATGTTCAGTGTAGATGGCCTGCGGACAGGGAAGAGGAGAAAGAGGAGGAGGCGGACAGCATAGTCAGTATTCCTGTTGGTTAGGACACGGAAGTCTTGCCTGTTAGCAGTCTGGCACGCATGACTGACTTTATGTTGCGCTGCCTTTCCCATGACCCTCGCATTATGAAAATTTTCAGTGACACTCATTACTGGTTGGTGACACGTCTAGACCCATGCAACAAGTAGATCTTTCAATCTCTTGTTCTAGAGGCAGACAGGTCTACTAAATTGGTGCCGTACCAAAGAGACCTTGTTGCAGAATTATTTAAAAAAAATCTCATCGGAGAATGTTCTGGGAGATTTTTCTGAGACCCTTCCATCGGCCTGGCCTAGAGGCACGGGCTACTGTCACAAGGAGTGCAATGTTTGGGAAGATGCTGAGGGAGTACCTTGCTGACCGTACCAACGTCCTCTGTTATTCCTCTCTGCCTTTTAATTATTGGGTATCCAAGCTGGACATGCGGCATGAACTGGCTCTCTACGCCTTGGAGGTCCTGGCCTGCCCTGCCGCTAGTGTTTTGTCAGAGCTAGTTTTTAGTGCTGCTGGTGGAATTCTAACTGATAAGCGCATCCGCCTTTCAACTGAAAATGCTGACAAGCTGACTCTTATAAAAATGAGCTAAAGCTGGATTGGGCCAGACTTCTGTACACCACTAAATGATAACAGCGAAACTTAGCCTCCAATACAGTGTCTTTTTTGGGAGGTGTATTCACACCCACACATGGGTATATGCTTCCTGATTTTGGCTCCTTTAAATTGGGAAACGATTCATAGGAGGACATCCTCCATGTGTCTTCAGACACCACCACTAGAACATCAGGGTGAACGTATTCCATAATGCAACAGCCACTTTTTTTTTAGCAAGTGTGTTTATGATGCCCGAATTTTTTTTTTAAATAAAAGCACATGTGTACCCAAGGGGAAAATGTTTGTCAGCCCATACGCTTAATGTATGGGCATTCCAAGTACATTAGACCAGCTCTTTATAATGGGACCTTTTTTATGAGGCCATCCTCCACATCTCTTTCAAGGGGCATTGGAGTGCCTCCTAAGTTTTGACAGGCCTTGCATTTACTGCATAGGCAAACACTATGGTAGACCCACTTCCTAATAATGGGAACATTATTTTCAGGAGGCCCACCTCTACGTCTCTTCCAAGGCTTACTGGAGTGCATGTAACTTTTGGGCAGGGTAGGCCTTGCATTCAATGCATAGGCAAACAGTATGGCAGTGCCAAATTAATAATGTGAACTTGGTTTTCCTGTGGCCATCCAGTACGTGGGCTTCCAAGACTTATTGGGGAGCATGTAACTTTGGGACAGGGCAGGCCTTGCATTCAATGCATAAGCAAACAGTGTGGCTGTACCAAATTAATAATGTGAACTTGGTTTTCCTGTGGCCATCCAGTACGTCGTTTCAAAGGCTTATTGGGGTGCGTGTGAATTTAGTGCAGGGCAGGCCTTGAATTCAATGCATAAGAAAACAGTATGGCAGTACAAAATGAATAATGTGAACTTGGTTTTCCTGTGGCCATCCAGTACGTGGGCGCAAAGGCTTACTGGAGTGTGTGTAACTTTTGGGCAGGGTAGGCCTTGCATTCAATGCATAAGCAAACAGTGTGGCTGTACCAAATTAATAATGTGAACTTGGCTTTCCTGTGGCCATCCAGTACGTGGGCTCTAAGGCTTATTGGGGTGCATGTAACTTTGGGGAAGGGCAGGCCTTTCATTCAAAGCATAGGCAAACAGTATGGCGGGACCAAATGAATTATGTGAACTTGGTTTTCATGTGGCCATCCAGTACATCGTTTCAAAGGCTTATTGGGGTGCGTGTGAATTTGGTGCAGGGCAGGCCTTGCATTCAATGCATAAGGAAACAGTACGAGAGTACCAAATGAATGATGTGAACTTGTTTTTCATGTGACCATCCACTACGTTGTTTCAAAGGCTTATTGGGGTGCCTGTAACTTTGGGGCAGGGCAGTCCTTTCATTCAATGCATAGGCAAACACTATAAGAAACCCACTTTCTTAGAATGGGAACATTTTTCACAAGGCCCTCCTGTATGTCTTGTGAAAGGGGTATTGTGGTGCATCTGATGCCACTATAAAAATAGACTTTGTGACGTTACCAGTCCCTATTTCATAAATGAAACAAGATGTTTCTGATAATGTGTCACACACAACATGGCCAGCTAAGGTTGTTAAATGTTACAATGACATTTCCCAGTGAATGCATTTGTATTGTTTGAAAGCAATGCCAAAGTTGAAAACCACATCAAAAATGCTACGTGTGAACACAGCCCAAGTGATGGAGGTACATTTTCCTTGAAAGGATGTTCCTTAACATATTTGCCAGGAAAATCCATTTTGATTTCGCTTTTGTATGTTTTAGTGTGCACCTGTAAAAGTGGCATCACACTCTGACTACATTGGTCACAGCTGTGACCTAGGAGTCAGAAATGCTCCCAGGGGTCCTCCCCATGATGTTCCCGTGTCATATGAGCATTGTTCCCATTGATTTCTGATATTTTTAAACTCTAAAAGGACCCCCAGGGGGGATCGGGGCAAAAATGCTCAGGTTTCCCATAGACTTACATTGGGCTTGTTGCTTGGGTCGAGTACCCGAGTATTCCAATTTGCTCGACCCAAGCAACGAGTACCCAAGCATTTTAGTGCTCGCCCATCACTAATAGTTAGTTATTATGCAATCCACCATTCCAAATATAAATTGTAATCCACCACTGTGCCCCCACCAACTTTAAATAGCTACTATTTTACCTAATAAATATATAAATTAATTAGCCCCTGTACTTTTCTCCCAATTTAATATCAGTCACTGCATCCTCAATGGCCTCTACTATATACCTCCCTCTCCACGATTCATTATGTTAACATACCCCTTCTGCCCCAATTCATTATGTCATGTCTTCTCTCTCTCTCTTTCACCCCATGCTCTATTCATTATCAACTTCTCTCCCCTACATTCAACACATCATTTACTCTCCCCACCCGCATTTTAGCATTATTTGCTCTCTCCCAAGTCCCAAATTGTTCATTTGTTCTCCCCACCCCCACCTTCAATTCATCATTTGCTCTCCCCACCACCCCACCTTCGATTCGTCATTTGCAGTCCCCCATCCCGCACCCTCAATTTATAATTTGCAGTCCTTCTCCACACCATTACTTCATAAATTGCAGGCCCCTTCCCCCAATTTTATCATTTGCAGACCCCCTCACTTCATCATTTGCTGTCCCTCAACTCACTTCAAATTTGCAGTCCCCCACTTAATTTGCAGTCCACCTCCCCCAACTTCATAATTTTCAACCCCCTTCCCCAACTTCATGATTTGCAGTCCCTCTCCACCCCACTTCATCATTTGCAGTCCTTCTCTCCCCACTTCATCATTTGCAGTCTCACAACTACATCATTTGCAGTCCCATTCGCCCACTACATGTGCAGTCCCCCCACTTGATCATTTGCAGTTCCCCACTCCTCACTTCATCATTTGCAGTCCCCAAACCCACACTTCATCATTAGCCATACCCCTCCCCCACTTCATCTTTAGCAGTCCCCTTCTATCATTTGCAGTCTCCCTCCACCTCCCCCTCACCTATTCAATTCATTTTAAAAAGAAAAAAATAAGAAAAACAAAATTTTCATACCTACTTCACTGACAATCCCCTGCAGGCGCAGCTCTGCTTCTGGTGTCCTCCTTCAGGATGACGCTTACACGATGACGTCATTTTGTATGTGCAGTCACCTGACCAGAAGTCCAGAGGGTGAAGGGAGCAGGAGCTGCGCAACAGGTCAGATTATACATCTGTGGAGCTTCAGGAAAAGCTCCCAGCGCCGAGGTGTGCGCTGCACCCAGTACATCATTGCAGCATGGGGCCCATTGAGCAGAAGCACGAAAGGAGGGGCCCGGGCCCCACTCTGTACTGCTGCCCACCAGGCCCTATACAGCAATAAGGGCAGTAATGCCCTGATTGGGGCCCTGCACCTGCATAATATATCTTTAATAGTGTAGTGAGTTGTGGTACAGTGCATTGTTTGTTCAGCTAACAATTGCAACGTCTGTAAATATCTCCTTTCTTCAGTTTCCATCTTTCCTACCACAGTAAAAAAAAAAGCCTCATGAAACAAGAATACTAGATATGTGATTAAGTCTAAATATTCAGCAATAAATCTATCCTCGTCTTAACAACATGTAACGCCCTCTTGCACTCTGAGGTTTTTCATGATTGCGCCTCAATTGGAATTTAAATAGTTGTTAGCAAAACATTCTGGGAACGCAAATATACAGACAAATGTGAATGTATTCTCTTGTACTACAATTACTATGTAATTAAGGTTTGGTTACAATGCCACATTTAAGTTCTTTATGTTGAATAAGCTGAAGTATAGCCAAGTTCCCTGTAAGGTAGAGCTCTGGAATTCTCAATAGATACAATGCTAAGAATAAACCACTGAATTCTGTAATTAAAATAAGTTTGCTGCATTCAAGTGCATTCAGTCATTTCACGTACAATAGTTGTATAGAAAAATAACAAACACTCCCTTATAATGCTTACCTTATTAGTAAACGTCCTACTCTATGGCTGACTGCGCTTGGAACAATACATATAACAATGATGACTTTGCAACATTTTAAAGAGGCTGGGAACTTTTTGTAACAGCTAACATAATGACGTTAAAGGCATATTAGAATATATAAACCGACTAAAAAACATGCAGCAGTTGTCAGAAAAACTAAATCTAAAATCTGGCTTTTCTTTGTTATTAATAAGGTAAATACATTGGGAATTAGACACAAAGTATAGTTACATTTAGGAGTACTGGATATTTGCTGCTGTAATAAACAATATTACAGATATCCCATCAGGGTTGGACTGGCCTGACGGGGTACCAGTGAAATGCCTGGTGGGCCTGAGAGAGAGAAAAAAAAAACATTTTTACGGGCACGGGTTTGTGCATTCAGACCTGTCCAGCCATGACGACCATGGCTGGTGTCACCAACTGACACACAGGGGTAACTGCTGGGGCCCTGGATGAATTGGGGCCCCACTCACCTTCAGAGACAGCAGCATGCTATGGTACTCATGAATCAGTGGAGCACGATGCCAGCACCCCCCTCTCAAATACTCACCTCTCCTTATTCCCAGCAGCTCCATCCAGTGTCTTCAGCATTGTCTGACTCTGTGATGTCTCAGGGCTGATGGCGTGATGACGTCACTACAGCAATGCCTCTGTGCTGAATTTTTTTTTTTTTAATGTATGGAGCAATATATGGGGCTATTATTCTATATGGAGCTAAATACGCTATATGGGTCCATTATAATGTTTAGAGCATTATATTGGGTCCATTATATACTGTATGAAGCAATATATGGGGCCATTATACTGTATACAGCAATATATGTGGCCATTATTCCGTATGGAGCAACATATGGGGCAATTATTCTATATGGATCAATATATGGGGCTATTATTCCGTGTGGAGCAATATATGGGGCGATAATTCTATATGGATCAATATTTGGGACCCATTATACTGTATGGAGCAATATATGTGGCCACCATATTGTATGGAGAACTGAGTGGGGCCATTGTTCTGGATTGGGCAATATATGGGGCCAGTATTCTGTAAGTATAAAATATATGGGGCCCGTTATACTGTATGGATAATATATGGGACCCATTATACTGGTTAGAGCAATATGTGGGGCCCATTATACTGTATTGAGCAATATAAGAGGCCACTATACTGTATAAAGCACTTTGTGGGCCAATATACTGTATGGAATAATTTATGGGGCCCATTATACTGTATAGAGTACTATATGGAGCTCATTATACTGTATGGAGCATTATATGGGCCCATTATACTATATGGATCATTATATGGGGCCCATTATACAGTAAGAAGTATTATATGAGGCCCATTATACTGTATGGATCATTATATGGAGACCATTATATACTGTATGGAACAACATATGGGGCCATTATTCTGTATGGATCAATAATAAATAAAAGTGGTCCAGGATGGGGACATTATTAAAAAAAACGGACCCAAAATGAGGAATTTATTAAATAAAGGGGCCAAGATGGGAACATTATTAGCGGAAGGGGCCCATGATGTGGACAATATCACTGGATTGGCCCCAGAATAAGGACATTATTAAATATAGGGGTCCAGGATGAGGACATTAAATAAAGGGGCCCAGGATCTGGGACCTTATTAAATAAAGTGTGACATAATTACTGTATGGGGGTCAGGATGCGGAACATACATTATTAGTTTATGGAGGTAATTATGTGGGGATATAATTACTGTAGGGACCAATCAGGGGACATTATTACTGCTGTAATTTAATTTGCTTTTAAGGATACTGTGTTCTATGGAAGGAAGATAAGTAGGGTACTGTTACTGTGCAGGGTGGCACTATGTCCCTTTTTTTCTTCAAAAGATGTAATGTAGAAGCTGGGAAAAAAAATGAGGAATGTCCTATGGAAGCAATCAGCTATAGATAACTGTGTCTTCATTTTCTGCAGAAACAAGTCCTGGCTGAAAGAAGTAATGGCGGTCTGCACCGAATAAAGAAGAAAAGTGAAGATGAATGATTGCAACTACAGATGTCACTGGTGAGTCAGTTTGTTACCTAGACAATGACACTATACACTGTATACTATATACAGTGCTCCTGTGTATACTATCACCGGTGGTCCCTGCATTACATGTACACTATATACAGGGCTCCTGTGTATAATGGCACTGGTGATCAATGTATTACCTGTATACTATATACACAGGAGCTCTGTATACACTGTAATGTCACTGGTGAGCACTGTATTACCTGCACACTGACACTATATAAAGAGCTCCTATGTATAATGCTACTGGTGATCACTGTATTACCTGTACATCGACACTGTATACATTGCTCCTGTGTAAAATGTCACTGGTGAGCACCGCATTACCTGTACACTGACACTATATACTGTATACTATATTCAGAGCTCCTGGGTGTAATGGCACTGGTGATCACTGTATTACCCATACAATGACACTATACAGAGCTCCAGTATATAATGGCACTGGTGATCATTGTATTACCTGTACACTGGCACTATTTACAGTGCTCCTGTGTAAAATGTCACTGGTGATCACTGCATTATTTGTACACTGACATTATACACTGTATACTATATACAGAGCTCCTGTGTATAATGTCACTGGTGATCAATGTATTACCTGTACAGTGACACTATATACTGTACACTATGTACAGTGTTCTTGTGTATAATGTCACTGACGAACACTGCATTACCTGCACACTGACACTATATATTAAATACTATATACAGAGGTGTTGGGTATAACATCGCAAGTGAGTCACTGTATTACCTGTGCACTGACACTATATGATGTGTGCTATGTACAGAGCTCCTGTGTATAATGTCACTGGTGATCACTGCAATACCTGTACACTGAAACTACAATGGGTACAGAAAGTATTCAGACCCCTTTAAATTTTTCACTTTTTGCTAGCCATTTGGTAAATTCAAAAAAGTTTTTTTTTCACATTAATGTACACTCTGCACATCATCTTGACTGAAAAAAAACAGAAATGTAGACATTTTTGCAAATTTAATTATAAAAGAAAAACTGAAATATCACATGGTTATAAGTATTCAGACCCTTTGTTCAGACACTCATATTTAAGTCACATGCTGTCCATTTACATGTGATCCACCTTGAGATGATTCTACTCCTTCATTGGAGTCCAGGTGTGTTTAATTAGTCTGATAGTACTTGATTTGGAAATGCACACACCTGTCTATATAAGACCTCACAGCTCACAGTGCATATCAGACCAAATGAGAATCATGAGGTCAATGGAACTGGCCAAGGAGCTCAGAGACAGAATTATGGGAAGTCACAGATCTGGTCAAGATTACAACAGAATTTCTGCAGTACTCAATATTCCTAAGAGCACAGTCGCCTTCATAACCCTTAAGTGGAAGAAGTTTGGGACTACCAGAAGTCTTCCTACACCTGGCTGTCCAGCCAAACTGACCAATCGTGGGAGATGAGCCTTGGTGAAAGAGGTAAAGAAGAACCCAAAGAACATTGTGGCTGAGCTCCAGAGATGCAGTAGGGAGATTGGAGAAAGTTTCACAAAGTCAACTATCACTGCAGCCACCCATTAGTCAGGCCTTTATGGCAAAGTTGCCTGCAGGAAGCCTCTCCTCAGTGCAAGACATATGAAAGCCCACACAGAGTTTGCTATAAAGCACATGAAGGACTCCCAGACTATGAGAAATAAGATTCTCTGGTCTGATGAGATGAAGATAGACCTTTCTGGTGATAATTCTAAGGGATATTGTGTGGAGAAAACCAGGCACTGCTCATCATCAGCCAAATACAATCCCAACAGTGAAACATGGTGGTGGCAACATAACAATAATAATAATCTTCATTTTTATGTAGCGCTAACATATTCTGCAGCGCTTTACAGTTTGCACACATTATTATCACTGTCCCCGATGGGACTCACAATCTAAATTCCCTATCAGTATGTCTTTGGAATGTGGGAGGAAACCGTAGTACCTGGAGGAAACCCACGCAAACACGGAGAGAACATCATTCTATGGGGGTGTTTCTCAGCTGCAGGGACAGGACAACTGGTTGTCATTGAAGAAAACATGAATGCGGCCAAATATAGAGATATCCTGGATGAAAACCTCTTCCACAGTGCTCTGGACCTCAGACTTGTCCGAAGGTTCACCTTCAAACAAGACAATGACCATAATCACACAGCTAAGTTAACAAAGCAGTGGATTCAGAACAACTCTGTGACCATTCTTGACTAGCCCAGCCAGAGCCCTGACCTAAACCCAATTAAGCATCTCTGGAGAGACCTGAAAATGGCTGCCCACCAACTTCAACATCAAACCTGATGGAACTGAAGAGGATCTGCAAGGAAGAATGGCAGAGGATCCCCAAATCCTGGTGTGAAAAACTTGATGCATCATTCCTAAGAATACTCATGGCTGTACTAGCTCAAAAGAGTGCTTCTACTCAATACTGAGCAAAGTGTCTGAATACTTATGACCAGGTTATATTTCAGGTTTTTTTTAAATAAATTTGCAAAAATTACTACATTTCTGTTTTTTTAGTCAAGATGGGGTGCAGAGTGTACATTAATGATAAAAAAGATCTTTTTGAACTTACCAAATGGCTACAATGAAACAAATAGTGAAAAATTTAAAGGGGTATGAATACTTTCCATACCCACTGTATGTATGTATTGTATATTGAATCAGAAGGGAACTGAAGGTAACTGGCAAGTCACTGTAAACAATGTTTCTGTTTGTTTTCACTTTCACCTCTATAATCCTTCAATTTCTGCTAACGCCCCTAATCCCTAGGCCTAGTAAGGAACTGATCATCTCTTCCTCAATCCTCCCCATCCATCTCACCTCCTCCTCCTCAGAACTGTTCCTCAACATTCAGTCTTCTGTCTCCAAGCACAGACAGCCACCTCATGCCCTCTCCTGCTCCCACCTGCTAACACTTTCTCTGCTCCTTCTCACTGCTGGTGATATCTCTCCAAATCCTGGTCCTCCTCACCACATCCCCACAGTCAGTTCTACCTCCAATCCATGCTCTATCACAAATTTCCGTAACCTCTCTAACCTTATACCCATTCACCCAGCCCCCACTTCCCCAGTCCCACTAACAGGAGCTCTATGGAACGTTCGCTCTGTCTGAAACAAGCTTTCCTACATCCATGATCTTTTTATTACTCACAAACTTTCCTTCCTCGTCATCACCGAAACCTGGCTCACCCCTTCTAACACAGCCTCTCCTGCTGCACTTTCGTATGGTGGCTTCCACCTTTCTCACACACCCCGCCCCAGCAGCAAGCATGGCGGAGGAGTTGGTTTTCTCCTGTCAGATAACTGCTCCTTCACCCCAATCCCACTGCCACTGTTGTGAATTCTGTGGCAGAGCTCCCTCCTGTGGTCACAAGTGGTACTTCGGCTGATTCTCTCTATGAGCTTCCGTTGGTGGAGGAGAGTGGTACTGCGGCTTCTGAGGTTCCTTCCTCAGGTGATGTGGTGAAGTCGTTAGGTGCTGCTCTATTTAACTCCACCTAGTGCTTTGATCCTGGCCTCCAGTCAATGTTCTAGTATTGGACTTGCTTCCTCCTGGATCGTTCCTGTGGCCTGCTGCTCTGCATAGCTAAGTTGCTCTCATGTTATTTTTGTTTGCTGTTTTTTCTGTCCAGCTTGTTTATTTGGTTTTTCTTGCTTGCTGGAAGCTCTGGGACGCAGAGGGTGTACCTCCGTGCCGTTAGTCGGTACGGAGGGTCTTTTTGCCCCCTTTGCGTGGTTGTTTGTAGGGTTTTGTGTTGACCGTAAAGTTACCTTCCCTATCCTCGCTCTGTTCAGAAAGTCGGGCCTCACTTTGCTAAATCTATTTCATCTCTACGTTTGTCTTTTCATCTTAACTCACAGTCATTATATGTGGGGGGCTGCCTTTTCCTTTGGGGTATTTCTCTGAGGCAAGGTAGGCTTATTTTCTATCTTCAGGCTAGCTAGTTTCTCAGGCTGTGCCGAGTTGCATAGGGAGCGTTAGGCGCAATCCACGGCTGCCTCTAGTGTGGTTGGAAAGGATTAGCGATTGCGGTCAGCAGAGTTCCCACGTCTCAGAGCTCGTTCTATGTTTTTGGGTTATTGTCAGATCACTGTATGTGCTCTGACTCTTATGTCCATTGTGGTACTGAATTACCAGCCATAACATGCCACCCTCTGTTACCCTCCCTTCCTTTGAGGTGCACTCTGTGCGCATCTACTCTCCCTCTCACCTCCAACTGGCTGTCATTTACTGCCCCCTAGGGCCAGCCACCACTTTCTCTGACCACTTCACTACTTGGCTACTTCATTTCCTTTCTGCGGACTTCCCCACTATCATCATGGGTGACTTCAACATATCCATTGACATTTCCCTCTCAGCTGCCACTAAACTTCTATCTCTCATTTCCTCCTTTGGCCCCACTCAATGGTCTTCTGCAGCCACTCACAAAGATGGTCACACATTGGACCTCATCTTCACCCGCCTCTGCTCCCTATCTAACCTCTCTAACGCACCTGTTCCTCTTTCTGACCACAATCTACTCAAATTCTCTTCCCTCTCCACTCCTTTTCTACAATTCCCACCCCACAAACTTGCACACACTTGAAGAGATCTTAAACACCTTCATCTACACTCACTCTCTGAATCCCTCTTTCCTCTCATGGACATAAGTTCCCTACACAATGCGGATGACGCTGCCATTCTATATAACACCACAATAGCTGTAGCTTTGGAATCTCTTGCCCCTCTCACACATACCAAAGCTCGCAAAATCAACAGACAGCCCTGGCACACCAGCCTGACCAAAAAACTGAGGCGAGCTTCCAGGATCCATACATTCCTAAACCAAGAATCTGCAAAAACCCTAGTCCATGCCCTCATCATCTCCCGCCTTGACTACTGTAAACTCCTGCTCTGTGGCCTCCCCTCTAACACTCTCGCACCCCTGCAATCTATTCTAAACTCAGCTGCCCGACCAATCCACCTGTCCCCCCGCTATTCCCTGACCCCTCCCCTCTGTCAATCCCTTTACTGGCTCCCCATTACCCAGAGACTCCAGTACAAAAGCCTAACCATGACATACAAAGCCATCCACAACCTGTCTCCTCCATACATCTGGGACCTCGTCTCCAGGTACTTTCCTGCACGCAACCTCCGATCCTCACAAAATCTTCTCTACTCCCCTCTTATCTCCTCTTCCCACAATCGCATACAAGATTTCCCTTGCGCATCACCCCTACTCTGGAACTCTCTACCACAACAGCTGTCCCTGGGTGTTTGCTTCATCTTCTACAAGGTATTATGCAGAGGTTGTTTGTGATGTAATGGTACCACAAGAATGGGGGATGAGATTTGAGGCCATTTTGCTGTGTGATATTCGTAATATATATACATCCCCACTGTTTTACATCTGAGTGTACTGACATACTGTATATATATATATATATATATATATATATACAGTACAGACCAAAAGTTTGGACACACCTTCTCATTTAAAGATTTTTCTGTATTTTCATGACTATGAAAATTGTACATTCACACTGAAGGCATCAAAACTATGAATTAACACATGTGGAATTATATACTTAACAAAAAAGTGTGAAACAACTGAAATTGTCTTATATTGTAGGTTCTTCAAAGTAGCCATCTTTTGCTTTGATGACTGCTTTGCACACTCTTGGCATTCTCTTAATGAGCTTCAAGAGGTAGTCACCGGGAATGGTCTTCCAACAGTCTTGAAGGAGTTCCCAGAGATGCTTAGCACTTGTTGGCCCTTTTGCCTTCACTCTGCAGTCCAGCTTACCCCAAACCATCTCGATTGGGTTCAGGTCTGGTGACTGTGGGGGCCAGGTCATCTGGCGTAGCACCCCATCACTCTCCTTCTTGATCAAATTGTCCTTACACAGCCTGGAGGTGTGTTTGGGGTCATTGTCCTGTTGAAAAATAAATGATGGTCCAACTAAACGCAAACCGGATGGAATAGCATGCCGCTGCAGGATGCGGTGGTAGCCATGCTGGTTCAGTATGCCTTCAATTTTGAATAACTCCCCAACAGTGTCACCAGCAAAGCCCCCCACACCATCACACCTCCTCCTCCATGCTTCACGGTGGGAACCAGGCATGTAGAGTCCATCTGTTAACCTTTTCTGCATCGCACAAAGACTCGGTGGTTGGAACCAAAGATCTCAAATTTGTTCTCATCAGACCAAAGCACAGATTTCCACTGGTCTAATGTCCATTCCTTGTGTTCTTTAGCCCAAATAAGTCTCTTCTGCTTGTTGCCTGTCCTTAGCAGTGGTTTCCTAGCAGCTATTTTACCATGAAGGCCTGCTGCACAAAGTCTCCTCTTAACAGTTGTTGTAGAGATGTGTCTGCTGCTATAACTCTGTGTGGCATTGACCTCGTCTCTAAGCTGAGCTGCTGTTAACCTGCGATTTCTGAGGCTGGTGACTCGGATAAACTTATCCTCAGAAGCAGAGGTGGCTCTTGGTCTTCCTTTCCTGGGACGGTCCTCATGTGAGACAGTTTCATTGTAGCGCTTGATGGTTTTTGCCACTGCACTTGGGGACACTTTCAAAGTTTTCCCAATTTTTCGGACTGACTGACCTTCATTTCTTAAAGTAATGATGGCCACTCGTTTTTCTTTACTTAGCTGCTTTTTTCTTGCCATAATACAAACTCTAACAGTCTTTTCAGTAGGACTATCAGCTGTGTATCCACCAGACTTCTACACAACACAACTGATGGTCCCAACACCATTTATAAGGCAAGAAATCCCACTTATTAAACCTGACAGGGCACACCTGTGAAATGAAAACCATTACCGGTGACTACCTCTTGGAGCTCATCAAGAGAATGCCAAGAGTGTGCAAAGCAGTCATCAAAGCAAAAGATGGCTACTTCGAAGAACCTAGAATATAAGACATAATTTAAGTTGTTTCACACTTTTTTGTTAAGTATATCATTCCACATGTGTTAATTCATAGTTTTGATGCCTTCAGTGTGAATGTACAATTTTCATAGTCATGAAAATACAGAAAAATCTTTAAGTGAGAAGGTGTGTCCAAACTTTTGGTCTGTACTGTATATATATATATATATATATATATTTGTAT
Organism: Ranitomeya imitator; assembly: GCF_032444005.1. Lineage (NCBI taxonomy): Eukaryota > Metazoa > Chordata > Amphibia > Anura > Dendrobatidae > Ranitomeya > Ranitomeya imitator. Next base: position 368,955,895 of record NC_091285.1, read on the forward strand.
ATGCCTTATACCAGGGACATACCTTACCTTGGGCTTTTAGATGCGGGTGGCATCTGGATACCATCTTTTGGTCTCATTTGATTCCGTTTGTCTGATGTGATATATTTTAAATTTTTATTCAATAAAGTTGTTACTTTGGATTTTATGATTGCTCAGTGGCTTTTTGTGTATCTTGGTGACTTCTGCAGTTATCCATATATCCATGCTAAGGTGGCAGAATAGTAGATTTATTTTTACACTTGTATGGTAATTGTGATGATAGATACTCTCTACCACCTATTATGCTCATCAGAATCTGGTTATGTATTTAGTAAATAGCCATGGATATTGCCTCCTCAGTCTAAAAATGGCAGCCCGCAGCCGCCCAGAAAAGGAGCATCATTTAGATGCGCCAATTCTGGGGCTTTGCCCAGCTCTTCCCACTTGCAGTGGTGCGGTCGCCTGTGGGGTGATAGTTGAGGGGCTTGATGTCACTTTGGCATTGTCAGGTGACATTAAGCCCACGGGTTAGTAATGGAGATATGTCTATAAGACTCCACCATTGCTAACCCCATAGTGATATTGTATAAAAAACACACACCCAGAAAAAAGTCCTTTAATTGAAAAAATGACACACTTGTTTATGCTAAATTAAATCATAATCATGTCATAGCCCAGTCCAGTGCAGCCAATGTCTCCTGTGATAGCATTAAAATAATAAACAACAATATTCCTCACCTGTCCACCAAGAAGATAATAATTCATTTGTCCAGCGACAGGTCTAACAACGTTACATCTAGATGGCAGGCTGCATTGTTGCATGATGTGACTATACAGCCTGCCATCCAGCAGAGGCACTGAGCAGCATGTACTAGCGCTGCTCAGTGTTTCGCAGTGAACGCCTATGTTTTTTTTTGCTGGCAGAATATGGCTTTCAAATGTTTCCATCAGTAGGATGATATACAACAGTTTTCTGACTAAGATGTCCACTCCGCACTGCTCAGTACCCTATCTAGCATCCAGGTGCTCGAGACACTGGGTACTCGATCCAGCATCCAGGTACTCGGGCACCATTTTTTATTCCCCACCCTGTATGTTTTGCGACTAGTATTGAGCATTCCGATACTGCAAATATTGGGTATCGGCCAATATTCGCGGTATCGGAATTCTGATACTGAGTTCCAATACTTTCTCAATATCGGATACCGGAATCGGAAGTTCCCATAATTCAATGAGCCTGTTTGATTTAATTCAGCCAATGAGGAAGCCTAAGAAATGTGGGAACATCCTGTTATGCATGTTAGTCATGTAACTACTGGAATGGCTGTGATTGGCTGCTGAAATGATGTCATGATGCACTATAAAAGTCGCCGCCGCCATTTTGGGTTCACTCTGCTGTGAATTCAGTTAGGGACAGGACACTGTGTTCTGACTGAGAGCCAGTTTGAGATAGCGATTTGCTTCATTGTGCTTTACCCAGGCAAATTTAGCAACCGCTGTGTGAGAACCTTGTTTTTGCCTTGCAGCGCTGTTCACGGCTGTCTGCAAGGTCTCTGTGTGCGTGAGTGCAGCTCACTCTGTAGTCTGTTCTGCAGCCACAGCCAGTTGTAGACAGCGCAGTGTGCGACACTGCCTCATACTGTTCCATTGTCCTTTTGTGAATTAGTGCTGCCTGCTGCACATTTTGTCCTGATTTATCCTATTAGTGAGTTTCCATTCATATCCTGCTAGATTGTGGAAAAACACTATATAGGATTACATAGAGGAGCTATTTTAGGCCTTGCAGCACCTTTCACGGCTGTCTGCAAGGTCTCTGTGTGAGTGCAGCTCACTCTATAGTCTGTTCTGCAGCTACAGCCGGTTGTAGACAGCTCAGTGTGCGTCACTGCCTCCTACTGTTCCATTGTCCTTTTTTCAATTAGTGCTGCCTGCTGCATTTTGTTTTGATTTATCCTATTAGTGGGTTTCCATCCGTATCCTGCTAGATTGTGGAAAAACACTATATAGGAGTACATAGAGGAGCTATTTTAGGCCTTGCAGAACCTTTCACGGCTGTCTGCAAGGTCTCTGTGTGAGTGCAGCTCACTCTGTAGTCTGTTCTGCAGCTACAGCCGGTTGTAGACAGCTCAGTGTGCGTCACTGCCTCCTACTGTTCCATTGTCCTTTTTTCAATTAGTGCTGCCTGCTGCATTTGGTTTTGATTTATCCTATTAGTGGGTTTCCAACCGTATCCTGCTAGATTGTGGAAAAACACTATATAGGAGTACATAGAGGAGCTTTTTTAAGGCCTTGCAGTGCCGTTCATGGCTGTCTGCAAGGTCTATGTGTGAGTGCAGCTCACTCTGTAGTCTGTTCTGCAGACACAGCCGGTTATAGACAGCTCAGTGTGTGTCACTGCCTCATACTGTTCCATTGTCCTTTTTTAATTAGTGCTGCCTGCTGCACATTTTGTCCTGATTTATCCTATTAGTGGGTTTCCATCCGTATCCTGCTAGATTGTGGAAAAACACTATATAGGAGTACATAGAGAAGCTTTTTAGGCCTTGCAGCGCCGTTCACGGCTGTCTGCAAGGTCTCTGTGTGAGTTCAGCTCACGCTGTAGTCTGTTCTGCGAAAAAAACAAAAAGTTAATAAAGTTCACCAAACACTCCACTTTACAGTTGTGTAGGCCACATTAGCTCATATTAAAGTCTAGTCCGCACTTAATAAAATTACTGTTTCTTATACCTGTTAGTAGCTGTTCAGGAATAAGCACACTAAGCCCTTAGTACTTTTCTGCCTATCTTTATCAGTCTGCCAAGATGAAGAAGGCAGGGAGTAAGGCACGTGGCCGTGACCGTGGAGTTTCTGAAGGGAGAGGACTTGGGGATTCTGTGCCTGCTGCGGGCACCGGTGACTCATCATCCCCCAGTTTTAGCAGGGAACAGTTCTTCATGCGCAGCATTGTAGGAGCTCGCCGTACCCCACTGCTGCATGATGAACAAATTGAAGCTGTTGTCAGATGGATGGCAGCTAATGCATCGAATTCAATTAGTGCCACATCCTCTCAGGCACAGAGCACTGAAGAGCACCCATCTGTCTCTTCACCAGCTGCTAAATTGCCCAGGCCCAGGACAGGAGCCATCTCTACTTCTGTTCTCTGAATCTCTTGGCTTGGAAAGAGGGGGCCAGCCAAGCAACATTCTAGAATCTGAAGAGGTAGTATGCAGTGATGTGCAACAGCTTTGTCTCTCTGAATCTGAAGAGGCGGGTGGGCCAGTGCCTACTGTCACCACACCTCAGTACGCATCTGATGATGAGACTCAGGTGCCACTTTCTGGTGCGTACTGTGCTGCCGAGACTACCCAGGAGAAGCAGTTGGTGGAAGAGGTTAGTGTAGATGATGAGGTCCTTGACCCATCATGGAGTGAGGTACAGGAAGGTGGTGGGAGCAGCTCTGAGGAAGAGATTCCCCGAACGGCCCAGAGAGGGAGAGGGAGGGGGAAGACTGCGTTGCCTTTAGCCTCCACTTCGGCACCCATTAGGAGCATGCCTCTTCCAAAACCCAAAACGGGCATTCCCAAGACTTGCATTGCCTGGTCCTTTTTTGACACATTTGCAGATGACGTTTGCTTTGTCAAATGCAAGGTGTGTTATCAGAAAGTCAAAAGAGGGAAAAATGTCAGCAACCTCAATACCACAAATATGTGGAAACATGTGCGGACCAAGCACGTGGTGGAGTTAGAAAAAACACACTAAAGACCTAGGCCAACCTACAGCGCCACCTACCACCTCTTCAGCTCGTTTTGTAGCCTCTTCCTCCAGCTCACAAACAGCTGGTTCGGCTTCCTCCCACGATCGCCATGGAAGAACCTCTGGCACTGTTGTACAGAGACCCATTGTAATTCCAATCATAGCACCACGTTCCCTGTCATCCTCACACTCCCAGGCCAGTCTACAGCCATCGGTAGCACAGGCATGGGAGAAAAGGCGGCCATTCTTGGCAAACCACCCCCGAGCAAAGGCTCTGAATGCTGGCATTGCAAAACTACTGTCCCTTGAAATGCTCTCATTCAGGCTGGTGGAGACTGACACCTTCCGTAACTTGATGGCATTGGTAGTCCCACAATACAACGTGCCCAGCCGCTTTTATTTCAGCAGGCAAGCCGTCCCTGCCCTGCAAAAGCATGTGGAGGGAAACATTAAAACATGCGCTACTAAACGCTGTCAGTAGCAAGGTCCACCTCACCACCGATGCATGGACCAGTCATCATGGACAGGGACGATACATTATCCTCACTGACCATTGGGTAAATGTTGTGGAGCCAGGCACAGATCTTGAGAGTGGCGCTGTATGTGTTCTGCCAACTCCAAGGATTGCAGGAATCCAGTCTGTACACATTGACTCCTCCTCATACACCAGTTCCTTTGAATCATCGCTGCAGGAGCCGTCACAGTCCACCTCCACATGGTCCCGTGAACGCTTACCTGTTATGACTGATATGAGCACAGCTGTGGCCAAACATCAACAGGCCGTATTGAAATTAATTTCTTTGGGGAATCAAAGCCACACAGCGCAGGAGCTCTGGAATGCCATCAAGCAGGAGAGCGACGTGTGGTTTGTGCCAGCCAATCTCCCACCAGGCATGGTAGTGTGTGACAATGGCCGAAATCTGGTGACAGCTCTGGGCCTAGGCAACCTAACTCACATCCAATGTTTGGCACATGTGCTCAAGCTGGTCGTGCAGAGTTTTTTTGAGGGACTATCCGGATCTTGATGCACTGCTGCACAAGGTCCGCCTAGAGTGTGCTCACTTGCGGCTTTCCAGCATGGCAAGATCGCGCATTGTAGCTCTGCAGTGCCGATTCTGCCTTCCGGAACATCACATCATATGTGACCTACCCACCAGGTGGAATTCAACGTTACATTTGTTGGAGCGGTTGTGTGAGCAGCAGCCAGCAGTAATGGAGTACCAGCTGCATCAGGCGCAAAAAAGTCACACTGCGCACCGTTCAGACTTCAAAACCACTGAGCGGGCCACTATGAAGGACATCTGCCAGATTTTGCATGCCTTTGATGATTCCACGCGAATGGCGAGTGCAGCTGATGCACTAGTCAGCATGACTGTCCCCCTTATCTGCCTGCTTGAAAGAACACTGCAAGCCCTAAGGGAGGAGGTTGTGGAAGAGGTGGAGGGTGAGGAGTCACAAATGCCATCTGCTTCTGGACAGTCTGCGCAATGTGGTTCCTCACAAAGGCCTAGGCAGGGGACACTTTGTGAGGAGGATGAGGAGGAGTCAATGGACGAGGAAGACATCTGTCCAGAGGAGGGAGTTACACAATGCTTCAGTAGTCAGTATGTAGAGTGAGAGTGGGGTGATGCAGAGCAGGCAGAGATCACGCCTCAAGCAGGGGACAGCATTTATTGGCCAGTTGGCAGTCTGCAGAACATGGTTGATTACATGCTGCAGTGTCTGAGAAACGATCGCCACATCCCCCACATTCTCAACACGGCTGATTATTGGGTTGAACCAGGATCGTAAAATGCGGGAGTACCAAGACAAACTGGTGCATTCCATCTTCTTCTCCAGTCCAACCGAGAGCAGTGCTGCTAGTACTTTACAAAGCAGCTCAGTGCGTTGAGGCAGTAGAGGAAGCTCTGCACAAAGAGGGAGCAGAAGCACAGGGCAAGACCAGTATGGCCCAACTGTGGCAAAGTTTTGTGTGCCAGCCACAAATGTCTACACCATCACAGATGGCTCCAGTTAGCAGGAGGCAACGTTTCCGTCAGATGGTGACAGACTACATGTCTTGTCCTTTCAGTGTACTCCCAGATGGCTCTTCCCCCTTCAAGTTTTGGGTCTCTAAGCTGGATACATGGCCAGAGCTTAGCCAGTATGCATTGGAGGTGCTGGCTTGCCCTGCTGCTAGTGTATTATCGGAACGTGTCTTTAGTGCCGCAGGTGGTGTACTAACAGACCATCACATGCGACTATACTCTGATAACGTTGACCGGCTTACTTTTCTGAAAATGAACATGGCCTGGATCTCGCAGGAATTTGCCTCTCCTCCTCCAGAGTAAATAATTAGTTATGATCCAATAAGTCCAAATCTATATTTAATAATGGTACTTCCCGAATAACTGAAAACAACCACAAGATGGCGGTAAATAAACCGTCACCCCAAAGAGGCCGACCATAAATAAAAATTTAAAGAAATTTTATTAACCCCTTCATGACCGGGGGATTTTTCATTTTTCCGTGTTCGTTTTTCGCTCCCCTCCTTCCCAGAGCCATAACTTTTTTATTTTTCTGTCAATTTGGCCATGTGAGGGCTTATTTTTTGCGGGACGAGTTGTACTTTTGAACGACATCATTGGTTTTAGCATGTCGTGTACTAGAAAACGGGAAAAAAATTCCAAGTGCGGTGAAATTGCAAAAAAAGTGCAATCCCACATTGGTTTTTTGTTTGGCTTTTTTGCTAGGTTCACTAAATGCTAAAACTGACCTGCCATTATGATTCTCCAGGTCATTACGAGTTCATAGACACCAAACATGACTAGGTTATTTTTTATCTAAGTGGTGAAAAAAAATTCCAAACTTTGCTAAAAAAAAAAAAAAAATTGCGCCATTTTCCGATACTTGTAGCGTCTCCATTTTTCATCATCTGGGGTCGGTTGAGGGCTTATTTTTTGCGTGCCGAGATGACGTTTTTAATGATAGAATTTAGGTGCAGATACGTTCTTTTGATCGCCCGTTATTGCATTTTAATGCAATGTCGCGGCGACCAAAAAAACGTAATTCTGGCGTTTCGAATTTCTTTCCCGCTACGTTGTTTAGCGATCAGGTTAATACTTTTTTTTTAATTGATAGATCAGGCGATTCTGAGCGCGGCGATACCAAATATGCGTAGATTTGATATTTTTTTTATTGATTTATTTTGATTGGGGCGAAAGGGGGGTGATTTAAACTTTTATGTTTTTTTCATTTTTTTCACATTTTTTTAAACTTTTTTTTTTAACTTTTGCCATGCTTCAATAGCCTCCATGAGAGGCTAGAAGCAGGCATAGCACGATCGGCTCTGCTACATAGCAGCGATCTGCTGATCGCTGCTATGTAGCAGAATTGCACGTGTGCTGTGAGCGCCGACCACAGGGTGGCGCTCACAGCGACGGGCAATCAGTAACCATAGAGGTCTCAAGGACCTCTATGGTTACCATTCACAAGCATCGCCGACCCCCGATCATGTGACGGGGGTCGGCGATGACGTCATTTCCGGCCGCCCGGCCGGAAGCGGTAGTTAAATGCCGCTGTCTGCGTTTGACAGCGGCATTTAACTAGTTAATAGGTGTGGGCAGATCACGATTCTGCCCGCGCCTATTACGGGCACATGTCAGCTGTTCAAAACAGCTGACATGTTCCGGCTTTCGTGCGGGCTCACCGCGGAGCCCTGCATCAAAGCAGGGGAGCCGGCATCGGACGGTATAGTAGTCCGATGCCGGTAAGGGGTTAAACACACAAAAAATGAAAAACAATACATATACATATGTTAAAAAAGCTACATACTTTTTTCCGGGTAATACCCCATAGGAACGCCAGAAGCAGACACACTATGTAATCCTTAGACCAATAAAGTACATATCCAAAGATCCAAAACAAGCCCCCTCATGGAACACATGAAGCTGTATATACGGTGCTATCTGCATCCACTTAATGTTAAATGTGTCCACGGGAATACGGCCCTCTTGTACACCACTCCATAATTTACATACTCCCACCTCCTAAAGATCCCACCATATAGATAGCGACAAGCTAATGAAAACAATATGGGAAAGGTGGATAGCATGAATATCAGTATTACCTCCAGCAGGTCCAGGATACAGTGTGTCCACCCAGGCTTATTCCCAGCGCCCCAACGCGCGTTTCGCCCTTGCTTCTTCCGTTTTTGGATCTTTGGATATGTACTTTATTGGTCTAAGGATTACATAGTGTGTCTGCTTCTGGCGTTCCTATGGGGTATTACCCGGAAAAAAGTATGTAGTTTTTTAACATATGTATATGTATTGTTTTTCATTTTTTGTGTGTTTAATAAAATTTATTTACATTTTTATTTATGGTCGGCTTCTTTGGGGTGACGGTTTATTTACCGGCATCTTGTGGTTTTTTTTAAATAATTAGTTAGCAACAGTATCCAGGTCTCCTGTTGTGTTCATGTTTCTACCACCTGAACTGTAATCCCTGGGCTCCAACACCGCCAGTTGCTGCTCAGAAGTGCCGTCTGCACAGTCAACACCTTGGGTTTCAGTAACGTCAGCTGATCTCCAGCTGTGTATCCGGCAATTGCTCCTGCTACCTCCACATTAACATTACATCAGATATTAAACTTGCTCCAATTGGGCCTCAGCCTACACTCTGCTTCTCCTGGATTCCCTGGGCTCCAACACCGCCAGTTGCTGCTCAGAAGTGCCATCTGCACAGTCAACACTTACTGCCGTTTTATTGGGGTTCAATAACGTCAGCTGATCCCCTGCCGTGTATCCGGCAATTTCTCCTGCTCCCTCAACACTCACACTACCACAGGTTTGAAACTTGCTCCAATTAGGCCTCGGCCTACACTCTGTTTCTCCTGTAATCCCTGGGCTCCAACACTGCCAGTTGCTGCTCGGAAGTGCTGTCTGCACAGAGAAATACACTAGCTCCTGTGTTAGTGGGGTTCAGCAACGACAGCTGCTCCCCTGCTGCGTATCCGGCAATTGCTCCTGCTATAGTACCTCTACACTCACACTACTTCAGATATTAAACTTGCTCCAATTAGGCCTCTGCCCACACCCTGATTGACTCTGGGCTCCAATACCGCCAGTTGCAGCTCAGAATTGCTGTCTGCACAGAGAAAAACACTAGCTCCTGTGTTAGTGGGGTTCAGCAACGTCAGCTGCTCCCCTGCTGTGTATCCGGCAATTGCTCCTGCTATCTCCACACTCACACTACTTCAGATATTAAACTTGCTCCAATTAGGCCTCGGCCTACACCCTGATTGACCCTGGGCTCCAACACCGCCAGTTGCTGCTCGGAAGTGCTGTCTGCACAGTCAACACTTGTTGCCGTGTTATTGAGGTTCAGTAACATCAGCTGAACCCCTGCTGTGTATCCGGCAATTTCTCCTGCTCCCGCCACACTCACAATACCACAGATTTGAAACTTGCTCCAATTAGGCCTTGGCCTACACTGTGTTTCTCCTGTAATCCCTGGGCTCCAACACCGCCAGTTGCTGCTCGGAAGTGCTGTCTGCACAGAGAAAAACACTAGCTCCTGTGTTAGTGGGGTTAAACAACGTCAGCTGCTCCCCTGCTGTGTGTCCGGCAATGTCTCCTGCTCCCTCCACATTCACATTACATCAGATATTAAACTTGCTCCAATTAGGCCTCGGCCTACACCCTGATTGACCCTTGGCTCCAACACCGCCAGTTGCTGCTTGGAAGTGCTGTCTGCACAGAGAAAAACACTAGCTCCTGTGTTAGTGGGGTTCAGTAACGTCAGCTGCTCCCTGCTGAGTATCCGGCAATTTTTCCTGCTCCCTCCAAACTAAGACTACAACATATATTTAAATTTCTCCAATTAGGCCTCGGCCTACACTATGCTTCTAGCATTGACCCTGGGCTCCAACACTGCCAGTTGCTGCCCGGAAGTGCTGTCTGCACAGTCAACAGTTGCTCCTCTGTTATTGGGGTTCAGTAACGCCAACTGCTCCCCTGCTGTGTGTATGGCAATTTCTCCACTCAGTTTCTAGCTTTGACCCTGGGCTCCAACACCACCAGTTGCTGCCCGGAAGTGCTGTCTGCACAGTCAACAGTTGCTCCTCTGTTATTGGGGTTCAGTAATGCCAGCTGCTCCTCTGCTGTGTGCGTGGCAATGTCTCCGGCTCCCTCCACACTAAGACTACAACATATATTAAACTTGCTCCAATTAGGCCTCGGCCTACACTCTGCTTCTCCTGGATTCCCTGGGCTCCAACACCGCCAGTTGCTGCCCAGAACTGCCATCTGCACAGTCAACCATTGCTCCTCTGTTATTGGGGTTCAGTAATGCCAGCTGCTCCCCTGCTGTGTGTGCTGCAATTTCTCCACTCAGCTTCTAGAATTGACCCTGGGCTCCAACACTGCCAGTTGCTGCCCGGAAGTGCTGTCTGCACAGTCAACAGTTGCTCCTCTGTTATTGGGGTTCAGTAATGCCAGCTGCTCCCCTGCTGTGTGTGGCAATTTCTCCACTCAGCTTCTAGAATTGACCCTGGGCTCCAACACCACCAGTTGCTGCCCGAAAGTGCTGTCTGCACAGTCAACAGTTGCTCCTCTGTTATTGGGGTTCAGTAACGCCAGCTGCTCCCCTGCTGTGTGTGCGGCAATGTCTCCTGCTCCCTCCACACTAAGACTGCAACAGATATTAAACTTGATCCAATTAGACCTCGGCCTACACTCTGCTTCTCCTGGATTTCCTGGGCTCCAACACCGCCAGTTGCTGCCCGGAAGTGCTGTCTGCACAGTCAACAGTTGCTCCTCTGTTATTGGGGTTCAGCAACGCCAGCTGCTCCCCAGCTGTGTGTGCGGCAATGTCTCCTGCTCCCTCCACACTAAGACTACAACAGATATTAAACTTGCTCCAATTAGGCCTCGGCCTACACTCTGCTTCTCCTGGATTCCCTGGGCTCCAACACCGCCAGTTGCCGCTCAGAAGTGCCCTCTGCACAGTGAACATTTGCTACTGTTTTATTGGGGTTCAGTAATGTCAGCTGATCCCCTGCTGTGTATCCGGCAATTTCTCCTGCTCCCTCCACACTAACACTACTACAGAAATTAAAGGGAACCTGTCCCCCCAGGCGTTTGTAACTAAAAGAGCCCCTTTGTGCAGCACTAATGCTGCACAAGGAAAATGTGGCTCTTTTAGTTATGCTCCTTGCACACGCTGAACTAAACCCTTATAAAATGTGCCCCCTCATACCGTGAAACCGTCCCAGAGGCGGGACTTTCCTTCTTAATGAGATGCAGCACAGCCATCATTCATACCCCCTTGGGGCCGGGCGCCACCTCCTCAGCATTGTTTGAATCTGTCTCAGAGCCTGCACTGTTATGTTATCCCTTGGGCATGCGCAGTTAGCGCTGCCGGTCTTCTGACATCATTTGTTGTCAGGCTGACTGTACCTGTGCGGCCGCGCTGCCCAAGGTCCCGTCCCGCAGTGTCTTCTGAATTATTCACACTGCGGGGTTGGGATTCATGGGCATGCGCAGTGCATATCTTCACCTCTCACTCATCTCCCTCTGCCTTCTTCAGACTGAGCGGCGTCAGCTGATCCCTAATCGCTGTTGCATGCGCTTTAAAAACGCTAAGGAGGAGGTGCCCGTCGCCAAGGGGGTATGAATGACGGCTGTGCTGTGTCTCATTAAGAAGGAAAGTCCCACCTCCGGGACGGTTTCACGGTATGAGGGGGCACATTTTATAAGTTTTAAGTTCAACGTGTGCAAGGAGCATAAGTAAAAGAGCCACCTTTTCCTTGTGCAGCACTAATGCTCTTTTAGATACAAACGCCCTGGGGGGTTACAGGTTCCCTTTCAACTTGTTCCAATTAGGCCTCAGCCTACACTCTGTTTTTCCTGTAATCTCTGGGCTCCAACACCGCCAGTTACTGCTCGAAGTGCCGTCTGCACAGTCAACACATGCTCCAGTGTTTTGGGGTTCAGTAACGTCAGCTGATCCCCAGCTGTGTGTGCGGCAATTTCTTCTGCTCCCTCTACATTGACACCACTACAGATTTTAAACTTGCTCCAATTAGGCCTCAGCCTACACTCTGTTTCTCCTGTAATCCCTGGACTCCAACACCGCCAGTTGCTGCTCAGAAGTGTCTTTGGCATGGGTATTCCCTTCTGCCCAGCCTGGTTCCAGCACGCCAGCTGTTTCTGGGTAGTGTCAAGGTCACTTTGCCTCCAATACATTGTCCTGTCGGGTTGCGGTCGGGTTAGACAACTCTATGGTGCCTTCAGTTTAGGTGCTTCCTCTGTGGGCTGCGGGAACTGGAAATCAAGGCTGGTTCTGTAGTGCCAATAGGACAAGCTCCCTCTGTAGGACTGTGGGTTTTCGGTAATTATGGCTAGCTCGCAGCCTAGCAATTTTTTTTCCTGTGGACCTTCTGCTGCCTATCTTAGTTCCAGCACCATTAGCTGGTTCTTTGGACGACAATCTTGAATAGGTCCCCCTGGTTCCAGTACCGTCAGCTGGTCCTCAGTAGTTCCATTGGCTCTTGTACCTTCTGCTACCCATCCGGGTTCCAGTACCGTCAGCTGGTTCTCGGCAGTGTCTTTTGCTCTTGTACCTTCTGTTTCCCATCTTGGTTCCAGTACCATCAGCTGGTTCCAGGCAGAGCCTTTGGCTTAGGCGCCTCCTTCTGGGTATCCGAGTTCCACCAACATCTGGTGGTCCTTGGTAGTACTTTCTGGCATGGGTACATCCTCCTTAGTAACCTAGTTCCAGTACTGTCAGCTGGTACTCAGTAGTTCCATTGGCTCTTGTACCTTCTGCTACCCATCCAGGTTCCAGTACCGTCAGCTGGTTCTCGGCAGTTTCTTTGGCACGGGTACTCCCTCCTGCCCAGCCTGGTTACAGCACGCCAGCTGTTTCCGGGGAGTGTCAAGGTCACTTTGCCTCCAATACGTTGTTCTTTGGGGTTGCGGTCGGGTTAGACAACTCTATGGTGCCTGCAGTTGAGGTGCTTTCTATGTGGGCTGCGGGAACTGGAAATCAAGGCCGGTTCCGTAGTGCCAATAGGACAAGCTCCCCTGTAGGACTCTGGGTTTTCGATAACTATGGCCGGCTCGCGGCCTAGCAATTTTTTTTTTCTTGTTGACCTTCTGCTGCCTATGTGAGTTCCAGCACCATTAGCTGGTTCTTTGGAAGACAATCTTGAATAGGTCCCCCTGGTTCCAGTACCGTCAGCTGGTTCCAGGCAGAGCCTTTGGCTTCGGAGCCTCCTTCTGGGTATCCAAGTTCCACCAATGTCTGGTGGTCCTTGGTAGTGCTTTCTGGCATGGGTACCTCCTGCTTAATAACCGGGTTCCAGTACCGTCAGCTGGTCCTTGGTAGTTCCATTGGCTCTTGTACCTTCTGCTACCCCTCTGGGTTCCAGTACCGTCAGCTGGTTCTCGGCAGTGTCTTTTGCTCTTGTACCTTCTGCTCCCCATCCTGGTTCCAGTACCATCAGCTGGTTCCAGGCAGAACCTTTGGCTTAGGTGCCTCCTTCTGGGTATCCAAGTTCCACCAACGTCTGGTGGTCCTTGGTAGTGCTTTCTGGCATGGGTACTTCCTGCTTAGTAACGCGGTTCCTGTACCGTCAGCTGGTCCTCGGTAGTTCCATTGGCTCTTGTACCTTTGGGTAGCCATCCGGGTTCCAGTACCGTCAGCTGGTTCTCAGCAGTGCTTTGGCTCTGGTACCTTCTGCTCCCCATCCTGGTTCCAGTACCATCAGCTGGTTCCAGGCAGAGCCTTTGGCTTAGGTGCCTCCTTCTGGGTATCCGAGTTCCACCAGTGTCTGGTGGTCCTTGGTAATGCTTTCTGGCATGGGTACTTCCTGCTTAGTAACCGGGTTCCTGTACCGTCAGCTGGTCCTCGGTAGTTCCATTGGCTCTTGTACCTTCGGGTAGCCATCCGGGTTTCAGTACCGTCAGCTGGTTCTTGGCAGTTCCTCAGCCTTCTTGTACCTTCTGCTACATTTCCAAGTTCAAGACCCTAAAGACGACGACCCTGAAGACCACCCCGAAGAAGACGACGACCCCAGAGACGACGACCCTGGAGACGACGACCCTGAAGACCACCCCAAAGAAGACGACGACCCCAGAGACGACGACCCTGGAGATGACGACCCTGGAGACGACGACCCTGAAGACCGAGAAACAGAAGAACAAGAAGCTGCAGAACAAAAGCAGAAGAACATTAAGCATAAGACTAAAAATCAGAGCAAAATATATTATCTAAATTATAAGCAGAAGAAGACTAAGCAGTGTATGGGGGTGAGTCCGTTCCTCCTCGTGGTGCCCCTGGAAAAAAACTGCTGCTGCAGGCCAAACTGATCGCGGACAAATCCTGTTGTAAATCTTTTGTGACAGGCAGAACGGAAGGTGTAATCTTCAAACTTTTATAGATAACAACTACAGGAATGCCTGTCACAAATAAGAAAATGGTGAAGAAGAAGAATAAGAAGACGAAGAAGTAGAATATGAAAAAGAAGAATAATTGAATAAAAATAATATGAAGAATGTAAAAAAAAAAGAATAATAGGAAGAAGGTGAAGAAGAAGAATAAGGTGAAGGAGAAGTTGATGAAAAAGATGCTGCTGCTGAGGATGATGAAGAAGAAAGTGTGGGAGAAGTAAAAAAGGTGAAGAGCATGGAAGTAGTGAAAAATAAATATCTGACAAAATATAAAAAATCTTAACTTAGTCAAAATCTTTGTAACTCCGAACGTCTTAAAAAAAATTACTTCCTGCTATTCCATTTGATTGGGCTAAACCTCTATGCCTTTAATGTCTCCTCCACCTCCCCTGTCATGATCCCAATGGCAGGGGATCACAAAAGGACAAGCACAAAAACAAAACAAGCTCTAGGGTGATGGAACCTGAGCTGACCGCGATCCTGAACCTAAACACACAACTAGCAGTAGCCGGGGAACGTGCCTACGATGATTCCTAGACGTCTCGCGCCAGCCGAAGGATTAACTTCCCCTATAAGAAGAAACACAGACCTCACTTGCCTCCAGAGAAACACCCCACAGAAATAGCAGCCCCCCACATGTAATAACGGTGAAATGAGAGGAAAGCACATACGTAGTTATGAAAATAGAATCAGCAAAAATGAGGCCCGCTAAAGCTAGATAGCAGAGGATACAAAAGTGAACTGCGCGGTCAGCGAAAAACCGTTCAAAAAACCATCCTGAAATTACTTGAACTCATGTGCCAACTCATGGAACATGAGGAGTAATTTCAGCCCACTAGAGCAACCAGCAGCAAGGAAACACATCACTGCAAGCTGGACTAAGACAAAAATTAAGCAAAACGTGGAACAGGAAAATCAAAACTTAGCTTGTCCTGAAGATAACAGACGCAGGGAGCAGAGGTAAAAAGATACGCTGATTACATTGATAGCCGGCGAGGAAATGACAAAAAAGCCAGGTTAAATAGGAAACTCCCATAACCTGATGGAACAGGTGGACACCAGAGACCGCAGAGAACACAAGTCACCCAGTACCATCAGTAACCACCAGAGGGAGCCCAAAAACAGAACTCACAACACTCCCCCAATACATCCTACATTATTCTTAGTTGTTTGCCTTCATGTAACATAGTAACATAGCAACATAGTTAGTAAGGCCGAAAAAAGACATTTGTCCATCCAGTTCAGCCTATATTCCATCATAATAAATCCCCAGATCTACGTCCTTCTACAGAACCTAATTGTATGATACAATATTGTTCTGCTCCAGGAAGACATCCAGGCCTCTCTTGAACCCCTCGACTGAGTTCGCCATCACCACCTCCTCAGGCAAGCAATTCCAGATTCTCACTGCCCTAACAGTAAAGAATCCTCTTCTATGTTGGTGGAAAAACCTTCTCTCCTCCAGACGCAAAGAATGCCCCCTTGTGCCCGTCACCTTCCTTGGTATAAACAGATCCTCAGTGAGATATTTGTATTGTCCCCTTATATACTTATACATGGTTATTAGATCGCCCCTCAGTCGTCTTTTTTCTAGACTAAATAATCCTAATTTCGCTAATCTATCTGGGTATTGTAGTTCTCCCATCCCCTTTATTAATTTTGTTGCCCTCCTTTGTACTCTCTCTAGTTCCATTATATCCTTCCTGAGCACCGGTGCCCAAAACTGGACACAGTACTCCATGTGCGGTCTAACTAGGGATTTGTACAGAGGCAGTATAATGCTCTCATCATGTGTATCCAGACCTCTTTTAATGCACCCCATGATCCTGTTTGCCTTGGCTGCTGCTGCCTGGCACTGGCTGCTCCAGGTAAGTTTATCATTAACTAGGATCCCCAAGTCCTTCTCCCTGTCAGATTTACCCAGTGGTTTCCCGTTCAGTGTGTAATGGTGATATTGATTCCTTCTTCCCATGTGTATAACCTTACATTTAGCAATGTTAAACCTCATCTGCCACCTTTCAGCCCAAGTTTCCAACTTATCCAGATCCATCTGTAGCAGAATACTATCTTCTCTTGTATTAACTGCTTTACATAGTTTTGTATCATCTGCAAATATCGATATTTTACTGTGTAAACCTTCTACCAGATCATTAATGAATATGTTGAAGAGAACAGGTCCCAATACTGACCCCTGCGGTACCCCACTGGTCACAGCGACCCAGTTAGAGACTATACCATTTATAACCACCCTCTGCTTTCTATCACTAAGCCAGTTACTAACCCATTTACACACATTTTCCCCCAGACCAAGCATTCTCATTTTGTGTACCAACCTCTTGTGCGGCAAGGTATCAAATGCTTTGGAAAAATCGAGATATACCACTTCCAATGACTCACCGTGGTCCAGCCTATAGCTTACCTCTTCATAAAAACTGATTAGATTGGTTTGACAGGAGCGATTTCTCATAAACCCATGCTGATATGGAGTTAAACAGTTATTCTCATTGAGATAATCCAGAATAACATCCTTCAGAAACCCTTCAAATATTTTACCAACAATAGAGGTTAGACTTACTGGCCTATAATTTCCAGGTACACTTTTAGAGCCCTTTTTGAATATTGGCACCACATTTGCTATGCGCCAATCCTGCGGAACAGACCCTGTCGCTATAGAGTCCCTAAAAATAAGAAATAATGGTTTATCTATTACATTACTTAGTTCTCTTAGTACTCGTGGTGTATGCCATCCGGACCCGGAGATTTATCTATTTTAATCTTATTTAGCCGGTTTCGCACCTCTTCTTGGGTTAGATTGGTGACCCTTAATATAGGGTTTTCATTGTTTCTTGGGATTTCACCTAGCATTTCATTTTCCACCGTGAATACCGTGGAGAAGAAGGTGTTTAATATGTTAGCTTTTTCCTCGTCATCTACAACCATTCTTTCCTCACTATTTTTTAAGGCGCCTACATTTTCAGTTTTTATTCTTTTACTATTGATATAGTTGAAGAACAGTTTGGGATTAGTTTTACTCTCCTTAGCAATGTGCTTCTCTGTTTCCTTTTTGGCAGCTTTAATTAGTTTTTTAGATAAAGTATTTTTCTCCCTATAGTTTTTTAGAGCTTCAATGGTGCCATCCTGCTTTAGTAGTGCAAATGCTTTCTTTTTACTGTTAATTGCCTGTCTTACTTCTTTGTTTAGCCACATTGGGTTTTTCCTATTTCTAGTCCTTTTATTCCCACAAGGTATAAACCGCTTACAGTGCCTATTTAGGATGTTCTTAAACATTTTCCATTTATTATCTGTATTCTTATTTCTGAGGATATTGTCCCAGTCTACCAGATTAAGGGCATCTCTAAGCTGGTCAAACTTTGCCTTCCTAAAGTTCAGTGTTTTTGTGACTCCCTGACAAGTCCCCCTAGTGAAAGACAGGTGAAACTGTACAATATTGTGGTCGCTATTTCCCAGATGCCCGACCACCTGCAGATTTGTTATTCTGTCAGGTCTATTAGATAGTATTAGGTCTAAAAGCGCTACTCCTCTGGTTGGATTCTGCACCAATTGTGAAAGATAATTTTTCTTGGTTATTAGCAGAAACCTGTTGCCTTTATGGGTTTCACAGGTTTCTGTTTCCCAGTTAATATCCGGGTAGTTAAAGTCCCCCATAACCAGGACCTCATTATGGGTCGCAGCTTCATCGATCTGCTTCAGAAGTAGACTTTCCATGGTTTCTGTTATATTTGGGGGTTTGTAACAGACCCCAATGAGAATTTTGTTACCATTTTTCCCTCCATGAATTTCGACCCATATGGACTCGACATCCTCATTTCCTTCGCTAATATCCTCCCTTAAAGTGGACTTTAGACAAGACTTTACGTAGAGACAAACCCCTCCTCCTCTCCGATTTTTACGATCCTTTCTAAACAGACTGTAACCCTGTAAGTTAACTGCCCAGTCATAGCTTTCAACTAACCATGTCTCGGTTATTCCCACTATGTCAAAGTTACCTGTAGATATTTCTGCTTCTAGTTCTTCCATCTTGTTTGTCAGGCTTCTGGCGTTTGCGAGCATGCAGTTTAGAGGATTTTGTTTTGTTCCAATCTCCTGGCTGTGGATTGTTTTAGAAATGTTCTTACCTCCCTTCTGAGTATGTTTTCCTGGATCTTCTTTGTTCAAGTCTAATGTTTTTCTTCCCGTTCCCTCTTCTTCTAGTTTAACGCCCTCCTGATGAGTGTAGCGAGTCTTCTGGCGAATGTGTGTTTCCCAGGTTTGTTGAGGTGTAGTCCGTCTCTGGCGAGGAGTCCATCGTACAAGTAATTCACACCGTGGTCCAGGAATCCGAATCCTTGTTGTCTGCACCATCGTCTTAGCCAGTTGTTTGCATCAAGGATCCTGTTCCATCTCCTGGTGCCATGCCCGTCTACTGGAAGGATAGAAGAAAAAACTACCTGTGCATCCAGTTCCTTTACTTTCTTCCCCAACTCTTCAAAGTCTTTGCAGATTGTCGGTAGGTCCTTCCTTGCCGTGTCATTGGTGCCAACATGTATCAGAAGAAATGGGTGGACGTCCTTGGAGCTGAAGAGCTTTGGTATCCTATCGGTCACATCCTTGATCATCGCACCTGGAAGGCAGCATACTTCTCTTGCAGTTATGTCCGGTCTGCAGATGGCTGCTTCTGTGCCTCCCAGTAGTGAGTCTCCCACCACCACCACTCTTCGTTGCTTCTTGGCTGTACTTTTTGCTGTCACTTGTTGCTGTGTGCCCTTTTCTGTTTTGCTTGCTGGTATTGCTTCATCCTTAGGTGTGCCATCTTCATCCTCTACAAAGATTTGATATCGGTTCTTCAGTTGTGTGGTTGGTGATTTCTCCATGGTCTTCTTGCTTCTTTTGGTCACATACTTCCACTCATCTGCTTTTGGAGGTTCTCTGACACTTTTTTCACCTTCTGTGACCAGTAGAGATGCTTCTGTTCTGTCTAGAAAGTCTTCATTCTCTTTCATGAGTTTCAAAGTTGCTATTCTTTCTTCCAGACCCCGCACCTTTTCTTCTAAAAGGGCCACTAGTCTACACTTCTGACAGGTGAAATTTGATTCTTCTTCTGGTCGATCTGTGAACATGTAGCACATGCTGCAGCTCACCATGTAGGTTGTCACATCTGCCATGTTGCTCCTAGATCCTGCTGACTTGCTGTGTGTTTTCCTTCTTGTATAATCTACTCAGCCAAGCTCTCTTGCAATAATGTCCTACAGGCAAAAATTTGCGCGCCGTAAGGCGCGCGGTTTGGTGATGCTTTCCAAGCAGCTGGTCCCGGCTGTACCCAACGATCTTCTAGCTTAGGGAGACTCTTCGCTTTTCCCAGAAGGCACCTGGAATATGCAAATTAGCCTCCTCAAGCTTGAATCCCTGGTTTGAATTAACCTACAAGGAAAGAAAGGTTTTATTTTAATTCCAATACTTTTGTCCCATTGACTTGCATTGGTATCGGGTATCGGTATCGGCTATATCCGATATTTTTCAAATATCGGCCGATCCAATCCGATACTGATATTTCCGAATATCGGAAGGTATCGCTCAACACTATTTGCGACTGATTTTCAGCTACTAAGCATGCAGGGATTGCCTGCCATTCACGGTAATGCCATAGCCATGTTGGCTACTGGCATTACTGTGATTGGCTGGCAGCATAGCATCATTGGGTCTATATACGCCATGTGCTGCATATAGTAATCAGAAATAGGGTAGGGAGAGTTTTTGCTGCAGAAGGGGCAGCGTGTTATAGCGTTACAGTACCTTATGGTGCAACATCAAACCCACAGTCCTTTTCAGAGCTAAATCAAATAGATTTTATTCTTTAATAACGCTCTTAGCTGCAATTAGCATAGGATTAGCTGCTAGAATAGGGATAGTGAATTAGAGGCATTTTTTCAAGGATTATTGCCTTGCAGTGCTTGGTGCTACCACGTACAACCAATAGTCATTTCAGGGCCAATTTAAATGGATTCTATTCAATAATAATACCATTCTTAGCTGCATTTACTATAGTGTTAGCTGCTGGAGTAGGGATAGCGTATTACAGGCATGTAGTCAAGGATTATTGCCTTACAGCTCCTGGTGCTGCCACTAGGGTTGAGCGAAACGGGTCGTTCATTTTCAAAAGTCGCCGACTTTTGGCAAAGCCGGGTTTCATGAAACCCGATCCGACCCCTGTGCGGGGTCGGCCATGCGGTACGCGACTTTCGCGCCAAAGTCGCGTTTCAATGACGCGAAAAACGCCATTTCTCAGCCAATGAAGGTAAACGCAGAGTGTGGGCAGCGTGATGACATAGGTCCTGGTCCCCACCATCTTAGAGAAGGGCATTGCAGTGATTGGCTTGCTGTCTCCGGCGTCACAGGGGCTATAAAGGGGCGTTCCCGCCGACCGCCATGTTACTGCTGCTTATCTGAGCTTAGGGAGAGGTTGCTGCCGCTTCGTCAGAAGCAGGGATAGCGTTAGGCAGGGTCCATTAACCACCAAACCGCTTGTGCTGTAGCGATTTCCACTGCCCAACACCACCTTCAGTGTGCAGGGACAGTGGAAGCTACATTTTTTTTTTTTTCCCCTCAGCGCTGTAGCTCATTGGGCTGCCCTAGAAGGCTCCCTGATAGCTGCATTGCTGTGTGTACGCCGCTGTGCAAACCAACTGCTTTTTTCAAAGCACAAATCCTCTTGTTCCTTCCTTTCTGCACAGCTATCTTTTTTGTTTGTCCACACTTTTTATTTAATTTGTGCATCAGTCCACTCCTTATTGCTGCCTGCCATACCTGGCTGAGATTACTGCAGGGAGATAGTAATTGTTGGACACTCCCTGTTTTTTTTTTTTTTTTGTGGGAGATTAAGATTGACATTTCTGCTAGAGTGCCATCCCTGTGTGTGCCATCTCTCACTCAGTGGGCCATAGGAAGCCTATTTATTTTTTTGCTTGATTTGGGTTATAAAATCTACCTGAAAAAATCACTACATCAATCAGTGGGAGAAAAATATTGGCCTCAGGGCTTGTGTGCCACTCTTGACTCCTGTGTGTGCCATCTCTCAGTCAGTGGGCCATAGAAAGCCTATTTATTTTTTTGCTTGATTTGGGTTCTAAAATCTACCTGAAAAAATCACTACATCAATCAGTGGGAGAAAAATATTGGCCTCAGGGCTTGTGTGCCACTCCTGACTCCTGTGTGCATCATCACTCACTCAGTGGGCCATAGAAAGCCTATTTTTTTTTTTTTTGCTTTATTTGGGTTCTAAATTCTACCTGAAAAAATCAATAAATCAATCAGTGGGAGATTAATATTGGCCTTTGGGCTTGTGTGCCAGTCCTAAGCGTGCCATCTCTCTCTCTCAGATAGTGGGCCATAGAAAGCCTATTTATTATTTTTTTTATTGGGTTTATAAATTTTCCCTGGAACAAAAAAAAAAAGTGGGAGATTAATATTGGCCTCTGGGCTTGTGTGCCAGTCCTGAGCGTGCCATCTCTCTCACAAATAGTGGGCCATAGAAAGCCTATTTATTTATTTTTTTTGGGTTTTATAAATTCTCCCTGAAAAAAAAAGGGAGATTAATATTGGCCTTTGGGCTTGTGTGCCAGTCCTAAGCGTGCCATCTCTCTCTCTCAGATAGTGGGCCATAGAAAGCCTATTTATTATTTTTTTTATTGGGTTTATAAATTTTCCCTGAAAAAAAAAAAAAAAGTGGGAGATTAATATTGGCCTCTGGGCTTGTGTGCCAGTCCTGAGCGTGCCATCTCTCTCACAAATAGTGGGCCATAGAAAGCCTATTTATGTTTTTGGTTGATTTGGGTTCTAAATTCTACCTGAAAAAATCAATAAATCAATCAATCAGTGGGAGATAAATATTGGCCTCTGGGCTTGTGTGCCACTCCTGACTCCTGTGTGCGTCATCTCTCACTCAGTGGGCCATAGAAAGCCTATTTTTTGTTTTGTTTGTTTTATAAATTCTCCCTGAAAAAATCATTTTTATTTTATTTGGTTTCTAAATTCTTCCTGAAAAAATCATTTTTTTTTTTATTATTATTTTTTTTCTAAAGTCTCCCTGGAAAAAAAAAAATAATCAAATCAGTGGGAGATTAATATTGCCCTTTCTGCTTGTGTGCCAGTCTTGACTCCTGGGTGTGCCATCTCTCTCTCTCTCTCCAATTGTGGGCCATAGAAAGCCTATTATATTTTTAGCTTGATTTGGGTTCCAAAATCTACCTGAAAAAATCACTACATCAATCAGTGGGAGATAAATATTGGCCTCTGGGCTTGTGTGCCACTCCTGACTCCTGTGTGCGTCATCTCTCACTCAGTGGGCCATAGAAAGCCTTTTTTTGTTTTATTTGTTTTCTAAATTCTCCCTGAAAAAATCATTTTATTTTATTTGGTTTCTAAATTCTTCCTGAAAAAATCATTTTATTCTATTTTTTTTTTTTCCTAAAGTCTCCCTGAAAAAAAAAAAAAATCAAATCAGTGGGAGATTAATATTGCCCTTTCTGCTTGTGTGCCAGTCTTGACTCCTGGGTGTGCCATCTCTCTCTCTCTCTCTCCAATTGTGGGCCATAGAAAGCCTATTATTTTTTTAGCTTGATTTGGGTTCCAAAATCTACCTGAAAAAATCACTACATCAATCAGTGGGAGATAAATATTGGCCTCTGGGCTTGTGTGCCACTCCTGACTCCTGTGTGCGTCATCTCTCATTCAGTGGGCCATAGAAAGCCTTTTTTGGTTTTATTTGTTTTCTAAATTCTCCCTGAAAAAATCATTTTATTTTATTTGGTTTCTAAATTCTTCCTGAAAAAATCATTTTATTCTATTATTTTTTTTTCCTAAAGTCTCCCTGAAAAAAAAAAAAATCAAATCAGTGGGAGATTAATATTGCCCTTTCTGCTTGTGTGCCAGTCTTGACTCCTGGGTGTGCCATCTCTCTCTCTCTCTCTCTCCAATTGTGGGCCATAGAAAGCCTATTATTTTTTTAGCTTGATTTGGGTTCCAAAATCTACCTGAAAAAATCACTACATCAATCAGTGGGAGATAAATATTGGCCTCTGGGCTTGTGTGCCACTCCTGACTCCTGTGTGCGTCATCTCTCACTCAGTGGGCCATAGAAAGCCTTTTTTTGTTTTATTTGTTTTCTAAATTCTCCCTGAAAAAATCATTTTATTTTATTTGGTTTCTAAATTCTTCCTGAAAAAATCATTTTATTCTATTATTTTTTTTTCCTAAAGTCTCCCTGAAAAAAAAAAAAAAATCAAATCAGTGGGAGATTAATATTGCCCTTTCTGCTTGTGTGCCAGTCTTGACTCCTGGGTGTGCCATCTCTCTCTCTCTCTCCAATTGTGGGCCATAGAAAGCCTATTATTTTTTTAGCTTGATTTGGGTTCCAAAATCTACCTGAAAAAGTCACTACATCAATCAGTGGGAGATAAATATTGGCCTCTGGGCTTGTGTGCCACTCCTGACTCCTGTGTGCGTCATCTCTCACTCAGTGGGCCATAGAAAGCCTTTTTTTATTTTATTTGTTTTCTAAATTCTCCCTGAAAAAATCATTTTATTTTATTTGGTTTCTAAATTCTTCCTGAAAAAATCATTTTATTCTATTATTTTTTTTTCCTAAAGTCTCCCTGAAAAAAAAAAAAAAATCAAATCAGTGGGAGATTAATATTGCCCTTTCTGCTTGTGTGCCAGTCTTGACTCCTGGGTGTGCCATCTCTCTCTCTCTCTCCAATTGTGGGCCATAGAAAGCCTATTATTTTTTTAGCTTGATTTGGGTTCCAAAATCTACCTGAAAAAGTCACTACATCAATCAGTGGGAGATAAATATTGGCCTCTGGGCTTGTGTGCCACTCCTGACTCCTGTGTGCGTCATCTCTCACTCAGTGGGCCATAGAAAGCCTTTTTTTGTTTTATTTGTTTTCTAAATTCTCCCTGAAAAAATCATTTTATTTTATTTGGTTTCTAAATTCTTCCTGAAAAAATCATTTTATTCTATTATTTTTTTTTCCTAAAGTCTCCCTGAAAAAAAAAAAAATCAAATCAGTGGGAGATTAATATTGCCCTTTCTGCTTGTGTGCCAGTCTTGACTCCTGGGTGTGCCATCTCTCTCTCTCTCTCCAATTGTGGGCCATAGAAAGCCTATTATTTTTTTAGCTTGATTTGGGTTCCAAAATCTACCTGAAAAAATCACTACATCAATCAGTGGGAGATAAATATTGGCCTCTGGGCTTGTGTGCCACTCCTGACTCCTGTGTGCGTCATCTCTCACTCAGTGGGCCATAGAAAGCCTTTTTTTGTTTTATTTGTTTTCTAAATTCTCCCTGAAAAAATCATTTTATTTTATTTGGTTTCTAAATTCTTCCTGAAAAAATCATTTTATTCTATTATTTTTTTTTCCTAAAGTCTCCCTGAAAAAAAAAAAAAATCAAATCAGTGGGAGATTAATATTTACATTTGTGCTTCAGTGACAGTCCTGCGTGTGTGGCATCTCTCTCATTTGTTGCCACCAACAACAGAGTGTGTAACATTGTGCCTGATTTTCGTTGTGTTCTCACTCACCTGTAAAGGGGTAGCTAAATCATACTGAAGTTATAGCTCACCGTGTAAGTTGTGTGACAGCAACAAATACCGTTAGTTTGGTTACGTTTTTAAAACAATGAGGAAGTCTGGTGGAAGAGGTCGTGGCCGGGGGCGTTCATTGTCAGCTGGTAATGAGGGTAGTGGTAGTGGTGGAGCATCAGTTGGTAGTGGGAAAAAAAATATTGCACCTAAGTCTGGAGCTGTGGAGCCAGGTTCGTCGTCTGGCTACACAAGGCCTCGAACGCTCCCTTTTCTGGGAGTAGGAAAACCGCTTTTAAAGCCGGAGCAGCAAGAGCAAGTTTTGGCTTATCTTGCTGACTCAGCCTCTAGCTCTTTTGCCTCCTCTCGTGAAACTGGTAAATGTCAAAGCAGCGCGTCGTTAGTGGATGTTCACGGTCAGGGACAAGTCGCTTCCTTGTCCTCTTCAGCAAAAACAACAACAGAGAAGAATGCAGCAGGCGACACAACGGGTTACTCCATGGAGCTCTTTACACATACCGTCCCTGGCTTAGAAAGTGAAGCAGTTAACAGTCCATGCCCATTACAAGTTGAATCTGACATGGAGTGCACTGATGCACAGCCACAGCCAGACTACTATGCTGGTCCTTTGACTCAGACCACAACATTGCCCTCGCAGGGTAATGATCAAGAATCAGACCCTGATGAGACTATGTTGCCCCATCACGAACGCTATACCACCGACCGACACGGTGACACAGACGAAGTTGCACACGAGCTACAAGAAGAGGTAATAGATGACCCAGTTCTTGACCCCGATTGGCAGCCATTGGGGGAACAGGGTGCAGGCGGCAGCAGTTCTGAAGTGGAGGAGGAGGGGCCGCAGCAGGCATCAACATCGCAACAGGTTCCATCTGCCGGGCCCGTATCTTGCCCAAAACGCGTGGCAAAGCCAAAACCTGTTGGAGGACAGCGTGGCCATCCGGTTAAAGCTCAGTCTGCAATGCCTGAAAAGGTATCCGATGCTAGAAAGAGTGCAGTCTGGCATTTTTTTAAACAACATCCAATTGATCAGCGCAAAGTCATCTGTCAAAAATGTTCAACTACCTTAAGCAGAGGACAGAATCTGAAAAGTCTCAATACAAGTTGCATGCATAGACATTTAACCACCATGCATTTGCAAGCCTGGACTAACTACCAAACGTCCCTTAAGGTTGTAGCACCCTCGGCCAATGAAGCTAGTCAGCAACGCAACATCCCTTCCGGCAGTGTAGGGCCACCATTTTCCGCACCACCTGCAGTATCTGTGCAGGTTTCTTTGCCAGGCCAAAGCAGTCAGGGTCAGGGAATCACCAGTTTCGTAGTAGGAAACACTGCATCTAGGGCACTGGCGGCAACAATACCATCTCCCACCTTCTCTCAGTCTGCCATGTCCACCGGCACCCCCGCTAGTTCCACGATCTCCAGCTCTCCAGTCCAGCTCACCCTACATGAGACTATGGTTAGAAAAAGGAAGTACTTAGCCTCGCATCCGCGTACACAGGGTTTGAACGCCCACATAGCTAGACTAATCTCGTTAGAGATGATGCCCTACCGGTTAGTTGAAAGCGAAGCTTTCAAAGCCCTGATGGACTACGCTGTACCACGCTACGAGCTACCCAGTCGACACTTTTTTTCCAGAAAAGCCATCCCAGCCCTCCACCAGCATGTTAAAGAGCGCATCGTCCATGCACTCAGGCAATCTGTGAGCACAAAGGTGCACCTGACAACAGATGCATGGACCAGTAGGCATGGCCAGGGACGTTACGTGTCCATCACGGCACACTGGGTGAATGTTGTGGATGCAGGGTCCACAGGGGACAGCAAGTTTGGGACAGTTCAGCCTAGCCCACGGTCTAGGAAACAGTTGGCTGTAGCCGTTCGCACCCCCTCCTCCTCCTCTTCGTCCTCCTGCAGAAGCGAGAGCTCTTCCACAGACCGCAGTCGCACAACCACTCCATCCGCAGCTGCCACTGTTGCACACCAGGTCTCCCATTATGGGGCAGCTACTGGCAAACGTCAGCAGGCTGTATTGGCTATGAAGTGTTTGGGCGACAACAGACACACCGCGGAAGTTCTGTCCGAGTTCTTGCAGAAAGAAATGCAGTCGTGGCTGGGCACTGTAGATCTTGAGGCAGGCAAGGTAGTGAGTGATAACGGAAGGAATTTCATGGCTGCCATCTCCCTTTCCCAACTGAAACACATTCCTTGCCTGGCTCACACCTTAAACCTGGTGGTGCAGTGCTTCCTGAAAAGTTATCCGGGGTTATCCGACCTGCTCCTCAAAGTGCGTGGACTTTGCTCACATATCCGCCGTTCGCCCGTACACTCCAGCCGTATGCAGACCTATCAGCGTTCTTTGAACCTTCCCCAGCATCGCCTAATCATAGACGTTGCAACAAGGTGGAACTCAACACTGCACATGCTTCAGAGACTGTGCGAACAGAGGCGGGCTGTTATGTTTTTGTGGGAGGATACACATACACGGGCAGGCAGTAGGATGGCAGACATGGAGTTGTCAGGTGTGCAGTGGTCGAAGATTCAAGACATGTGTCAAGTCCTTCAGTGTTTTGAGGAATGCACACGGCTGGTTAGTGCAGACAACGCCATAATAAGCATGAGCATCCCCCTAATGCGTCTGCTGATGCAAAGTTTGACGCACATAAAGGATCAGGCGTCTGCAGCTGAGGAAGAGGAAAGCCTTGATGACAGTCAGCCATTGTCTGGCCAGGGCAGTGTACAGGACGAGTTAGCGGGCGAAGAGGAGGAGGAGGACGAGGAGGATGATGGGGATGATTATATTTTTAATGAGGAAGCTTTTCCGGGGCCACTGGAAATTGGTGGCGCGGCAAGGCCGGGTTCTGGTTTTTGGAGGGACACAAGTGACGTGGATTTGCCTGAAACTGCCCCTCAACCAAGCACAACCGCAGATTTGAGAACTGGAACTTTGGCCCACATGGCGGATTATGCCTTACGTATCCTCAAAAGGGACACACGCATAACTAAAATGATGAACGATGACGATTACTGGTTGGCCTGCCTCCTTGATCCTCGCTATAAAGGCAAATTGCAAAATATAATGCCACATGAGAACTTGGAACTAATATTAGCAACCAAACAATCAACTCTTGTTGACCGTTTGCTTCTGGCATTCCCTGCACACAGCGCCCGTGATCGTTCTCACACGAGCTGCAGGGGCCAGCAGACCAGAGGAGTTAGAGGGGCAGAAATCAGAAGTGGCGTTGGCCAGAGGGGTTTTCTGACCAGGTTGTGGAGTGATTTTGCTATGACCGCAGACAGGACAGGTACTGCAGCATCAATTCAAAGTGACAGGAGACAACATTTGTCCAGTATGGTTACAAACTATTTTTCATCCCTTATCGATGTTCTCCCTCAACCGTCATTCCCATTTGATTACTGGGCATCAAAATTAGACACCTGGCCAGAATTGGCAGAATATGCATTGCAGGAGCTTGCTTGCCCGGCAGCTAGTGTCCTATCAGAAAGAGTATTCAGTGCTGCAGGTTCAATACTAACAGAAAAAAGGACTCGTCTGGCTACCCAAAATGTAGATGATCTAACCTTCATTAAAATGAACCACAACTGGATTTCGAAATCTTTTGCCCCACCTTGCCCGGCTGACACCTAGCTTTCCTATGAAAAGGTCTTGCCTGTGGACTATTCTGAATGCCTTTTCCAATCTCGTAATTTTCTGCACCTGATTGTCCAGCATACGACATGTTTACACCTCACTAAATGGCCAAACTCCCCACACGGGGCCGTGGTATCGACACTTGGCGACAGCACCTGTGAGAGTGCTGTTTGTCTGAAAAGGTGGGTGTGCCCGCTTTTGGTCGACGGCACTGCCACTGGGTCCCTCCTAGTACAATAAAGTGTCTCTGGCAGTGGTGGTGCGCACCCAACGTCAGACACACCGTTGTAATATGAGGGGCCCTGGGCCTGTACCGCCGGCCACAAGACAGTTCCCCCCCCCCAGCTCAAACAGTGCTCTACCACTTGCAAAATTATCTCACAGCTCCACCAATGTTTAGTCTATGCGCTGACATCCTTCAATGCCTGCCACTGACAATACCATTGTATTGACATTTTTGTTATGTTAGGCCTTCGAAGCCTGTCTGCGGTCACTCCTTCCACTATGCCTCCACTGACCACACCACTGCTGCCCGTGTACCCCTGGAACCAATTTAAAATTGCCTACAGCCAGCCCAATTTTTTTATTTTAGGCCTTCGATGCCTGTCTGCGGTCCGTTCTTTCTACTACTACTACACTGACCAGGCCACTGCTGCCCGTGTACCCCTGGAACCAATTTAAAATTGCCTACAGCCATGTGTTATTATTTTAGGCCTTCGATGCCTGTCTGCGGTCACTCTTTCCACTAGGCCTCCACTGACCACACCACTGCTGCCCGTGTACCCCTGGAACCAATTTAAAATTGCCTACAGCCAGCCCAATTTTTTTATTTTAGGCCTTCGATGCCTGTCTGCGGACCGTTCTTTCTACTACTACTACACTGACCAGGCCACTGCTGCCCGTGTACCCCTGGAACCAATTTAAAATTGCCTACAGCCATGTGTTATTATTTTAGGCCTTCGATGCCTGTCTGCGGTCACTCCTTACAATATGCCTCCACTGACCACACCACTGCTGCCCGTGTACCCCTGGAACCAATTTAAAATTGCCTACAGCCAGCCCAATTTTTTTATTTTAGGCTTTCGATGCCTGTCTGCGGTCACTCCTTCCACTAGGCCTCCACTGACCACACCACTGCTGCCCGTGTACCCCTGGAACCAATTTAAAATTGCCTACAGCCATGTGTTATTATTTTAGGCCTTCGATGCCTGTCTGCGGTCACTCCTTCCACTAGGCCTCCACTGACCACACCACTGCTGCCCGTGTACCCCTGGAACCATTTTAAAATTGCCTACAGCCAGCCCAATTTTTTTATTTTAGGCCTTCGATGCCTGTCTGCGGTCACTCCTTCCACTGACCACACCACTGCTGCCCGTGTACCCCTGGAACCAATTTAAAATTGCCTACAGCCATGTGTTATTATTTTAGGCCTTCGATGCCTGTCTGCGGTCACTCCTTCCACTAGGCCTCCACTGACCACACCACTGCTGCCCGTGTACCCCTGGAACCAATTTAAAATTGCCTACAGCCAGCCCAATTTTTTTATTTTAGGCCTTCGATGCCTGTCTGCGGTCACTCCTTCCACTAGGCCTCCACTGACCACACCACTGCTGCCCGTGTACCCCTGGAACCAATTTAAAATTGCCTACAGCCATGTGTTATTATTTTAGGCCTTCGATGCCTGTCTGCGGTCACTCCTTCCACTAGGCCTCCACTGACCACACCACTGCTGCCCGTGTACCCCTGGAACCAATTTAAAATTGCCTACAGCCAGCCCAATTTTTTTATTTTAGGCCTTCGATGCCTGTCTGCGGTCACTCCTTCCACTAGGCCTCCACTGACCACACCACTGCTGCCCGTGTACCCCTGGAACCAATTTAAAATTGCCTACAGCCATGTGTTATTATTTTAGGCCTTCGATGCCTGTCTGCGGTCACTCCTTACAATATGCCTCCACTGACCACACCACTGCTGCCCGTGTACCCCTGGAACCAATTTAAAATTGCCTACAGCCAGCCCAATTTTTTTATTTTAGGTCTTCGATGCCTGTCTGCGGTCCGTTCTTTCTACTACTACTACACTGACCAGGCCACTGCTGCCCGTGTACCCCTGGAACCAATTTAAAATTGCCTACAGCCATGTGTTATTATTTTAGGCCTTCGATGCCTGTCTGCGGTCACTCCTTCCACTAGGCCTCCACTGACCACACCACTGCTGCCCGTGTACCCCTAGAACCTATTTATAATTGCATAGAGCATCCTTTTTTTAATAGTAGGCGTACAAAGTCTGTCTGCGGTTCACTATTGAAATTGTCCTCCACTGCCCAGAGCACTGCAGCTTGTGTACCCCTGTAACTTTTTTCTGCTGCAGTGAGCCACATTTTTGGTTTGAGTCCTACTACCTGTGTCTGTCTGCGCCACTCAATTCAGCTGTGTTCCTTTGAAAAAAGCTGAGCGTCAATAGTCTTGTTTTCAGCCTCTAGGAATTTTAAAACTGCATTGGGTGTACAACTTTGGTAGGGCCTACTAACGGTGTCTGCCTCCCCAAGGCGTTCCCCAGGTTTCCTCTCCATTGCTTCAATCTTCATGCTCTCGTTTAGTAGTTGTTGGAAACTACGCTGCATTAGGCCTACAAATTGGGTATGGGGTGTAGAGAGATGGTGTGTTCCACTCCAAGGTGTTCTCCAGGTTGCCTTTCCTGAGCTTCAATCTTCATGCTCTCGTTTAGTAGTTGTTGGAAACTACGCTGCATTAGGCCTACAAATTGGGTATGGGGTGTAGAGAGATGGTGTGTTCCACTCCAAGGTGTTCTCCAGGTTGCCTTTCCTGAGCTTCAATCTTCATGCTCTCGTTAAGTAGTTGTTGGAAACTACGCTGCATTAGGCCTACAAATTGGGTATGGGGTGTAGAGAGATGGTGTGTTCCACTCCAAGGTGTTCTCCAGGTTGCCTTTCCTGAGCTTCAATCTTCATGCTCTCGTTTAGTAGTTGTTGGAAACTACGCTGCATTAGGCCTACAAATTGGGTATGGGGTGTAGAGAGATGGTGTGTTCCACTCCAAGGTGTTCTCCAGGTTGCCTTTTCTGAGCTTCAATCTTCATGCTCTCGTTTAGTAGTTGTTGGAAACTACGCTGCATTAGGCCTACAAATTGGGTATGGGGTGTAGAGAGATGGTGTGTTCCACTCCAAGGTGTTCTCCAGGTTGCCTTTCCTGAGCTTCAATCTTCATGCTCTCGTTTAGTAGTTGTTGGAAACTACGCTGCATTAGGCCTACAAATTGGGTATGGGGTGTAGAGAGATGGTGTGTTCCACTCCAAGGTGTTCCCAAGGTTTCCTCTCCATTGCTTCGATCTTCATGCTCTCGTTTAGTAGTTGTTGGAAACTACGCTGCATTAGCCCTACAAATTGGGTATGGGGTGTAGAGAGATGGTGTGTTCCACTCCAAGGTGTTCCCCAGGTTTCCTCTCCATTGCTTCGATCTTCATGCTCTCGTTTAGTAGTTGTTGGAAACTACGCTGCATTAGGCCTACAAATTGGGTATGGGGTGTAGAGAGATGGTGTGTTCCACTCCAAGGAGTTCTCCAGGTTGCCTTTCCTGAGCTTCAATCTTCATGCTCTCGTTTAGTAGTTGTTGGATAGTAGTTGTTGGAAACTACGATGCATTAGGCCTACAAATTGGGTATGGGGTGTAGAGAGATGGTGTGTTCCACTCCAAGGTGTTCTCCAGGTTGCCTTTCCTGAGCTTCAATCTTCATGCTCTCGTTTAGTAGTTGTTGGAAACTACGCTGCATTAGGCCTACAAATTGGGTATGGGGTGTAGAGAGATGGTGTGTTCCACTCCAAGGTGTTCTCCAGGTTGCCTTTCCTGAGCTTCAATCTTCATGCTCTCGTTTAGTAGTTGTTGGAAACTACGCTGCATTAGGCCTACAAAATGGGTATGGGGTGTAGAGAGATGGTGTGTTCCACTCCAAGGTGTTCCCAAGGTTTCCTCTCCATTGCTTCGATCTTCATGCTCTCGTTTAGTAGTTGTTGGAAACTACGCTGCATTAGGCCTACAAATTGGGTATGGGGTGTAGAGAGATGGTGTGTTCCACTCCAAGGTGTTCCCCAGGTTTCATCGCCATTGGTTCGATCTTCATGCTCTCGTTTAGTAGTTGTTGGAAACTACGCTGCATTAGGCCTACAAATTGGGTATGGGGTGTAGAGAGATGGTGTGTTCCACTCCAAGGTGTTCCCCAGGTTTCCTCTCCATTGCTTCGATCTTCATGCTCTCGTTTAGTAGTTGCTGGAAACTACGCTGCATTAGGCCTACAAATTGGGTATGGGGTGTAGAGAGATGGTGTGTTCCACTCCAAGGTGTTCTCCAGGTTGCCTTTCCTGAGCTTCGATCTTCATGCTCTCGTTTAGTAGTTGTTGGAAACTACGCTGCATTAGGCCTACAAATTGGGTATGGGGTGTAGAGAGATGGTGTGTTCCACTCCAAAGTGTTCCCCAGGTTTCCTCTCCATTGCTTCGATCTTCATGCTCTCGTTTAGTAGTTGTAGAAAACTACACTGCATTAGGCCTACAAATTGGGTATGGGGTGTAGAGAGATGGTGTGTTCCACTCCAAGGTGTTCCCCAGGTTTCGTCAACATTGCTTCGGTCTTCCGACTCTCGTTTAGTAGTTGTAGAAAACTACACTGCATTAGGCCTACAAATTGGGTATGGGGTGTAGAGAGACGGTGTGTTACACTCCAAGGTGTTCCCCAGGTTTCGTCCACATTGTTTCGATCTTCCGACTCTCGTTTAGTAGTTGTTGAAAACTACACTGCATTAGGCCTACAAATTGGGTATGGGGTGTAGAGAGATGGTGTGTTCCACTCCAAGGTGTTCTCCAGGTTGCCTTTCCTGAACTTCTATCTTCAGGCTCTCATTAAATTGTAGTTAAATGGAACAACTGCATTTGGCGTACTAGTTGGTTTGGGGCCTACTATCGGTGTCTGCCACTCCTTGCTGTTCTCCTGGTTTCCTGTCCTGAAATTCCATTTTCAGGCTCTTGTTAAGTAGTTGTTAATGTTAGACTGCATTTGGCCTACTAGTTGGGTTGGGGCCTACTATCGATGTCTGCCACTCCTTGCTGTTCTCCTCAACTGAACAAAGCTGGGCCGCCTGTTTACTACGGTTGCCAATTTTGAACTGCATGTCAACTACTTACTGATTTGGGCCTACTCTCTGTGTCAGCCTCTCATTCCAGTTGTCCTCCACTGCAATGCCCCCTGGTTAGTCCTGTGTTACCAATTTTGAACTGCATTTAGCCCACTTTATTCTTTGGGCCTATATCTGTGTTTCCTCCTCATCCTGCCCATTGCCCAGCCAGTGATAGATGAGTCTGCTGGTACATTGACCCATAACGCAAAATTCCCCGTGCACGCTACACAGCAAGATTGTGACCCTGCTGAAGGTCAGGTTCCTCTTCCCGCATACCATACCACCTTACACGGGGACAAAGAGGAAGGTGCAGATGAAAGTGCAGGTTCCTTCATCAGGTGGGGGGAGGAATACTAGTTGGCGACGTCACTGGCACAGGGCCTCTCATAGTACGCAAAAGTGTTGCTGCCGGTGGGAGGCGCCCCCGCCGTGCAAACACACCGCTGTACTTTGAGGGGCCCTGTGCCAGGGCCAATGCCAACGAGTGGGCCCCCCCTGCTTGCTCAGGATCACAGCACTTGCAAAGTTTAAATACTTACCTCTCCCTGCTCCACTGCTGTGACGTGGTCCAGATTTACTGGGCCCACTAATTACTTGAACCAGCCCTACCCCCCACAACTTTAGCCAAATGACCCCCAATTTCAAATGCCTTCCAATTATTATAAGGTAAATTACGATTGACAAGCTTCTTTAACAAGAATGGATGTTTTTGCCATTAAAATGGGCAGTGTAGGTGTTTTCCTGGCCTCCACTCACTGCCGACTATGCTCCCCCATGACTTGCATTGGGTTTCGTGTTTCGGGCGATACCCGACTTTTCGCGATAAGCGGCCGATTCCACTCGACTCGACTTCTAAGATAGTCGGGTTTCGCGAAACACGGCTCGACTCTAAAAAGGTCAAGGTCGCTCAACCCTAGCTGCCACGTACAACCAAAAGTCTTTTCAGGGCCAATTTAAATAGATTATATTCTATAATAATACTGCTCTTAGCTGAAATTAGTGTAGGACTAGCTACTGGAGTAAGAATAATGTATTCAAGACATTTAGGCAACAAATATTGCATTACATTCCTTGCTGCTGCAACCTAGTGTAGGCATAGATGCTGAAAAAAGCATCGTTTTGGATTAGAGTAGGACAAGAAAAAGAAGAAACCATGAACTGCATACTCTTTTGGGTGGGAAGGAGTGCAAGTGAATACACCAGAAAAAATGGAACATTTGAATTGGCTTTGTCTTCCACTGCTGTCATCCAATGGGGTTCTGAATTCTTGGTATACAGGCCGTGTTAATTTTTATATGAGTCAGTCTATTAGTATTTATAAATCACAGGCTGATGTTCCTATCAGTTATTTTGCCCACACTGAAAACCTCCTCAGGGCAGGCCAGCACCTGCAAGGTGTTGAGGGACACTTCATGACATATGTCAACCTTGGGTAACCAATAGTTGTACTGCACAGAGGAATCATTGAGGATGCTGCTATGATAAGCTAGGTACTCATTCACCATCTTCCAAAACTTTTCCCTCCTTGTTGGAGTATACCGCACATCAAGTCCCGGGTGCCCGGAGGGTCTAATGAAACTGTCTCAGACTTTTGATAGTGCTTCCATGTCTCTGTTGAACCAGGTGTGTGTCACCCACATCTCTTCTCCTTGGTTGCCCAAGGAACTTTGACCTCAGGAACCAGCATTGTCATATGGGAATTTTTGTTCAACTAGGGCCATCTGGTATTGCACCATTTTACCTGCCTGCTCTGCAGCAGGAAGGAGAGATGGAACGTTTTCCTTGTAGCATGAGTCGAGAAATGTAAACAATCAGTTAACAGTGTTGGTCAAAAATGCATGTAACGCGAGGGTCACGGGTAAAGCAGCGGGACATAAAGTCAGCCACGTGTTCCAGACTCCTAACAGACAGAAATTCCCTGTCCCTATTAGGAGGATGACTCTCCATATCCTCCTCTTCTTCAGCCCATCCACGCTTAATAGATGGGATGAAGCTACTGTTGATAGCGCTAGCAACCATTTCCTGTTCCTCCTACTCTTCAGCATACTCCTCCTCATTACCACCCAATCTGTGCAGAAAACATGAGATAAGGATGGGTTGGGCAGTGTCACTCTGTGTACTTTCTTCCTCCATCTCCACTTAGTCCACATGCAACTAATCCTATCAGTAGTGTTGAGCATTCCGATACCGCAAGTATCGGGTATCGGCCGATATTTGCGGTATCGGAATTCCGATACCGAATTCCGATACTTCTCGCGTATCAGATACCGGAATCGGAAGTTCCCAGAATTCAAACTGAACGCAGCAGCCAATGAGGAATGATTGGAAGTGTGGGCACATCCTGTTTAGCATGGTGGGCATGTAAGTACTGGCAAGGCTTGGATTGGCTGCTGAAATGATGTCACTCTGCACTATAAAAAACGCTGCCGCCATTTTGCGCTCACTCTGCTGTGATTTCAGTTAGGGACAGGACGCTGTGTTCTAACTGAGGGCCAGTCGAGCTAGCTAATTGCTTTATTTTCCTTTCCAAAGGCTAATTTAGCAAAACGCTGTGTGTTCTTCACTGTTCACCTTGCTCTTGCCTTGCAGCGCTGTTTTAACAGCGTTCTGCAAGGTCTCTGTGTGTGTGTGTGTGTGTGCAGCTCACTCTGTAGTCTGTGTGCAGCCATATACCCGGTTGTATTCAGCTCAGGGGGGGTTCACACTGCCTCACACAGTTGTCCTTTTTTGCTCTTAGTGCAGCCTGCTGCACATTTTGTCTCAAATTTCCTATTAGTGTTTTTCCACCAGTCTCCAGCTCTATTGTGGAAAAACACTACATAGGATAACCTAGAGGGGGGTTTTTGGGCCTTGCAGCGCCGTTTACGGCTGTCTGCACGGTCTCTGTGTGAGCGCAGCTCGCCCTGTAGTCTGTGTGCAGCCATAGCCGGTTGGATTCAGCTCAGGGTGCGTTACTGCCTCATACCTTGAAAAACAATTTCCTTTTTTTCAAATAGTGCAGCCAGTTTAAAATTTGAAAAAAAAAATTCCTATTAGTGTCTTTCCACTCGTATCCAGCTAAATAGTGGAAAAACACTATATAGGATAACCTAGAGGAGGTTTTTTTGGCCTTGCAGCGCTGTTTACGGCTGTCTGCACGGTCTCCGTGTGAGCCCAGCTCGCCCTGTAGTCTGTGTGCAGCCATAGCCGGTTGGATTAAGCTCAGGGTTCGTTACTGCCTCATACCTTGAGAAAAATTTTACTTTTTTTCAAATAGTGCAGCCTGTTTAAAATTTGAAAAAAAAAATTCCTATTAGTGTCTTTCCACTCGTATCCAGCTAAATAGTGGAAAAACACTATATAGGATAACCTAGAGGAGGGTTTGTTGGCCTTGCAGCGCCGTTTACGGCTGTCTGCACGGTCTCTGTGTGAGCGCAGCTCGCCCTGTAGTCTGTGTGCAGCCATAGCCGGTTGGATTCAGCTCAGGGTGCGTTACTGCCTCATACCTTGAAAAACAATTTCCTTTTTTTCAAATAGTGCAGCCAGTTTAAAATTTGAAAAAAAAAATTCCTATTAGTGTCTTTCCACTCGTATCCAGCTAAATAGTGGAAAAACACTATATAGGATAACCGAGAGGAGGGTTTGTTGGCCTTGCAGCGCCGTTTACGGCTGTCTACACGGTCTCCGTGTGATTTAAACTAGCTCTGTAGCCCGATCTGCACCAAAAAAAAAGTTAAGTTCACCAAACACAACTTAACACTTGTGTAGGCCACATTTGAAAAATAATAAAGTTTAGTCCACAATTTACAACATTAGTGTTTCTTACACCTGTTAGGAGGAGCATTTCAGGAATAAGCACACTAAGGCCTTAGTACTTTTCTGCTTATCTTTATCTGTCAACCAAGATGAAGAGGGCAGGGAGTAAGGCACGTGGGCGTGGGCGCGGAGCAGGGAGAGGAGCAGGGAGAGGACGTGGTGATTCTGTGCCTGCTGCGGGCGCCGGTGACTCGTCGTCACTCAGTTTCAGCAGGGAACAGTCCTTCATGCGCAGCTTTGTCAGAGAGCGCCGTGCACCGCTGCTACGTGAAGACCAAATTGAAGCCCTTGTCGGGTGGATGGCAGCTAACGCCTCGGCATCGACTTCAGTTAGTGCCACATCCTCTCAGGCACAGAGCACTGGAGAGCAGCCATCTGTCTCTTCACCACCTGCCAAATTGGCCAGGTAGTCAGAGAGCCCAGGACAGGAGCCGTCTCTACTTCTGTTCTCTGAATCTCTTGGCTTGGAAACAGGGGGCCAGCCAAGCAGCATTGGAGAAATGGAAGAAGAGGCAGTGTGCAGTGATGCCCAAAAGCTTTATCTCTCTGACTCTAAAGAGGCAGGTGGGCCAGTGCCTCCGGTGACCACAGCGCAGTACGCATCTGAAGATGAAACTCAGGTGCCGCTTTCTGATGCGTACTGTGCTGCCGAGACTACCCAGGAGGAGCAGTTGGTGGCAGAGGGTAGTGGAGATGATGAGGTCCTTGACCCATCGTGGCGTGAGGAACAGGAAGGTGGTGGGAGCAGCTCTGAGGAAGAGCTTCCCCTTACGGGCCAAAGAGGGAGAGGGAGGGGGAAGACTGCGGAGGCTGTAGCCTCCACTTTGGCACCCGTTAGGAGCCTGTCTCTTTCCAAAGCCAAAAAGGGCGCTCCCAAGACTTGCAGTGCCTGGTCCTTTTGTGACACAGTTGCAGATGACATTTGTTTTGTCAAATGCAAGCTGTGTCATCAGAAAGTAAAAAGAGGTAAAAGTGTCAGCAACCTCAATACCACAAATATGTGGAAACATGTGCGGAACAGGCACGCGGTGGAGTTACAGAAACACAGTGAAGACGTAGGCCAACCAACAGCGGCAGCTACCACCTCTTCATCTCGTGTTGCCTCTTCCTCCACTGTTGTCCAGAGACCTAGTGTAATTCCACCCACAGCACCACCTTCCCAGTCATCCTCACACTCCCAGTCTACTCTACAGCCATCGGTAGTCCAGGCATGGGAGAAAAGGCGGGCATTCTCGGCCAACCACCCCCGAGCACAGGCTCTGAATGCAGGCATTGCCAAACTGTTGTCCCTGGAAATGCTCTCGTTCAGGCTGGTGGAGACTGACAGCTTCCGTGACTTGATGGCATTGGCAGTCCCACAGTACAAGGTGCCCAGCCGCTTTTACTTCAGCAGGCAGGCTGTCCCTGCCCTGCACAGGCATGTTGAGGCAAACATAAAACATGCGCTACTGAACGCCGTCAGTAGCAAGGTCCACCTCACCACCGATGCGTGGACCAGTCAGCATGGACAGGGGCGATATGTTTCCCTCACTGCCCATTGGGTTAATGTTGTTGAGCCAGGTACAGATCGTGCGAGTGGCGCAGGACGTGTCCTGCCCACTCCAAGGATTGCAGGAATCCAGTCTGTACGCATCGACTCCTCCTCTTACACCAGTTCCTCTGATTCCTCTCTGCAGGATCCGTCACAGTCCACCTCCACATGGACCCGTGAACGTTTACCTATGACCGACATGAGCACAGCCGTGGTCAAACGTCAGCAGGCCGTCTTGAAACTAGTTTCATTGGGGCATCGAAGCCACACAGCGCAGGAGCTCTGGAATGCCATCAAGCAGGAGAGCGATGTGTGGTTACTGCCAGCGAATCTCCAGCCAGGCATGGTAGTGTGTGACAATGGCCGAAATCTGGTGGCAGCTTTGGCCCTTGGCAACCTCACTCACATCCCATGTCTGGCACATGTGCTCAATTTGGTTGTGCAGAGTTTTCTGAGGGACTATCCGGATCTTGATGCCCTGCTGCACAAGGTCCGCCTAGAGTGTGCTCACTTGCGGCGTTCCAGCTTGGCCAGATCCCACATTGCTGCTCTGCAGCGCCGATTCCGCCTTCCGGAACACCGCATCATATGTGACCTACCTACCCGGTGGAATTCCACGTTACATATGTTGGAGCGGTTGTGTGAGCAGCAGCAAGCAGTTATGGAGTACCAGCTGCATCAGGCGCAAAGAAGTCGCAGTCAGCGCCGATCAGACTTCACAACCACAGAGTGGGCCACTATGAAGGACATCTGCCAGGTTTTGCGTCCTTTTGATTATTCCACGCGGATGGCAAGTGCAGATGATGCACTAGTCAGCATGACTGTCCCCCTTATCTGCCTGCTTCAGCAAACTTTGCAAGGGTTAAGGGATGATGTGGTGGAAGAGGTGGAGGATGAGGAGTCACCTTTTCCATCAGCTTCTGGAGAGTCAGCGCCACGTGGTTCCTCACAAAGGGGTACGCAGGGGCCAATTTGTGAGGAGGATGAGGAGGAGTCAATGGAGGAGGAAGAGCTCCGTCCAGAGGAGGGAGCGACACAATTGTCCAGTGGTCAGTGTGTACAGCGAGGGTGGGGTGATGACGAGCGGGCAGAGATCATGTCTCAAGCAGGGGACAGCGTTTCTGGGCCAGTTGGCACTCTGCAGCACATGGTGGATTTCATGCTGCAGTGCCTGAGAAACGACCGCCGCATCGACCACATTCTCAACATGCCTGATTATTGGGTGTTCACCCTCCTCGATCCTCGCTACCGGGACAACGTCCAAAACCTCATCCCTGCGTTGACCCGGGAGCGTAAATTGCGGGAGTACCACGACACACTGGTGAATTCCATCATCTTCTCCTGTCCAACTGAGAGGAGTGCTGCTAGTGCTTTACAAAGCAGCTCAGTGCGTCGAGGCAGTGGGGGAGGCTCTGCCCAAAGAGGGAGCAGAAGCAGTGCCTCTGCCCAAGGCAAGCCCAGTATGGCACAACTCAGGCACACTTTTGTGTGCCCGCCCCAAATGTCTACACCATCACCGGCGGCTCCAGTCAGCAGGAGGCAACGGTTCCTTCAGATGGTGACAGACTACATGGCTTGCCCTTTTACTGTACTCCCAGACGGCTCTTCCCCGTTCAAGTTTTGGGTCTCTAAGCTGGATACATGGCCAGAGCTAAGCCAGTATGCATTGGAGGTGCTGGCTTGCCCTGCGGCTAGTGTCTTATCGGAACGTGTCTTTAGTGCCGCAGGTGGTGTACTAACAGACCGTCGCATGCGACTATCCTCCGATAACGTTGACCGGCTTACTTTCCTGAAAATGAACCAGGCCTGGATCTCGCAGGAATTTGCCACTCCTCTGCCTGATTAAGTAATTGGGTGTCATCCAGGTCTCCTGCTGTGTTCATCTTTCTACCACCTGAACTGCTATTCCTGGGCTCCAACACCGCCAGTTGCGGCTCAGAAGTGCAGGCTGCACAGTAAAAACATACGACCCAGTGTTATTGGGTTTCAGTAACGTCAGCTGATCCCCAGCTGTGTAGCCGGCAATGTGTCCTGCGACCGCCACACTGGCACAACAACCTAAATGTAAGGGAACCTGTCCCCCCCCCCGTCATTTGTTACTGAAAGAGCCATCTTGTGCAGCAGTAATGCTGCACAAGGAAAAGGTAGCTCTTTTTTTTTAGCTCTTTGCACACGCAGAACTTAACACTTATAAAATGTGTTCACTGATACCGTTATACCGTCCCGGAGCTGGGACTTTCCTTCGTAATGTGACGCAGCACAGCCGTCATTCCTACCCCCTTGGTGCCATGCGCTGCCTCCTCAGCGTTGTTTTAAGCTGTCACGGAGCCTGCGCTGTTCTGTTATCCCTTGGGCATGCCCTATTTGCGCTGCCTGTCTTCTGACATAATTTGGTGTCAGGCTGGCTGCGCCTGTGCGGCCGCGCTGCCCGAGATCCCGCCTCGCAGTGTCTTCT
This sequence comes from Ranitomeya imitator, assembly GCF_032444005.1. Taxonomy (NCBI): domain Eukaryota; kingdom Metazoa; phylum Chordata; class Amphibia; order Anura; family Dendrobatidae; genus Ranitomeya; species Ranitomeya imitator. The sequence goes on from NC_091285.1 coordinate 368,997,258, forward strand.
GATTGAGTCACACTGCGGGCCTGGGATCCATGGGCATGCGCAGTGCATATCTTCACCTCGGGCTCTCGCTCATTTCCCTCCGCCTTCTTTAGACTGCGCCGTCAGCTGATCCCTAGCATGCCACGGCCGTGACACCGCACAGTCTGAAGAAGAGGGAAGGAGGGGAGTGAGAGTCGAGGTTATGCACTGTGCATGCCCATGGTTCCAAGGCCCGCAGTGGGATTACGTTAGACGAGACTGCGAGGTGGGATCTGGAGCAGCGTGGACGCACAGGCACTGACAGCCTGACACCAAATTATGTCAGAAGACAGGCAGCGCTAATTGGGCATGGCCAAGGGCTAACAGAACAGCGCAGGCTCCGTGACAGCTTAAAACAACGCTGAGGAGGCAGCGCACGGCATCAAGGGGATAGGAATGACAGCTGTGCTGTGTCCCATTACGAAGGAAATTCGCACCTCCGGAACGGTTTAACGGTATAAAGGGACACATTTTTAGTGTTTACTTCGGTGTTTGCAAGGAGCATAATTAAAAGAGCAACCTTTTCCTTTTGCATCCTTAGTGCTGCACAAGATGGCTCTTTCAGCTACAAACGTCTTGGGGGGGGGGGTTAAACGTTTCCTTTCAACTTGCTCCAATCAGGCTTCGGCCTACACTCTGTTCCTCTGCTCCTCCTGCTGTCCCTGGGCTCTAACACCGCCAGTTGGTGCCTGGAAGTGCTGTGTGCACAGTCAACAGTCACTCCTCTGTTATTGGGGTGCAGTAACGTCAGCTGATCCCCAGCTGTGTGTGCGGCAATACCTCCAATCTGCTCCTCCTGCTGTCCCTGGGCTCTAACACCGCCAGTTGGTGCCTGGAAGTGCTGTGTGCACAGTCAACAGTCGCTCCTCTGTTATTGGGGTTCAGTAACGTCAGCTGATCCCCAGCTGTGTGTGCGGCAATACCTCCAATCTGCTCCTCCTGCTGTCCCTGGGCTCTAACACCGCCAGTTGGTGCCTGGAAGTGCTGTGTGCACAGTCAACAGTCGCTCCTCTGTTATTGGGGTTCAGTAACGTCAGCTGATCCCCAGCTGTGTGTGCGGCAATACCTCCAATCTGCTCCTCCTGCTGTCCCTGGGCTCTAACACCGCCAGTTGGTGCCTGGAAGTGCTGTGTGCACAGTCAACAGTCGCTCCTCTGTTATTGGGGTTCAGTAACGTCAGCTGATCCCCAGCTGTGTATCCGGCAACGTGTCATGCGACCGCCACGCTGGCACAACTAAAATGTAAGGGGACCTGTCCCCCCCCCCTAGGCGTTTGTTACTGAAAGAGCCACCATGTGCAGCACTAATACTGCACAAGGGAAAGGTCGCTCTTGAAATTATGCTCCTTGCAAACGCTGAACTACACACTCATGTAATGTGTCCCCTCACACCGTCCAACCGTCCCGGAGGTGGGACTTTCCTTTGTAATGTGACGCAGCACAGCCGTCATTGCTACCCCCTTGGCACCGTGCGCTGCCTCCTTAGCGTTGTTTGATTCCGTCATGGACCCTGCGCTGTTATGTTATCCCTTGGCCATGCACAGTTTGCGCTGCCCGTCCTCTGACATCATTTGTTGTCGTCCTGGCTGCGCCTGTGCGTCCACGCTGCCCGAAATCACACCTCGCAGTGTCGTCTAATGTGATCCCACAGTGGGCCTGGTATCCATGGCCATGCGCAGTGCATATACTAGCCTCTCACTCCCCTTCTTCACGCTTCTTCAGACTAGGCGGCGTCAGCTGATCCCTAATAGCATGCCACGGCCGTGACGCCGCACAGTCTGAAGAAGCAGGAAGGAGGTGAGTGAGAGGCGATGATATGCACTGCGCATGCCCATGGATCCCTGGCCCGCAGTGGGACTACATTAGATGACACTGCAAGGTTGGATCTCGGGCAGCTTGGACGCACAGGCACTGCCAGCCTGACACCTACATGATGTCAGAAGACGGGCACCGCTAACTGTGCATGGCCAAGGGATAACATTACAGTGCGGGCTCCGTGACAGAACCAAACAACGTTGAGGAGGTGGCGCCCGGCACCAAGGGGGTTGGAATGACGGCTGTGCTGTGTCACATTACAAAGAAAGTCCCACTTCCGGGATGGTTTGACGGTGTGAGGGGACACATTATATGAGTGTGTACTTCAGCGTTTGCAAGGAGCATAATTTTCGGAGCCACCATTTTCCATGTGCAGTATTACTGCTGTACAAGATGGCTCTTTCAGCAACAAATGCCTGGGGGGGGGGTTAAAGGTTCCCTTTCAACTTGCTCCACTGCAGGCTTCGGCCTACACTCTGCTCCTCTTTGATTCCCTGGGTTTCAACACTGTCAGTTGCCACCTGGAAGTGTTGTCTACACAGAAAAAACACTAGGTGATGTGTCAGTGGGGTTCAGCACCGCCAGCTGTTCCCCTGCTGTGTAGTCGGCAACGTGTCCAGCACAAGCCACGCTGGCACAACAGAACAAAAGCTGCCACCAGTGCAGGCTTCGGCCTACACTCTGCTCCTCTCCTCCTCCTGCTGACCCTGGGCTCAAACACCGCTAGTTTTTGCCCGGAAGTGCTAGCTGCACAGAGAAAAACACCAGCCAATGTGTTAGTGGGGTTCAGCAACGCCAGCTGTTCCCCTGCTGTGTAGCCGGCAACGTGACCTGCAAACGCCACGCAGGCACATGAACTGAAATTAAAGGGAACCTGGCCCCACCCCCCCAGGTGTTTCTATGTATAACAGCCACCTAGTACAGCAGTACTGCTGCATTTGTACAAGGTGGCTGACTTTTTCTCCTTGCCCACGTGGAACTCAACACGTACAAAATGTGTCTCATTGAGACCATTCCACTGTCCCTGAGGTGTGACTTTCCTTTCTAATGATACGCAGCACCCCCCTTGGTAGCGTTTCCCGTCTTTTGTCATCATGGTTAGCTGGCTGCGCCTGTGCATCCGCCCTGCTAGAAACAACGCCCCTCGTTGTCATATTTATTTTGTCAGCGAGGGTGTGGTTTATGGGCACGAGCAGTGCATATCTTCGCCTGTCTTAACTCATCTCCTTCCGCCTTCTTCAGACTGTGCGGCCTCCTGGCCGTGGTAGGCGATAAGGGATCAGCTGAGGCCGCCCAGTCTGGAGCAGGTGTAAGGACATGTGTAAGCGGCAAACCTATTTACTGCACAAGGCCACAAATCCCAGCCACGCAGTGTGATTTTTTGAAAACACACTGTGGGTCTGGGATTCATGTCCATCGCTAACCGCAACGGCCGAAATGAAATGAGGTCAGAAGACAGGAAGCGCTCACAGCGCATGGCCAAGGGATCACAATAGCGCAGACTCCTGTACAGCAAATAACAACGCTCAGGAATCTGCGCCCAGTACCTAGGTGCAAATTTTGACACCTGTGCTGCGTCTCCTTAAAAAGACAAGTCACGCCTCCACAACTGTTTGACAGTATAATGGGCTAAATAGTGTACGTGTTTTAGTCAGCGTGTGCAAGGAGCAAAACAAATAGAGCAACCTTTTACTTGTGCAGCATTAATGCTGCACAAGGTGTGGCTCTTGTACCTTGCAACACCTGAGGGGGGTTAAAGGTAACCTTTGAAATTGGTTCAACTAGGCTTCGGCCTACACTCCTCTCCTCCTCCTGCTGACCCTGGGCTCAAACACCGCCAGTTTCTGCCCGGAAGTGCTAGCTGCACAGAGAAAAACACCAGCCAATGTGTTAGTGGGGTTCAGCACCGCCAGCTGTTCCCCCGCTGTGTAGCCGGCATCGTGTCCAGCACAAGCCACGCTGGCACAACTGACCAAAAGCTGCCACCAGTGCAGGCTTCGGCTTACACATTGCTCCTCTCCTCCTCCTGCTGACCCTGGGCTCTAACACCGCCAGTTTTTGCCCGGACATGTTAGCGCTGCCCGTCTTTTGACATCATTGGTTAGCTGGCTGCGCCTGTGCGTCTGCCCTGCTCGAAACAACGCCCCTCGGTGTCTTATTTTTTTGAACAGCGAGGGTGTGATTGATGGGCATGTGCAGTGCATATGTTTGCCTGTGTTCACTCATCTCCTTCCGCCTTCTTCAGACTGGGTGTCCTCATGGCCGCGGCAGGCGATAAGGGATCAGATGAGGCCGCCCAGTCTGAAGCAGGTGTAAGGACATGTGTGAGCGTCAAACATATTTACTGAACAAGGCCACGAATCCCAGCCACGCAGTGTGATTTTTTGAAAACACACTGTGGGTCTGGGATTCATGTCCATCGCTAACCGTAACAGCCGACATTAAATGAGGTCAGAAGACAGGAAGCGCTCACAGCGCATGGCCAAGGGATCCCAATAGCGCAGACTCCTGTACAGCAAATAACAACGCTCAGGAATCTGCGCACAGCAGCTAGGTGTAAATTTTGACACCTGTGCTGCATCTCCATAAAAAGACTAGTAGTCACGCCTCCACTACTGTTTGACAGTATAATGGGCTAAATAGTGTACGTGTTTTATTCAGCGTGTGCAAGGAGCAAAATTAAATAGAGCAACCTTTGACTTGTGCATCATTAATGCTGTTCAAGGTGTGGCTCTTGTACCTTGCAACACCTGAGGGGGGGTTAAAGGTAACCTTTGAAATTGGTTCAACTAGGCTTCGGCCTACACTCTGCTCCTCTACTCCTCCTGCTGACCCTGGGCTCAAACAACGCCAGTTTCTGCCCGGACATGCTAGCTGCACAGAGAAAAACACCAGCCAGTGTGTTAGTGGGGTTCAGCACCGCCAGCTGTTCCCCTGCTGTGTAGTCGGCATCGTGTCCAGCACAAGCCACGCTGGCACAACTGACCAAAAGCTGCCACCAGTGCAGGCTTCGGCCTACACTTTGCTCCTCTCCTCCTCCTGCTGACCCTGGGCTCAAACAACGCCAGTTTCTGCCCGGACATGCTAGCTGCACAGAGAAAAACACCAGCCAATGTGTTAGTGGGGTTCAGCACCGCCAGCTGTTCCCCTGCTGTGTAGCTGGCAACGTGTCCTGCAAACGCCACGCAGGCACATGAACTGAAATTGAAGGGAGCCTGCCCCCCACCCCCCCAGGTGTTTCTATGTATAACAGCCACCTTGTACAGCAGTACTGCTGCACTTGTACAAGGTGGCTGACTTTTTCTCCTTGCACACGTGGAACTCAACAAGTACAAAATGTGTCTCATTACAGACCATTACAATGTCCCTGAGGTGTGACTTTCCTTTTTAACCCTTGTCAGGCTGCATAATTTTACAACCTTAACAGGCTGCATAGGTACAATTGTACCTTCACATATACCTCCACTGTGGGAAGACTTTACTTGGTTTCAGAAACTAAAGTTCATTCAGCTACAAATGTTATGCTGATATCTATTGTTCAGTGTTGTTACTGGTCACTTATGTTGCTGTCAATTAAGTTAATTCAAACTGGGAGTGGCTTCTACTTGTCTTCCTGCCTCCCTCCTCTCATTAGCCATTTTGCTGTTCATCTCATTGCTGTGAGCACACATTTCTAGGCTTGTGAAGTCTTCAATTTCTTGGAAACGAAGGTAGGAAAGTCTCACAGCATCTAACAGCCAGTTATACCTTTATTCTCATTATGTGGGGACAGAACAGTCAAATTGTCTTTCAGCCTGGACTTGGCTTACATATATTTTGTATGAAACTTATCACTATAGGTATAATTTTTATACGAAAAATGGATAATAATTAGTATCTACATATTGTTTTACGATGTTTTATTTATATTCAGCACAAAATACGAAGCCAAAATTCATCTAGCAAGTCATCATGAGTGATAGTAATGCTGGATCTAGTTTCCGCCATAATCCAAGAAAACGTGTTTGCAGGTTAGTATAATTTTGTGAAAAGCCAATAATGTAGTATTTCGGAAAATTATTTATTTTACATTTTTTCATATTTACAGATTTACGTCTGACGAAATAATGCGAATGCTAGAAGAATCTGATTCTGAGCATGAGGATGAACCATATGTTCCATCTGATGATGAAAACTATGTACCACAAGTGGATGTTACTGAAGAAGATTCAGACATTGAACAAGAAATGGTCATAGAGCATGAAAATGAATACGAATCAGACGAAAGTGTTGAGGATGATTCTGTGCCTCAAAGTGCAGGCGACATTTGGACTGCTAAGGATGAAACTCAATGGTGCAGTAATCCACTGCCAAATGCACAAACAAAATCTCGTAATGTCCTACGACAAAGAGGTGGCCCTGCAGCAATCAGCAACCTATATACAGCAAAAGAGCTATTCAAGTCCATCATGACTCCCGAGATGTGTGACATCATATTACGGGAAACGAATCGAAAGGCCAAGAGAGTTTGTGATGCTTACAACAACGAACTGGTACAACGTTTTCCTGATTCTTCCAAACGGCCACCACAAAAAACATTCAAGCAATTTACTGAAACTGAACTTCATGCATTTTTGGGCATACTGATTGCTGCTGGTGTGCACAGAGCCAACAAAGAGAATCTGGAGGAAATGTGGAATGTTGCTGCTCTGCCTCTTATACGTGCAGCCATGTCTCGTGACCGCTTCAAGATGATACTCAGATTTATCAGGTTTGACAACGAAAATACACGTGCAGAACGTGTGCAAACAGATAAAGCTGCACCAATACGGGACATCTGGACAATGCTGAACAGTAATCTGGAGAGAGCCTACAAGCCATATCATTGTATCACCGTCGACGAGCAATTATTTCCATTTAGAGGTCATACTAAATTTACCCAGTATATACCTTCAAAACCAGCTAAATATGGCATAAAGATTTTCTGGGCTTGTGACTCATCAAATGCCTACCCTTTACAAGGTCAGCTCTACACTGGGAAACCAACTGATGGTCCTCGACAAGTAAACATTGGAGAACGAACAGTATTGGACCTAGTGAGCTCGTATAAAGGCTCTGGAAGAAATGTCACCACCGATAACTTCTTTACAACCATGGAACTAGCTAAGGTATTGAACTCCTGGAACATGACACTAGTTGGTACAGTGAGAAAAAACAAAAGGTTCCTACCTAACAACATGCAGCCTGCCAAAGAAAGGCCTGTATACTCGACAAATTTTGCCTACAATCATGATGCAACAGTCTGTTCATATGTACCAAAGAAGAACAAATCAGTCGTGCTTCTATCATCTATGCACATGACGGGAGAAGTTGAAGAGACACTAGCAGCCAAGCCAGAGATAATAAAATACTACAACATAACAAAAGGTGGCGTTGATGTTATGGATAAAATGTTGGGAGAGTACACTGTGAAACGACGAACATCACGTTGGACTTTGGCATTTTTCTACAATATGATTGATGTCAGTGGGTTAGCATCCTACATCATCTACAGAGAACACAATCCAAGCTTCAGGGCAAAGGATCAACGAAGAAAGTTCCTGAAAGATCTCGCAAATCAGCTGTGTATGATTGCAATTGAAGATCGTAGTACAAACAAAATGATAATGAGAAACCATTTTCTTCGAGGTGCAGTAGAAATGGTGCTTGGACGATGCATTGTGGTAGCATCGCAGCCAGCAGCTGGCCCCAAAATACCTCATGGTAGTCGTGGACCCTCCCCTGTTGTTGGTAGTTGCTATGTCTGCAGAGACCTGAGGCGAAAACAACGCAAGACTAGAAAGTCTTGTGTGGTTTGTGTGAAACCCATTTGCGATGAACACTCTGTAGCAAAGCCAACATGCATTACTTGCAAAGAAAATCAATAAAAAAAAGTTTCTTACATTTTCTTTTATAATGTAAATGAACAGTTTTTTACTTGTTTATAATAGTTAAATAGCATTATCATTAAAAAAAAATTTATGCTTTTTCCCTTGCATTATCTTCATTCAAAATATATGAGGTACATTTGTACCTATGCAGCTTGTTATGGATGCAAAAAGATCTCGACCCCTTATCTCGGAAGCGGGTGGAGATATTTTATTGAAATTTGGCCAATATATTCTGGACCAAAAATGTAGAGATGTCACGAAATTTCAGCCCTCTACGTCTTTTCAAAAAAAAGTTATTGCAATTTTAAAACGGAATAGTTACAATTGTACCTATTCAGCCGGATAAGGGTTAATGACACGCAGCACCCCCATTGTTAGCGCTGCCCGTCTCCTGACATCATTGGTTGGCTGGCTGTGCCTGTGCGTCCCCCCTGCCCGACACAACGCCCCCTGTTGTCTCATATATTTTGACTGCGAGGGTGTGATTGATGGGCACGAGCAGTGCATATGTTCCCCTGTCTTCACTCCCCTCCTTCCGCCTTCTTCTGACTGTGTGGCCTCATGGCCGCGGCATGCGATAAGGGATCAGCTGAGGCCGCCCAGTCTGAAGCAGGTGTAAGGACATGTGTGAGCGGCGAACATATTTACTGCACAAGGCCACGAATCCCAGCACCGCAGTGTGACTTTAGGAAAAGCCACTGTGGGTCTGGGATTTATGGCCATCGTTAACCGCAACGGCCAACATGAAATGAGGTCATGAGACGGCCTGCACTAACAGGGTATTGCCAAGGGATAACACAAGAGCGCAGTTTCCTGTACTGCAAATAACAACGGTAAGGAATCTGCGCACAGCACCTATGTGTAAATTTGTACACCTGTGCTGCGTCTCCTTAAAAAGACTAGTAGACTAGTCACGCCTCCACTACTGTTTGACAGTATAATGGGCTAAATAGTGTACGTGTTTAATTCAGCGTGTGCAAGGAGCAAAATTAAATAGAGCAACCTTTGACTTGTGCATCATTAATGCTGTTCAAGGTGTGGCTCTTGTACCTTGCAACACCTGAGGGGGGGGTTAAAGGTAACCTTTGAAATTGGTTCAACTAGGCTTCGGCCTACACTCTTCTCCTCTACTCCTCCTGCTGACCCTGGGCTCAAACACCGCTAGTTTTTGCCCGGAACTGCTAGCTGCACAGAGAAAAACACCAGTCAATGTGTTAGTGGGGTTCAACAACGCCAGCTGTTCCCCTGCTGTGTAGTCGGCAACGTGTCCAGCACAAGCCACGCTGGCACCACAGAACAAAAGCTGCCACCAGTGCAGGCTTCGGCCTACACTTTGCTCCTCTCCTCCTCCTGATGACCCTGGGCTCAAACAACGCCAGTTTCTGCCCGGACATGCTAGCTGCACAGAGAAAAACACCAGCCAATGTGTTAGTGGGGTTCAGCACCGCCAGCTGTTCCCCTGCTGTGTAGCTGGCAACGTGTCCTGCAAACGCCACGCAGGCACATGAACTGAAATTGAAGGGAGCCTGCCCCCCACCCCCCCAGGTGTTTCTATGTATAACAGCCACCTTGTACAGCAGTACTGCTGCATTTGTACAAGGTGGCTGACTTTTTCTCCTTGCACACGTGGAACTCAACAAGTACAAAATGTGTCTCATTACAGACCATTACAATGTCCCTGAGGTGTGACTTTCCTTTTTAATGACACGCAGCACCCCCATTGTTAGCGCTGCCCGTCTCCTGACATCATTGGTTGGCTGGCTGTGCCTGTGCGTCCCCCCTGCCCGACACAACGCCCCCTGTTGTCTCATATATTTTGACTGCGAGGGTGTGATTGATGGGCACGAGCAGTGCATATGTTCCCCTGTCTTCACTCCCCTCCTTCCGCCTTCTTCTGACTGTGCGGCCTCATGGCCGCGGCATGCGATAAGGGATCAGTTGAGGCCGCCCAGTCTGAAGCAGGTGTAAGGACATGTGTGAGCGGCGAACATATTTACTGCACAAGGCCACGAATCCCAGCACCGCAGTGTGACTTTAGGAAAAGCCACTGTGGGTCTGGGATTTATGGCCATCGATAACCCTTTCCCGACCCATGACGCCACGTAGGCGTCATGAAAGTCGGTGCCAATCCGACCCATGACGCCTATGCGGCGTCATGGAAAGATCGCGTCCCTGCAGGCCGGGTGAAAGGGTTAACTCCCATTTCACCCGGCCTGCAGGGACAGGGGGAGTGGTAGTTTAGCCCAGGGGGGGTGGCTTCACCCCCTCGTGGCTACGATCGCTCTGATTGGCTGTTGAAAGTGAAACTGCCAATCAGAGCGATTTGTAATATTTCACCTATTATAACGGGTGAAATATTATAATCCAGCCATGGCCGATGCTGAAATATCATCGGCCATGGCTGGAAATACTAATGTGCCCCCAGCCCACCCCACCGATCGCCCCCGCAGCCCCCCAATCTGGCCGGTACACTGCTCCGGCTCCCCTCCGTCCAGTGCTCCGCTCCCCCCCGTGCTCTTGTCCGCTCCCCCCGTGCTCCAATCACCCCCCCGTGCTCCAATCACCCCCCCTGCACTCCGATCCACCCCCCCGTGCTCCGTTCCACCCCCCCGTGCTCCATTCCAGCGGCGCCCCGTGCTCCATTCCAGCCCCCCCGTGCTCCGTTCCACTCCTCCCGCGCTCCGATTCCCCCCCCCGTGCTCCGATCCCCCCCCGTGCTCCGATCCCCCCCCCGTGGTCCCCCCCACCCCATCATACTTACCGATCCAGCCGGGGTCCCGTCCGTCTTCTCCCTGGGCGCCGCCATCTTCCAAAATGGCGGGCGCATGTGCAGTGCGCCCGCCGAATCTGCCGGCCGGCAGATTCGTTCCAAAGTGCATTTTGATCACTGAGATATAATCTATCTCAGTGATCAAAATAAAAAAAATAATAAATGACCCCCCCCCTTTGTCACCCCCATAGGTAGGGACAATAAAAAAAGAAATTTTTTTTTCCCACTAATGTTAGAATAGGGTTAGGGTTAGGGGTAGGGTTAGGGGTAGGGTTAGGGGTAGGGTTAGGGTTAGGGTTAGGGTTAGGGCTAGGGTTAGGGGTAGGGTTAGGGCTAGGGTTAGGGCTAGGGGTAGGGTTAGGGCTAGGGTTAGGGTTTCGGTATGTGCACACGTATTCTGGTCCTCTGCGGATTTTTCCGCTGCGGATTTGATAAATGCGCAGTGCTAAACCGCTGCGGGTTTATGGCGGATTTACCGCGTTTTTTTCTGCGCATTTCACTGCGGTTTTACAACTGCGATTTTCTATTGGAGCAGTTGTAAAACCGCTGTGGAATCCGCACAAAAGAAGTGACATGCTGCGGAATGTAAACCGCTGCGTTTCCGTGCAGTTTTTCCGCAGCATGTGTACAGCGATTTTTGTTTCCCATAGGTTTACATTGAACTGTAAACTCATGGGAAACTGCTGCGGATCCGCAGCGTTTTCCGCAGCGTGTGCACATACCTTTAGAATTAGGCTATGTGCACACGGTGCGGATTTGGCTGCGGATTCGCAGCAGTGTTCCATCAGGTTTACAGTACCATGTAAACATATGAAAAACCAAATCCGCTGTACCCATGGTGCGGAAAATACCGCGCGGAAACGCTGCGTTGTATTTTCCGCAGCATGTCAATTCTTTGTGCGGATTCCGCAGCGTTTTACACCTGTTCCTCAATAGGAATCCGCAGGTGAAATCCGCACAAAAAACACTGGAAATCCGCGGAAAATCCGCAGGTAAAACGCAGTGCCTTTTACCCGCGGATTTTTCAAAAATGGTGCGGAAATATCTCACACGAATCCGCAACGTGGGCACATAGCCTTAGGGTTAGGGTTGGAATTAGGGTTGTGGTTAGGGTTAGGGGTGTGTTGGGGTTAGGGTTGTGGTTAGGGGTGTGATTAGGGTTATTGTTACAGTTGGGATTAGGGTTAGGGGTGTGTTGGGGTTAGTGTTGGAGGTAGAATTGAGGGGTTACCACTGTTTAGGCACATCAGGGGTCTCCAAACGCAACATGGCGCCACCATTGATTCCAGCCAATCTCGTATTCAAAAAGTCAAATGGTGCTCCCTCACTTCCGAGCCCCGACGTGTGCCCAAACAGTGGTTTACCCCCACATATGGGGTACCAGCATACTCAGGACAAACTGCGCAACAATTACTGGGGTCCAATTTCTCCTGTTACCCTTGTGAATCTAAAAAAATGCTTGCTAAAACATAATTTTTGAGGAAAGAAAAATGATTTTTTATTTTCACGGCTCTGCGTTGTAAACGTCTGTGAAACACTTGGGGGTTCAAAGTGCTCACCACATATCTAGATAAGTTCCTTGGGGGGTCTAGTTTCTAAAATGGGGTCACTTGTGGGGGGTTTCTACTGTTTAGGCACACCAGGGGCTCTGCAAACGCAACGTGACACCCGTAGACCATTCCATCAAAGTCTGCATTTCAAAAGTCACTACTTCCCTTCTGAGCCCCCACGTGTGCCCAAACAGTGGTTTACCCCCACTCATGGGGTATCAGCGTATTCAGGAGAAACTGGACAACAACTTTTGGGGTCCAATTTCTCCTGTAACCCTTGGGAAAATAAAAAATTCTGGGCTAAATAATTATTTTTGAGGAAAGAAAACGTATTTATTATTTTCACGGCTCTGCATTATAAACTTCTATGAAGCACTTGGGGGTTCAAAGTGCTCACCACACATCTAGATAAGTTCCTTTGGGGGTCTAGTTTCCAAAATGGGGTCACTTGTGGGGGGTTTCTACTGTTAAGCCACATCAGGGGCTCTGCAAACGCAACGTGACGCCCACAGAGCATTCCATCAAAGTCTGCATTTCAAAACGTCACTACTTCACTTCCGAGCCTCGGCATGTGCCCAAACAGTGGTTTACCCCCTCATATGGGGTATCAGCGTACTCAGGAGAAACTGGACAACAACTTTTGGGGTCCAATTTCTTCTGTAACCCTTGGGAAAATAAAAAATTCTGGGCTAAATAATTATTTTTGAGGAAAGAAAACGTATTTATTATTTTCATGGCTCTGCGTTATAAACTTCTGTGAAGCACCTGGGGGTTTAAAGTGCTCAATATGCATCTAGATAAGTTCCTTGGGGGGGTCTAGTTTCCAAAATGGGGTCACTTGTGGGGGAGCTCCAATGTTTAGGCACACAGGGGCTCTCCAAACGCGACATGGTGTCCGCTAACAATTGGAGCTAATTTTCCATTCAAAAAGTCAAATGGCGCGCCTTCCCTTCCGAGCCCTGCCGAGTGCCCAAACAGTGGTTTACCCCCACATATGAGGTATCAACATACTCGGGAGAAATTGCCCAACAAATTTTATGATCCATTTTATCCTACTGCCCATGTGAAAATGAAAAAATTGAGGCGAAAATAATTTTTTTGTGAAAAAAAAGTACTTTTTCATTTTTACGGATCAATTTGTGAAGCACCTGGGGGTTCAAAGTGCTCACTATGCATCTAGATAAGTTCCTTGGGATGTCTAGTTTCCAAAATGGGGTCACTTGTGGGGGAGCTCCAATTTTTAGGCACACGGGGGCTTTCCAAACGTGACATGGTGTCCGCTAAAGAGTGGAGCCAATTTTTGATTCAAAAAGTCAAATGGCGCTCTTTCCCTTCCAAGCCCTGCCGTGCGCCCAAACAGTGGTTTACCCCCACATATGAGGTATCAGCGTACTCAGGACAAATTGGACAACTTTCGTGGTTCAGTTTCTCCTTTTACCATTGGGAAAATAAAAAAATTGTTGCTAAAAGATAATTTTTGTGACTAAAAAGTTAAATGTTCATTTTTTCCTTCCATGTTGCTTCTGCTGCTCTGAAGCACCTGAAGGGTTAATAAACTTCTTGAATGTGGTTTTGAGTACCTTGAGGGGTGCAGTTTTTAGAATGGTGTCACTTTTGGGTATTTTCAGCCATATAGACCCCTCAAACTGACTTCAAATGTGAGGTGGTCCCTAAAAAAAATGGTTTTGTAAATTTCGTTGTAAAAATGACAAATCGCTGGTCAAATTTTAACCCTTATAACTTCCTAACAAAAAAAAATTTTGTTTCCAAAATTGTGCTGATGTAAAGTAAACATGTGGGAAATGTTATTTATTAACTTTTTTGTGTCACATATCTCTCTGGTTTAACAGAATAAAAATTCAAAATGTGAAAATTGCAAAATTTTCAAAATTTTCGCCAAATTTCCGTTTTTATCACAAATAAACGCAGAATTTATTGACCTAAATTTACCACTAACATGAAGCCCAATATGTCATGAAAAAACAATCTCAGAACCGCTAGGATCCGTTGAAGCGTTCCTGAGTTATTACCTCATAAAGGGACACTGGTCAGAATTGCAAAAAACGGCAAGGTCTTTAAGGTCAAAATAGGCTGGGTCATGAAGGGGTTAACCGCACCGGCCAACATGAAATGAGGTCATGAGACGGCCTGCACTAACAGGGTATTGCCAAGGGATAACACAAGAGCGCAGATTCCTGTACTGCAAATAACAACGGAATCTGCGCACAGCACCTAGGTGTAAATTTGTACACCTGTGCTGCGTCTCCTTAAAAAGACTAGTAGACTAGTCACGCCTCCACTACTGTTTGACAGTATAATGGGCTAAATAGTGTACGTGTTTAATTCAGCGTGTGCAAGGAGCAAAATTAAATAGAGCAACCTTTGACTTGTGCATCATTAATGCTGTTCAAGGTGTGGCTCTTGTACCTTGCAACACCTGAGGGGGGGGTTAAAGGTAACCTTTGAAATTGGTTCAACTAGGCTTCGGCCTACACTCTGCTCCTCTACTCCTCCTGCTGACCCTGGGCTCAAACACCGCTAGTTTTTGCCCGGAACTGCTAGCTGCACAGAGAAAAACACCAGTCAATGTGTTAGTGGGGTTCAGCAACGCCAGCTGTTCCCCTGCTGTGTAGTCGGCATCGTGTCCAGCACAAGCCACGCTGGCACAACTGACCAAAAGCTGCCACCAGTGCAGGCTTCGGCCTACACTTTGCTCCTCTCCTCCTCCTGATGACCCTGGGCTCAAACAACGCCAGTTTCTGCCCGGACATGCTAGCTGCACAGAGAAAAACATCAGCCAATGTGTTAGTGGGGTTCAGCACCGCCAGCTGTTCCCCTGCTGTGTAGCTGGCAACGTGTCCTGCAAACGCCACGCAGGCACATGAACTGAAATTGAAGGGAGCCTGCCCCCCACCCCCCCAGGTGTTTCTATGTATAACAGCCACCTTGTACAGCAGTACTGCTGCATTTGTACAAGGTGGCTGACTTTTTCTCCTTGCACACGTGGAACTCAACAAGTACAAAATGTGTCTCATTACAGACCATTACAATGTCCCTGAGGTGTGACTTTCCTTTTTAATGACACGCAGCACCCCCATTGTTAGCGCTGCCCGTCTCCTGACATCATTGGTTGGCTGGCTGTGCCTGTGCGTCCCCCCTGCCCGACACAACGCCCCCTGTTGTCTCATATATTTTGACTGCGAGGGTGTGATTGATGGGCACGAGCAGTGCATATGTTCCCCTGTCTTCACTCCCCTCCTTCCGCCTTCTTCTGACTGTGCGGCCTCATGGCCGCGGCATGCGATAAGGGATCAGCTGAGGCCGCCCAGTCTGAAGCAGGTGTAAGGACATGTGTGAGCGGCGAACATATTTACTGCACAAGGCCACGAATCCCAGCACCGCAGTGTGACTTTAGGAAAAGCCACTGTGGGTCTGGGATTTATGGCCATCGATAACCCTTTCCCGACCCATGACGCCACGTAGGCGTCATGAAAGTCGGTGCCAATCCGACCCATGACGCCTATGCGGCGTCATGGAAAGATCGCGTCCCTGCAGGCCGGGTGAAAGGGTTAACTCCCATTTCACCCGGCCTGCAGGGACAGGGGGAGTGGTAGTTTAGCCCAGGGGGGGTGGCTTCACCCCCTCGTGGCTACGATCGCTCTGATTGGCTGTTGAAAGTGAAACTGCCAATCAGAGCGATTTGTAATATTTCACCTATTATAACGGGTGAAATATTATAATCCAGCCATGGCCGATGCTGAAATATCATCGGCCATGGCTGGAAATACTAATGTGCCCCCAGCCCACCCCACCGATCGCCCCCGCAGCCCCCCGATCTGGCCGGTACACTGCTCCGGCTCCCCTCCGTCCAGTGCTCCGCTCCCCCCCGTGCTCTTGTCCGCTCCCCCCGTGCTCCAATCACCCCCCCGTGCTCCAATCACCCCCCCTGCACTCCGATCCACCCCCCGTGCTCCGTTCCACCCCCCCGTGCTCCATTCCAGCGGCGCCCCGTGCTCCATTCCAGCCCCCCCGTGCTCCGTTCCACTCCTCCCGCGCTCCGATTCCCCCCCCCGTGCTCCGATCCCCCCCCGTGCTCCGATCCCCCCCCCCGTGGTCCCCCCCACCCCATCATACTTACCGATCCAGCCGGGGTCCCGTCCGTCTTCTCCCTGGGCGCCGCCATCTTCCAAAATGGCGGGCGCATGTGCAGTGCGCCCGCCGAATCTGCCGGCCGGCAGATTCGTTCCAAAGTGCATTTTGATCACTGAGATATAATCTATCTCAGTGATCAAAATAAAAAAAATAATAAATGACCCCCCCCCTTTGTCACCCCCATAGGTAGGGACAATAAAAAAAGAAATTTTTTTTTCCCACTAATGTTAGAATAGGGTTAGGGTTAGGGGTAGGGTTAGGGGTAGGGTTAGGGGTAGGGTTAGGGTTAGGGTTAGGGTTAGGGCTAGGGTTAGGGCTAGGGTTAGGGGTAGGGTTAGGGCTAGGGTTAGGGCTAGGGGTAGGGTTAGGGCTAGGGTTAGGGTTTCGGTATGTGCACACGTATTCTGGTCCTCTGCGGATTTTTCCGCTGCGGATTTGATAAATCCGCAGTGCTAAACCGCTGCGGGTTTATGGCGGATTTACCGCGTTTTTTTCTGCGCATTTCACTGCGGTTTTACAACTGCGATTTTCTATTGGAGCAGTTGTAAAACCGCTGTGGAATCCGCACAAAAGAAGTGACATGCTGCGGAATGTAAACCGCTGCGTTTCCGTGCAGTTTTTCCGCAGCATGTGTACAGCGATTTTTGTTTCCCATAGGTTTACATTGAACTGTAAACTCATGGGAAACTGCTGCGGATCCGCAGCGTTTTCCGCAGCGTGTGCACATACCTTTAGAATTAGGCTATGTGCACACGGTGCGGATTTGGCTGCGGATTCGCAGCAGTGTTCCATCAGGTTTACAGTACCATGTAAACATATGAAAAACCAAATCCGCTGTACCCATGGTGCGGAAAATACCGCGCGGAAACGCTGCGTTGTATTTTCCGCAGCATGTCAATTCTTTGTGCGGATTCCGCAGCGTTTTACACCTGTTCCTCAATAGGAATCCGCAGGTGAAATCCGCACAAAAAACACTGGAAATCCGCGGAAAATCCGCAGGTAAAACGCAGTGCCTTTTACCCGCGGATTTTTCAAAAATGGTGCGGAAATATCTCACACGAATCCGCAACGTGGGCACATAGCCTTAGGGTTAGGGTTGGAATTAGGGTTGTGGTTAGGGTTAGGGGTGTGTTGGGGTTAGGGTTGTGGTTAGGGGTGTGATTAGGGTTATTGTTACAGTTGGGATTAGGGTTAGGGGTGTGTTGGGGTTAGTGTTGGAGGTAGAATTGAGGGGTTACCACTGTTTAGGCACATCAGGGGTCTCCAAACGCATCATGGCGCCACCATTGATTCCAGCCAATCTCGTATTCAAAAAGTCAAATGGTGCTCCCTCACTTCCGAGCCCCGACGTGTGCCCAAACAGTGGTTTACCCCCACATATGGGGTACCAGCATACTCAGGACAAACTGCGCAACAATTACTGGGGTCCAATTTCTCCTGTTACCCTTGTGAATCTAAAAAAATGCTTGCTAAAACATAATTTTTGAGGAAAGAAAAATGATTTTTTATTTTCACGGCTCTGCGTTGTAAATGTCTGTGAAACACTTGGGGGTTCAAAGTGCTCACCACATATCTAGATAAGTTCCTTGGGGGGTCTAGTTTCTAAAATGGGGTCACTTGTGGGGGGTTTCTACTGTTTAGGCACACCAGGGGCTCTGCAAACGCAACGTGACACCCGTAGACCATTCCATCAAAGTCTGCATTTCAAAAGTCACTACTTCCCTTCTGAGCCCCCACGTGTGCCCAAACAGTGGTTTACCCCCACTCATGGGGTATCAGCGTATTCAGGAGAAACTGGACAACAACTTTTGGGGTCCAATTTCTCCTGTAACCCTTGGGAAAATAAAAAATTCTGGGCTAAATAATTATTTTTGAGGAAAGAAAACGTATTTATTATTTTCACGGCTCTGCATTATAAACTTCTATGAAGCACTTGGGGGTTCAAAGTGCTCACCACACATCTAGATAAGTTCCTTTGGGGGTCTAGTTTCCAAAATGGGGTCACTTGTGGGGGGTTTCTACTGTTAAGCCACATCAGGGGCTCTGCAAACGCAACGTGACGCCCACAGAGCATTCCATCAAAGTCTGCATTTCAAAACGTCACTACTTCACTTCCGAGCCTCGGCATGTGCCCAAACAGTGGTTTACCCCCTCATATGGGGTATCAGCGTACTCAGGAGAAACTGGACAACAACTTTTGGGGTCCAATTTCTTCTGTAACCCTTGGGAAAATAAAAAATTCTGGGCTAAATAATTATTTTTGAGGAAAGAAAACGTATTTATTATTTTCATGGCTCTGCGTTATAAACTTCTGTGAAGCACCTGGGGGTTTAAAGTGCTCAATATGCATCTAGATAAGTTCCTTGGGGGGGTCTAGTTTCCAAAATGGGGTCACTTGTGGGGGAGCTCCAATGTTTAGGCACACAGGGGCTCTCCAAACGCGACATGGTGTCCGCTAACAATTGGAGCTAATTTTCCATTCAAAAAGTCAAATGGCGCGCCTTCCCTTCCGAGCCCTGCCGAGTGCCCAAACAGTGGTTTACCCCCACATATGAGGTATCAACATACTCGGGAGAAATTGCCCAACAAATTTTATGATCCATTTTATCCTACTGCCCATGTGAAAATGAAAAAATTGAGGCGAAAATAATTTTTTTGTGAAAAAAAAGTACTTTTTCATTTTTACGGATCAATTTGTGAAGCACCTGGGGGTTCAAAGTGCTCACTATGCATCTAGATAAGTTCCTTGGGATGTCTAGTTTCCAAAATGGGGTCACTTGTGGGGGAGCTCCAATTTTTAGGCACACGGGGGCTTTCCAAACGTGACATGGTGTCCGCTAAAGAGTGGAGCCAATTTTTGATTCAAAAAGTCAAATGGCGCTCTTTCCCTTCCAAGCCCTGCCGTGCGCCCAAACAGTGGTTTACCCCCACATATGAGGTATCAGCGTACTCAGGACAAATTGGACAACAACTTTCGTGGTTCAGTTTCTCCTTTTACCATTGGGAAAATAAAAAAATTGTTGCTAAAAGATAATTTTTGTGACTAAAAAGTTAAATGTTCATTTTTTCCTTCCATGTTGCTTCTGCTGCTGTGAAGCACCTGAAGGGTTAATAAACTTCTTGAATGTGGTTTTGAGTACCTTGAGGGGTGCAGTTTTTAGAATGGTGTCACTTTTGGGTATTTTCAGCCATATAGACCCCTCAAACTGACTTCAAATGTGAGGTGGTCCCTAAAAAAAATGGTTTTGTAAATTTCGTTGTAAAAATGACAAATCGCTGGTCAAATTTTAACCCTTATAACTTCCTAACAAAAAAAAATTTTGTTTCCAAAATTGTGCTGATGTAAAGTAAACATGTGGGAAATGTTATTTATTAACTTTTTTGTGTCACATATCTCTCTGGTTTAACAGAATAAAAATTCAAAATGTGAAAATTGCAAAATTTTCAAAATTTTCACCAAATTTCCGTTTTTATCACAAATAAACGCAGAATTTATTGACCTAAATTTACCACTAACATGAAGCCCAATATGTCACGAAAAAACAATCTCAGAACCGCTAGGATCCGTTGAAGCGTTCCTGAGTTATTACCTCATAAAGGGACACTGGTCAGAATTGCAAAAAACGGCAAGGTCTTTAAGGTCAAAATAGGCTGGGTCATGAAGGGGTTAACCGCACCGGCCAACATGAAATGAGGTCATGAGACGGCCTGCACTAACAGGGTATTGCCAAGGGATAACACAAGAGCGCAGATTCCTGTACTGCAAATAACAACGGTAAGGAATCTGCGCACAGCACCTAGGTGTAAATTTGTACACCTGTGCTGCGTCTCCTTAAAAAGACTAGTAGACTAGTCACGCCTCCACTACTGTTTGACAGTATAATGGGCTAAATAGTGTACGTGTTTAATTCAGCGTGTGCAAGGAGCAAAATTAAATAGAGCAACCTTTGACTTGTGTCTCACAGGTATCCACTCTATTTATTTAAAATTTAACCTTTATTAGACCTTAATACATATAATAATAAACAACACACCAAGCACCACGAGAAAGAAAACAACCAGGGGTGTGCCTACCCCTACACTGGCCTAGCTGACCTTACCTATTTGCGGAGGTTGGCACCCTAAAAACCTGCGCAATGGCGCCCCCGCTCCTCGACGGCTCTCCCTGCTCACCCTATAGGGCCCTATAGTGGCAGGAGGTGACAAAGATAATGAATAGGCAGGTGAGAAAGAGAAGAGGTATAGATCTAATCAATAGGTGTATAGACTGATTCTGATGTATGCAATCGTTAATTTAGTCCTCAGGTGGAGATGTTAGATCCTATTTGCAATTACCCTCAATATATATATAGTTAGAATAAACAGTTGTAATAGATAGCTAAATCTTCCAGTGAATATACTAGATGGTGATTGTAGTGAACCTAATAGATTTCACTGATGTAGCCCATCATAATGGCTAAACTAATATTTCTGATATAACACCGATACACTATAATTATAGCTATCTATTTTATTAAAGTGATGTATCTAAAGATCTTGATATATCTACAGTATGCAAATCAATATCAAGGACGTACACATTATTAGTCTATATATACCTCTCTCCTAGTGGTATTAATATATATACATAGGCCAGGAAAAACAACTTATCTAATAAAGACAAAACAAAAACACACACCAACCACCCTAAAAACTGTATTAAACAATCACAGACAAATGGCAACTTAGGACAACCATTATATCCTTTGTCCAATATTAAAGTCCACTGTCGACTTCCAGGGCATATTGCCCATATAAATCCTATAACGATTATAAATAGATAAATTGTACCAAGTTACAGTTAGTTACTCGACGCGTTTCCCCTCTTTGCCGAGGTTCATCAGGAGGAGGATATACACAAGGTACTTATCTGCAGGTACTGGTATAGGTGCGTAAATCCAGTAGCGTGGTCGGGACAATCCCCTGCCTCAGTGTGATACCATGGCAGGTATCACACACAGGTATCACACTGAGGCAGGGGATTGTCCCGACCACGCTACTGGATTTACGCACCTATACCAGTACCTGCAGATAAGTACCTTGTGTATATCCTCCTCCTGATGAACCTCGGCAAAGAGGGGAAACGCGTCGAGTAACTAACTGTAACTTGGTACAATTTATCTATTTATAATCGTTATAGGATTTATATGGGCAATATGCCCTGGAAGTCGACAGTGGACTTTAATATTGGACAAAGGATATAATGGTTGTCCTAAGTTGCCATTTGTCTGTGATTGTTTAATACAGTTTTTAGGGTGGTTGGTGTGTGTTTTTGTTTTGTCTTTATTAGATAAGTTGTTTTTCCTGGCCTATGTATATATATTAATACCACTAGGAGAGAGGTATATATAGACTAATAATGTGTACGTCCTTGATATTGATTTGCATACTGTAGATATATCAAGATCTTTAGATACATCACTTTAATAAAATAGATAGCTATAATTATAGTGTATCGGTGTTATATCAGAAATATTAGTTTAGCCATTATGATGGGCTACATCAGTGAAATCTATTAGGTTCACTACAATCACCATCTAGTATATTCACTGGAAGATTTAGCTATCTATTACAACTGTTTATTCTAACTA
Source organism: Ranitomeya imitator (assembly GCF_032444005.1). Taxonomy (NCBI): domain Eukaryota; kingdom Metazoa; phylum Chordata; class Amphibia; order Anura; family Dendrobatidae; genus Ranitomeya; species Ranitomeya imitator. The sequence goes on from NC_091285.1 coordinate 369,019,101, forward strand.
TATATATATTGAGGGTAATTGCAAATAGGATCTAACATCTCCACCTGAGGACTAAATTAACGATTGCATACATCAGAATCAGTCTATACACCTATTGATTAGATCTATACCTCTTCTCTTTCTCACCTGCCTATTCATTATCTTTGTCACCTCCTGCCACTATAGGGCCCTATAGGGTGAGCAGGGAGAGCCGTCGAGGAGCGGGGGCGCCATTGCGCAGGTTTTTAGGGTGCCAACCTCCGCAAATAGGTAAGGTCAGCTAGGCCAGTGTAGGGGTAGGCACACCCCTGGTTGTTTTCTTTCTCGTGGTGCTTGGTGTGTTGTTTATTATTATATGTATTAAGGTCTAATAAAGGTTAAATTTTAAATAAATAGAGTGGATACCTGTGAGACATTTATGATTAATCCCTCTGGTAATCAAATATTAGTTGTTTCAACCTTTGACTTGTGCATCATTAATGCTGTTCAAGGTGTGGCTCTTGTACCTTGCAACACCTGAGGGGGGGGTTAAAGGTAACCTTTGAAATTGGTTCAACTAGGCTTCGGCCTACACTCTGCTCCTCTACTCCTCCTGCTGACCCTGGGCTCAAACACCGCTAGTTTTTGCCCGGAACTGCTAGCTGCACAGAGAAAAACACCAGTCAATGTGTTAGTGGGGTTCAGCAACGCCAGCTGTTCCCCTGCTGTGTAGTCGGCATCGTGTCCAGCACAAGCCACGCTGGCACAACTGACCAAAAGCTGCCACCAGTGCAGGCTTCGGCCTACACTTTGCTCCTCTCCTCCTCCTGCTGACCCTGGGCTCAAACAACGCCAGTTTCTGCCCGGACATGCTAGCTGCACAGAGAAAAACACCAGCCAATGTGTTAGTGGGGTTCAGCACCGCCAGCTGTCCCCCTGCTGTGTAGCTGGCAACGTGTCCTGCAAACGCCACGCAGGCACATGAACTGAAATTGAAGGGAGCCTGCCCCCCACCCCCAGGTGTTTCTATGTATAACAGCCACCTTGTACAGCAGTACTGCTGCATTTGTACAAGGTGGCTGACTTTTTGTCCTTGCCCACGTGGAACTCAAAACGTACAAAATGTGTCTCATTGAGACCATTCCACTGTCCCTGAGGTGTGACTTTCCTTTCTAATGATACGCAGCACCCCCCTTGGTAGCGCTTCCCGTCTTCTGACATCATTGGTTGGCTTGTTGCGCCTGTGCGTCCGCCCTGCCTGAAACAATGCTCCTCGTTGTCTTATTTTGACTGCGAGGGTGTGATTGATGGGCACGAGCAGTGCATATCTTCACCTGTCTTAACTCATCTCCTTCCGCCTTCTTCAGACTGTGCAGCCTCATGGCCGCGGCATGCGAGAAGGGATCAGCAGAGGCCGCCCAGTCTGAAGCAGGTGTAAGGACGTGTGTGAGCGGCCAAAATATTTACTGCTCAAGGCCACGAATCACAGCACCGCAGTGTGACTTTATGAAAAGGCACTGTGGGTCTGGGATTTATGGCCATCGTTAACCGCACCGGCCAACATGAAATGAGGTCATAAGACGGGCAGCTCTAACAGGGCATTGCCAAGGGATAACACAAGAGCGCAGACTCCTGTACAGCAAATAACAACGCTCAGGAAGCTGCGCCAAGCACCAAGGCGTTATTTGGGACACCTGTGCTGCGTCTCCTTAAAAAGCCAAGTCACGCATCCACTACAGTTTGACTGTAGAATGAGCTAAATTGTGTACGTCTTTCATTCAGCGTGTGCAAGTAGACAAATTAATAGAGCAACCTTTCACTTGTGCAGCATTAATACTGCACAAGGTGTGTCTCTTGTACTTTGTAACACCTGAGGGGGGTTAAAGGTTTCCTTTGAAATTGGTTCAAATAGGCTTCGGCCTACACTCTGCTCCTCTCCTCCTCCTCCTGCTTCAACACGGGCTCTAACATCGCTAGTTTTTGACCGCAAGTGCTAGCTGCACAGAGAAAAACACACGCCATTGTGTTAGTGGGGTTCAGCAACGCCAGCTGTTCCCCCACTGTGTAGCCGGCAAAGTGTCCTGCAAACGCAACGCAGACACAAAGCTGCCTCCAGTGCAGGCTTCGGCCTACACTCTGCTCCCCCTGCTTACCCTTAGCTCCAACACCGCTAGTTGGGGCTCTAGGAAGACAATCTTTAATAGGCAACGCATCTGGGTTCCAGCACCGCCAGCTGGTTCTCGGCAGTGTTCTTGTCACAGGTACTCCCTCGTGCCAAGCCTGGTTTCAGCACCGTCAGCTGTTTCCGGGTTGTGTCAAGCTCACTGAGACGCCTATGCTTGCCCCGTCGTGGTGCGGTCGGGTTAGCCAACTCCAGGGTGCCTCCAGTTTAGGAGCTTCCTATGTGGGCTGCGTGAACTGGTAGTCAAGGCTGGTTCTGTAGTGCCAGTAGGCCCAGCTCCCCCTGTAGGACTGTTGGGGTTCGGTAACTGCGGCTGCCTCGCGGCCTAGCTGTTCTCTCCTCTCCTGTGGGCCTTGGGGTCCACCACCTGGTTCCAGCACCGTCAGCTGGTTCTGGGCCGAGCCTTTGGCTTAGGTGCCTCCTCCTGGGTATCCGAGTTCCGCCAACGTCAGGCGGTCCTTGGTAGTGCTTTTAAGCGCGGGCACCTACAGCTTAGTAACCGTGTTCCAGCACCGCCAGCTGGTCCTCGGTCGTGCCATTGGCTCTTGCACACTGGGGCAACGCATCTGGGTTCCAGCACCGCCAGCTGGTTCTCGGCAGTGTTCTTGACACAGGTACTCCCTCGTGCCAAGCCTGGTTTCAGCACCGCCAGCTGTTTCCGGGTTGTGTCAAGCTCACTGAGACGCCTATGCTTGCCCCGTCGTGGTGCGGTCGGGTTAGCCAACTCCAGGGTGCCTCCAGTTTAGGAGCTTCCTATGTGGGCTGCGTGAACTGGCAGTCAAGGCTGGTTCTGTAGTGCCAGTAGGCCCAGCTCCCCCTGTAGGACTGTTGGGGTTCGGTAACTGCGGCTGCCTCGCGGCCTAGCTGTTCTCTCCTCTCCTGTGGACCTTCAGGTCCACCACCTGGTTCCAGCACCGTCAGCTGGTTCCAGGCCGAGCCTTTGGCTTAGGTGCCTCCTCCTGGGTATCCGAGTTCCGCCAACGTCAGGCGGTCCTTGGTAGTGCTTTTAAGCGCGGGCACCTACAGCTTAGTAACCGGGTTCCAGCACCGCCAGCTGGTCCTCGGTCGTGCCATTGGCTCTTGCACACTGGGGCAACGCATCTGGGTTCCAGCACCGCCAGCTGGTTCTCGGCAGTGTTCTTGACACAGGTACTCCCTCGTGCCAAGCCTGGTTTCAGCACCGCCAGCTGTTTCCGGGTTGTGTCAAGCTCACTGAGACGCCTATGCTTGCCCCGTTGTGGTGCGGTCGGGTTAGCCAACTCCAGGGTGCCTCCAGTTTAGGAGCTTCCTATGTGGGCTGCGTGAACTGGTAGTCAAGGCTGGTTCTGTAGTGCCAGTAGGCCCAGCTCCCCCTGTAGGACTGTTGGGGTTCGGTAACTGCGGCTGCCTCGCGGCCTAGCTGTTCTCTCCTCTCCTGTGGACCTTCAGGTCCACCACCTGGTTCCAGCACCGTCAGCTGGTTCTCGGCAGTGTCTTTTGCTCTTGTACCTTCTGCTCCCCATCCTGGTTCCAGTACCGTCAGCTGGTTCCGGGCAGAGCCTTTGGCTTAGGTGCCTCCTTCTGGGTATCCAAGTTCCACCAACGTCAGGTGGTCCTTGGTAGTGCTTTCGGGCACGGGTACCTCCTGCTTAGTAACCGGGTTCCAGTAACGTCAGCTGGTCCTCGGTAGTTCCATTGGCTCTTGGACCTTCGGCTACCCATCCGGGTTCCAGTACCGTCAGCTGGTTCTCGGCAGTGTCTTTTGCTCTTGTACCTTCTGCTCCCCATCCTGGTTCCAGTACAGTCAGCTGGTTCCGGGCAGAGCCTTTGGCTTAGGTGCCTCCTTCTGGGTATCCGAGTTCCGCCAACGTCAGGCGGTCCTTGGTAGTGCTTTTTAGCACGGGTACCTCCTGCTTAGTAACCGGGTTCCAGTAACGTCAGCTGGTCCTTCGTAGTTCCATAGGCTCTTGAACCTTCGGGTAGCCATCCGAGTTCCAGTTCCATCAGCTGGTTCTTGGCATTTTCTCAGCCTTCTTGTACCTTCTGCTACATTTCCAAGTTGAAGACCCTAAAGTCGACGACCCGGAAGACCACCCCGATGACGACGACAACGACGACCCGGAAGACCACCCCGATGACGACGACGACGACGGCGGAGACGACGACGGCTGAGACGACGACGGCGGAGATGACGACACTGGAGACGACGACCCTGGAGACGACGACATGGAAGACCGAGAAGCAGAAGAACAAGAGGCTGCAGAACAAAGAGCAGAAGAACATTAAGCATAAGACTTAATATCAGAGCAAAAGATATTATCTAAATTATATGCAGAAGAAGACTAAGCAGTGTATGGGGGTGAGTCCGTTCCTCCTCGTGGTGCCCCTGGATAAAGCCTGATGCTGCAGGCCAAACTGATCGCGGACAAATGTAACTTTTGTGACTGGCAGAACGGAAGGTGTAATCTTCCAACTTTTATAGATAACAACTACGGGAATGCCTGTCACAAATGAGAATATGATGAAGAAGTAGAATAGGAAGAATAATAACAGTGGAATAAAAAGAATATGTAGAATAGGAAGAATAATAATAGTTGAATAAAATGAATATGAAGAATGTAATAAAAAAAAAAAAATAGGTAGAAGATGAAGAAGAAGATGAATAAGGTGAAGAAGAAGTTGATGTCAAAGATGCTGATGATGATGAAGATGAAAGTGTGGGAAAAGTAAAAAAAAAAAAGAAAAGAAAAGAAGGGGAAGGGCGTGGAATAGTGAAACATCAATATCTGACAAAATAAAAAAAAATTTACATACTCAATATCTTTTTCACTCCAAACGTCTTAAAAAAAAACAAAAACATGCTATTCTATTTGATTGGGCTAAACCTCATTGCCTTTAATGTCTCCGCCACCTCCCACAATACATCCTACATTATTCTTAGTTGTTTTCCTTGATGTAGAATGAACCTACAAGGAAAGAAAGGGTTTATTTTAATTCCGATATTTTGGTCCCATTGACTTGCATTGGGATCGGGTATCGGTATCGGCGATATCCGATATTTTTTGAATATCGGCCGATCCCAACCGATACCGATACTTTCCGATATCGGAAGGTATCGCTCAACACTACCTATCAGCATTTGAGTAGACACAGAAGCAGGACAGTTACGCTGATTATGGCATTATCACTGCTCACCATCTTGCCGTCGTGAGTTTTGCAGAAAGCCTCGTTGTCCACAAGCCTATGGCGACTTCCAAAGAAGTGATGGGGCATCAATTTAAAGCTTTTTTTGCATGTCAATAAATACCAAAGAGTTTCATGAACCTCTTATAAGGATCTCTTCAGGGTGGTGCACAGGTGTTTTAGCATGCATGTAATAACCAATATAGAAGAAAAGAAGGAATTGCAGCACTCACCCGATCCTTGAAGATGAAATCCTTTATTTCTTTATGTAAATAACATCATAAAGTGCAGTTATGCAGATGACAGGGGGTTTTAGAAGGAGAGACAATAGACCTGAAGGACTACAGCCGTTTTGCGCCTAGCTTGCACTTCTACGGGTCCAATAAGCTTTTCTATGGCAAGCAGTCTGGCAATGTGCCCATTTAGTGTTTTAGCCTGAGGGTGGGTGGTTGGGTATTTCCTTTTGCATACAAGGCCTGTGGTAAGGACAGCTGAACAAGCACTGGGACAAGTAATTGGACGTGGTTTCTAGGGATGAGTTAGCACTAAAATGCTTGGATGCTCGTTACTCAAACCGAGCAATTCCTAATACTTTCAAGTAACAAGTATAATGGGAGTAAATGGGAAATCTGACCATTTTTCCAGCAGACCCTACAAAGATGTTTGGGGGGCTTTGACAATGTTGAAATGAATGGAAAAGTGCTGAATGGGAACAGAACAACATGGGGAATAGCCCTGGAAGTACATTTAACTCCCAGATCGCTGCTAAGAACAAAGATGTCACACTTTTACTCTACTTTAAGGACTGACAAAACATTCAAAATTGAAAAAACTTTTTTTTGCTGTATAATACATTGTATGTAAGGCAAAGTTTAAAAGGGATTTTTAAAAAAGAATACCTTAAGTAAACCAAAACTTAAATCTTTGGTAAAACAATGGAAATTTCAGTGTAATTCATGAAGCAAGCAAGAACTGCCGAAAGTGTGATGGAAGAGGGACTCAGATACACACTGTATTAGGCATAAAGGAGGGCCTCATTACACATTATGTTCAAATTGTCATGCAGTGGTACTCCTAGACTCATAAAGGCCATGCACTTAGTGCAAATGCTGCCAAAAAATAGAAGCAGGGACATCCATACACCTTTTAAGACACCAACTGTAGTATCTCAAATCTTCAAATATTGTGAACAAAGTGTAGTTGTTGTACTCCCACATTCATGAAAGCTCTGCACACTGTGTAAAACCTGCCTGAAATTACAAGCAAGGTCATCCATACACCCTCCAAGATACCAACTGTATCATCTCATTCAAATATTCATAACATAGTGTAATTGTGGTACACCCACACTCATGAAAGTTCTGCACACAGTGCAAAGCATGCCAAAAATTGCAAGCAGTGTCATCCTCTTCAAGGCACCAACTGAGATACCTCATTCAAATATTAAGAAAGTGTTCTGGTACTTCTACACTCATAAAGTGCAAAGCCAGGAAAAAATGATAAGAGGGTTATCCATACACCCTGAAGGCAACAACTGGAGAACCTCACTCCAATATTGAATATTAAAACAGAGCTGTAATCTGGTGGAGTGGAAAGTCGGGGCTAATCCAGGCTTTGTTCATTTTCATCATAGTGATCTTGTCAGCATTCTCTGTTGACAGACGAAAGTTCCTTCCTGTTATGACCCTCTTGGTGACTCTAAAATCCAGTTCAGACAAGATGCTAGCACAACACTTCCAAAGCATTGAGGGACAGCTCAAGCCATGTGTCGAGCTTTGAAGCACAATAGTTGAAGTTCACAGAAAAATTAGGGAATACTCTTTTTTTCTGGCCAGGCATTGCTTGACTATCTTAAAACTTTTTCCTGCTTGTCAAAAATACCTGGTTATCATACCCGGGCCTGGATGCTGGGAGGGTGTCATGAAATTGGCTCAGGCCTTTGACAGTGTACCCTTGCCTCTGCTATGTGTCTCCCTGGACTTTCCTCCTTGGTTTGGCAAGGAAGCTTGCCACCTCCTGCTAGCATCTGATGGGAATTTTTTCAACATACTGTATTTTCCACAATGGCCTTCTGGTATAGCATCATTTTAGTAGACCTCTCTGCCTCAGGAAGGACAGATGCAAGGTTCTCCTTGTAGAGTCTAGCAGGGTAAACAACCAGTACTCATTTTTTGGCCAAGATGAAAACAACAACAAGAGCCATGAGAAAGGCAGAGGTACATAAGGTCTGCCATATGTGCCATGGTCCATACAGCTAAAACTTCCCTGCTTCCAACATGATGATGACAACCAGGTCCTGTTCCTCCTCCTCCTTGTCCTTCTTCACTTCCTCATTATGATACAATCCTCGCTGAGCAGATGAGATGAGGCTAGTCTGGGTAGTATCTCCCTGTCTCATGTCTTCCTCCATCTCTGCCTGGTCTCATGCAAAACTTCATGTTTAATTGCGAGCAGCAACTGATTAAGTAGGCACAGAAGTGGGATCGTCACCCTGATTTTCATGTCATCACCACTCACCATCTTTGTGTAGTCCCTAATGACTTGGAGAACAATACAAATATCAGACATCCATGTCCACTCTTCAGTTGTTATATGAGGAGCCTGAACAGAATACAGATGAGTATGTTGGAACTGGTATTCCACAACTTGCCTCTGCTGCTCAGAAAGCGACTCGGCTGCTCACAAAGCCTTGCCAGTATGTGCAATGTGCATATGCTGCAGCACTGCCAGAGTCATGGCAGCTTTAGCTGACTTGCAGAAATGGGCACTGAATTGGCGTACCTTGACCAGAAGCTCTGGCAAATCTCGGTAGGCTTTCAAAAACCACTGAACTACTAAGCTCAGTGCCAGTTTGGTCATGGTTGCATGTGGTCAGGGTTTGGCTGAAATAAGCCCCTAGAATACCGGCACCTCCAGTGAGGAGTTTTGTGTATGTGGATTCAGGGCTGGCGTATATCCATTAGAATTCCGGCTCCACCGGAGAGGAGTTGCTTGTGTGCGATTCTGACTGCATGACCACTGTTGGCTCTATTAGGTAGCTGTGATCTCCTGTGAGGTTAACAGGGCACGGCGTTCTCTTTTCTTGGTGAATCTGTGAAGTAACAGAGTGTGCTTATTCCGCCATATAGTACCGCTTGTTACTAGCAGCAGGTTTCTCTCCTGCATGGTGGACCCCAGGTTGCGAACACGCCTACTTATTCGGTGTGTCTGTCGGACAGGGCATTGGAATGGGCTACGCCGCTGTGGGAGCATGGCGATCATGTGGTGCAGAGTGCTCCGCTGTTCATGAGCACTCTGAAACAGGTCTTTTTAGGACCTCGAGTCACCCAAGATATGGTGCTCCAACTATGGATATGGTGGCTCATCCTTGGTCAGCCATTTTGCTGTCCACTTCCGCACCCTAGAATCTGAGCTGGAGTGGTCGGATAAAGCTCTTATCCCTATATTTTGCAGGGGGCTGGCTGACCATGTGAAGGACGCTATGGCCTCTAGGGAGATTCCCGCCACACTGGAGGAGTTAATAGCTGTGTCTACTCGTATTGACCTCTGTTGGAGGTTAGAGCGGTTCCAGTGTAAGCAGAGGTTTCGGCTGGCTCCCACCTTCGCCAAACCTTTGGAATCTCCGGTCCTGGTCCCTGAGTCACATGAGGCCATGGAAGTGTCACGAACAGGATCTAAGTCCCGGACCGCTCGTGCACTCAAGGTCTGTCATGTTTGCCAGCAGTCAGGAGGACATCTTGCCACCAGATGTTCCCAGCAGCCCAGCGGGTGAGGAAACATCAGCGTCTAGTGGTAGTAGGTGGAGGTACTCTAGACACAGAAACGTTTGCCTCCAAATTGTCCATTAAGGGGACAATTACAATAGGCTTATTTACTCACTCAGTAGAGCTCTGCGTGGATTCTGGGGCGGAGGGCAATTTTATGTCTTCTGCCTTCACTCAATGTCACGCAATACCCCTGGTAATGCTAGCTCAACCAGTGACCGTACGAGTGGTGAATGGGTCGACACTGCCCTCACAGATAACACACCAGAAAATCCCTTTCACTCTGTCCATGTGGCCATCTTATCAGGAGATTATATCTCTGCTCGTCATTCCTGAGGGAATCGATGAGGTCCTGTTAGGGATACCTTGGCTACGGTACCACTCTCCTCATATTGAGTGGTCCACAGGCAGAATTTTGGGATGGGGCAAATCTTGTGAGGATAGATGTCAGAGGGAAAGCATTCAGATTGCTACCACTGAGGTACCCGCAGATCTATCCTCTCTCCCCAAGCAATATTGGCCCTATGCAGATGTGTTCTCCAAAAGGGCTGCGGAGACCCTTCTGCCTCATCGCCTCTATGACTGTCCTATTGACCTCTTGCCTGGTGCTGAGCCTCCTCGGGGTCGAGTCTATCTGTTATCTCTCCCGGAGATGGTGGCAATGTCGCAGTACATCCAGGAAAATCTGGCAAGAGGATTCATTAGAAAGTCGGTGTCACCTGGAGGGGCTGGGTTCTTCTTCGTGCAGGGGAAGAACGGGGAACTACGTTCATGTATAGACCACAGGGGTCTTAACGCCATCACCGTTAAAAATAAGTATCCCCTGCCCCTGATTTCTGAGCTTTTGATAGGCTTTGGGGAGCAAGAGTATTTACTAAACTAGATCTGCGGGGAGCTTACAACCTGATTCGCACCCGTGAGGGGGACGAATGGAAGACGGCTTTTAACACCAGGGATGGGCACTATGAATATCTAGTGATGCTCTTTGGGCTCTGTAGTGCCCCAGCCATTTTACAAGACTTTGTAAATGATATCTTATTGGATATGCTCTCCACCTCGGTCGTAGTCTGTCAGGATGATATTATCATCTACTCTCCAAATATTGACTCCTACCGGAGAGATGTTTGCAGAGTTTTCAACCTCTTAGGAACAAATTCCCTCTACGCCAAGTTGGAGAAATGTGTGTTTGAGCAGGAGTCCTTACCTTTCCTGGGCTATATCATCTCCGCCCAGGGATTGGCTATGGATCCTGCCAAACTACAGGCTGTGATGGACTGGCAAGAACCCTATTCTCTTAAAGCGGTGCAGCGCTTTATGGGGTTCATTAACTATTATCGCCAGTTCATCCCTCATTTCTCAACTTTGGTTGCTCCCTTGGTAGCCCTCACCAAGAAGGGAGCAAATCCTAAATTGTGGTCTGAGGAGGTCTCCAAGGCCTTTACTTCTATTAAATCTCATTTTGCCATCATACATTGCCCCGATGTAGATAAGCCATTTATAATGGAGGTGGATGCCTCATCCGTTGGTGCTAGAGCAGACCTCTTCCAAAAGGATGCTCAAGGTCAGAAACATCCTTGCTTCTTCTTTTCCAAGACCTTCACACCAGCGGAGAGGAATTATTCCATCGGGGACAGGGAGTTGCTAGTAATGAAGTTGGCCTTCTCAGAGTGGAGACATCTTTCTGGAGGGGGCTCGCTTTCCCTTCCAAGTATTCACAGACCACAAGAATTTGTTCTTTTTACAGACAGCCCAGCGATTAAATCCTTGCCAGGCCAGATGGCCCTTGTTCTTCTCCCTGTTCCATTTCACCCTCCATTTTCTTTCCGGGGAGAAGAACATTCATGTCGACACTCTCTCTCGCTCCGTTGTATCATCTGAGGAGGAGGAAGAGGAGCCTAGGCTTATTGTCCCTTCCGAGAGCCTGAGAACCGTGGCCCTGGTTCTGCTAGAGTCTGCGCTGGGCAAGACTTTTTTACCAATATGTTTGCATCCAGAGGTTCTCTTTTTGGCTCACTCGTCCAGGGTGGGTGGACATTTTGGGACCAAAGGACATCTGAGCTACTGGCAAGGACATACTGGTGGCCACATATGGCCCGTGAAGTAGCAAACTATGCTCGGTCGTGTGTCTCCAAGACCAAGTCTCCTCATCAACGGCCAGCTGGGTTGCTTCACCCCCTGCAGGTGGTGAACAGGCCCTGTGAGATGGTCGGGATGGATTTTGTGGTGGGCTTACCCAAGTCTCGTAGCTGTACCATTGTTTAGGTGATCACCGACCATTTTTCCAAAATGGTGCACTTGGTGCCTCTTCCACGGCTACCTTCTGCATGGGCTCTGGCGGCGTTGTTTATGAAACATATCTTTCGCCTACATGGTATGCCGGACAAAATTGTCAGTGACCGGGGTCCCCAGTTTGCGTCTCAATTCTGGAGAGAGCCTTGTCATCTACTCAGCATTGAGTTGAATCTCTCCTCAGCATATCATCCCGAGATGAATGGGTTGGTAGAGAGGGCCAACCAGACCCTGGTCATATATCTACGACATTTTGTTTCTGCCAGGCAGGATGACTTGGCATCCTTGCTACAATGGGTGGAGTTTGCGCTTAACAACGCCATAGCCGACTCCACCGGTCAGTCTCCTTTCCTCCTTAATTATGGCTAGCATCCGCAGGTTCCTGTGCCTATGCCCGTGTCTTCCGACGACTCCATGGTGGCAGACTGGGCTGTGAAGGCATAGGACATGTGGGACCGCACTCAGGATGCCATCCAGGCCTCCAAGTAGAGAATGAGGTCCTCTGCCGATGCACATCAGCGTCCTGCTCCGACCTTTGCTCCTGGTGACTTAGTGTGGCTCTCCTCACATAACATCAGGCTACAAGTTGAGTCCACTAAGTTTGCACCTCGCTACTTGGGTCCTTTCAAGGTCGTCGTACAGATTAACCCTGTGGTCTACCATCTGGCCCTTCCTTCATGCCTAGGTATCACTGACACCTTTCATGTGTCCCTCTTAAAGCCCATATACATGTCCCAGTTTTCAGAGTCATCTGCCGGGACATCGGGTTAGTCTACGGATGATTACGAGTTGAACGCTATTTTGGGGTGCAAGGCGGTACGTGGCAAAAAATTTATTTGGTGGACTGGAAGGGTTGTGGCCCAGAGGACAGGTCCTGGGAGCCTGCTGAGCACATTCAAGCTCTTCAGCTCTTTGCTGCCTTTGAGCATAGCGGGGTGAAAGGAGGGGGGTAATGTTAGGTGTCAAGTTTCTGCCTCTGCACAGGGGAAATCTCAAACCATCTCCGCTGCGGTCTCCCATTCTTCTCCAGCGGCAGTGGAGCCTGCTCAGCGGGGATGTCAGTCCCAGCATCTGACTCAGGCTGATACTGGGCGACTGGTTACTACTGCTCTTCCAGGCTCTGCCTTTGTAGCCAGCGCTGAGCAGCAGCGAACAGATATTTCTGGGACTAAGTCTTGCTTTTTCCATACTGGGCATGCCCACGGGCTGAACTCCCATTGGAGGTCGGGAGTCACGTGCCCAGGTTCTGAAGTGGTTCCTGTTGGACCAATAGAAAGGTCCTTGAGTGCTAAAACTATAAAAGGTATGCATGGCCGCATGGCCATGCGCTAGTATCAAACCTATGTTATGAGCTCAGCGCCAGTGTGGTCATGGTTGTATGTGGTCAGGGATTGGCTGAAAAAAGCCCCTAGAATACCGACACCTCTGGTGAGGAGTTTTGTGCATGTGGATTCAGGGCTGGCATATTCAGCCATTAGAATTCTGGCTCCACTGGAGAGGAGTTGCTTGTGTGCGATTCTGACTGCATGACCACTGTTGGCTCTCCTGTGAGCTTAACAGGGCACAGAGTTCTCTTTTCTTGGTGAATCTGTGAAGTAACAGAGTTTGCTTATACCGCCATATAGTACCGCCTGTTACTAGCAGCAGGTTTCTCTCCTGCACAGTGGACCCCGGGTTGCGAAAGCACCTACTGTCTTATATATATATATATTCGGTGCGTTCCGCCAACCCTAACAACGTCTAAATGAGATGTCTTCCAAATTTATAGAGAGGGGCTATCCACCGCCAATATTAAAGGAATCAGCGGCATCCATGACTACAACCACAGCTCGGAACAAAACCACAAATCGTATACCTTTTGTCCACTCCTTCCACCCTTTTTCATATATGATCCACAAATCCATCCGCAGACACTGGCATCTGCTGGCAACTGCCCACCCGGATATTCCCGAATTCCATCAACCTTTTCTCCCCTGTTTTAAACGCACACCCAATCTGAATGACTCTCTGGTAAAAACAGACATAGGGACCAGAACACAAACACGACAGTGGTTCCTAGAGAGACCAAAAACTGGAACGTTCCCATGTCTACACTGCGCACAATGTAGCAATGTACTCAAGGGAGATAGATTCCATCACCCACAATCAGGAAAAGACTATAGGATTAGGGACTTCTTCAAATGTGAAACCTCGTGTGTCATTTATCTCATAAAATGCCCATGCGGACTGCTGTACGTCGGAGAGACCTCACAACCACACGAGATAGAATCTCCAAACACAAGTCAACTATCAGGTGTAAAAAAACTACTCCTTCCTAACTCCCATCACTTCATTTCCCAAGGTCACAGCATCTCACAGCTCAAATATCAGGAGATTGAACAATATTACCCTCCCCCCGCGAAGGGGGGGGGGGGGGGGTCAACAGGATTCTGATGCTAAAAAAATGCATTGTACTGTGGATTGTGCTGAAAAAATACTAATATGTTTCTCTTCTTCCTACAGAGCCACTTATGTTAACTATACCGGAATATGAAAAATTGGGATATCACCACCACAGCTTTCTCTCTCTATACCTATCTGATCACACACTTGGATCCTATTAGAGATTATTCACCGACTAAAGCTATTCACCTAGCATTGCCTTATTAGAATCACCCTCTCACACTACTTAGAGCACGATAACGCTGGATTCAACATGGTAATCAAACAGGAAAGTTTCCACATCGTACCAGGTTTATTTATTTATTGTCCTGTCACAAAAAAACCCTTGCACCCTTAGCACATACACAAACTTCATTCATACCAATTCGCGCTAGTAACTTCATGTTATTTTTGCAATATTCACATGAATATGAGTGATTTCTTGTGTGGATCGCATAGGATCTTCAAGTATGGAAGGCACAGCCATCTTACTTCCGTTATGTCACTTCCGTTTTTTTCTCAGGACCAAGGATTATTGGCTCTTAGAGTTTGTCCCGCCCATTCCCTGTTTGAGCAGCGCGCGTTGTTTTATCTTCAGACAAGAGGTGGATACGGTGTCTGAGGTCAGACTGCAAACTTCCCAGGTTGGGTCAGTGACTTTGTCATTTACCACCTCATCTTCTACTGCTGCACCCTTGTCTTCCTGACTTGGTGACTTAAAAATAACCTGAGTTATCTGCAACTGTGTCTCATCATCATCTACCTCCTTAGATAAAAATTTGCTGTTCTCCACCATCATTTTCTTGTGACCGTGGCTGCATCACTAAATAGGATGTCCTCTTTCCCCTCTTGGAACATGCAGAGTGAGAGACCACAATCAAGAAGTGATGATGTAAAGAGCTCCTCAGAATGTCCTAGTGTGAGATTAGTGGTCACTGGGACTTGAGAGGGTGGGAGGAAAGAGGATCAAGATGAGGATTAAGTGATCCAGACTTTTGGGAAATATGACTGGATCTTGTGGAAGACGGGGTGGTGCTGGCAATCATGCTGGAAGCATTATCTGCTATTCAACCGACCACCTGTTCACCCTGGTGTTGCGTCAAAACTTGTGTCCCATGCCTACTAGCAAAATGGGAAAGGAAACTATGTGCTGTGTGGGGCGTGTTGCTTTTACTCCAGCAATAGGTGCAGTTGTACCTGCACTTACGACCTCGCCATCAGCATGCACCATCTCTTACCTCACGCGTTATTCACTTTGTAATTGCTAGGTCTCTGGAAACCAAGTTTCCTTGATAAATTAAAACTAGTTTTCTACTATAAGGATGACAATAGTCATGTTTTGAAACAAAAACATTTGTAAATTGTAGCAGACTAAGTGGTTTTTACAAATTTTAAACCACCGGAATTTTACGCAAAGCTTGTTGAATTATATGCATGAAAATAGTCAATTTATGGAACAAAAAATTTTGTGAACTGTAGCAGAACAAGCTGTAAAAATGGAAAACCACCAGAATTTTACACAAAGCACATTAAACTGTACGTGTGACAATATAGTCAATTTTTTCACAAAACACGTGCAGCAACTTCATAGCAACGGATGGCAAAACCCTAATCCTTGCCTAGATGTTGTATTCAAATGAATGGGTTAATGTGGATATAATCTGCGCTGCTAAATAATTGTATATCCCGACATATTTCACATTTAGAGAGGTTTATTCAACGCGTTTCAAAGTATAAGTGACTTCTTCATCAGGAAATACCACACAGTATTTATTATGAATTATGTGTGAGGGCCGCCTGGTGGCTCTCATAGTTTTGGAGTGAGGGCCACATGACAACACTGTTGATATGGTACAGGAGGAGTATGAGGGCAAGAAAAATAATAAACCAAAACCATATATCCTTTTTGTGGTGGGAAGGAGTGCATGGAAATATATCAGAAAAAAGGAACATTTGATTTGGCTTTATGTTCCCCTGCTGTTATCTGCTGGAGTTGAGATGTCTGTGCCAATTCAGGCCTTGTTCTTTTGGAAAACAGTCAGCCAATCAGCATTTTCAGTTGACAGTCAGATGAGCCTATCAGCCATTATACTCCCGGTGACACTAAAAAGGCACAGAATCAATTTAAGCAGGAAGAAAGCAATGACTGTGGCTTGCGAGCCTCAGATTTGTCTCAACTATGTGTAAAATAAAAATAAAGATGCATTAATACAATGAAAGAAAGGTCCAAAATGCACCTCTTGTGTGAAAAAATAGTCAAAGGACCTGTGGTCCTCTTTCCCTAGGAAAGAAGATCCCCCCATATTGTTCAAGAATTTTTATTTGCAAAGGTCTACAAGGAGATAAAAAAAAATGTTTTTAAACCCCTTCTTCAATCTATTTGAAGCCTCGGGGCTGCCTGATGATGTAGGCCAGCACAGGAGGAATTGTCGCCCACCTTAACAGGAGAAAAATCTCCGTCAGGTGCCTGAAGGTCCTTGTACCAGTTGCAGTGGTGGACTCCTTGTTGTTGGTCACAGAAGTCCCACTCCTAAATGTAAATGTTTTCTGAGACACTACTCTATGTGTGCTCCAGGGTGTAATTTTTGGAAGTCTTTGCACATAGTGCAATGCTTTACCAGTCTAGAAGTCACATTTCTGTTAAATGGGGAAAAAATGTTTTCTGAGGCCATCCTCTACATGTACAGTATTTTAGGGTGTATTGCAATCCCTCCTTTTAATTTTTGATAGACCTTGTACTTAGTGCATATGCTTCACCATTCTAGGAGTCCCACTCCATACAAATGGGAAAAAATGTAAGAAATCTCATGGAAAAATATTAAGATTTGAGAGTCCTCATCAGTTGATGCCTTTTAATGGCTAACTGAAAAGATGGTAACAAATTTAAATCTTTTGAGACTACTCACTTCTCAATCACCTTGCTGGGCGATGGCCGTTATCCCTCCAATAATGGGCCTGATAGATGAGCCTAAACCTGTCATCTCTGGTTTCTATGTAAATATAAAATTATGATAAAAAATATGACTGCAAGGTTTAGTGCTTACGACTCCGAGGAGCAAAGATATGGTGAATCTCATAATTTTCTGAAACTGATGCCAAATTCAATGTCCAACCCTGTTAGGAGTCATAAAAGGTTGGTGTGTGTGTGTGTGTATCTTAGGAACTAATAAAAGGCAAAAGTCAAATTTTGGACCTTGCCTGTTCCTGAAGGTGTAGCTGACACCAAGTCTCAAAGAATGGCATTTCTAAATAGCTACCTAGAAGAAGGGTTAATGGAGAAAGAGGTTCATGTTGCAATGTTACCAACATTTTGACACCGCATTATTTGTAGGTAGCGTTAAGATGCAGCCATATAATATAATATGTGCTTTTAGTGCCTATGGTGAGAATTTGCACAGCATCTTGCAAAGACAATGTCCTGAAAAACAGTGTGCTGTGAATGGAAGCCTAAAAAGGTGTAAACTGAACTGAAATGGGATCTACATCTGTAGTTATTTTTCTCTTGCAATTAAGAAACGCTGAAAGTGGCATAGAAAATGAGAGGTGTAAATGATGAAGTTACTGGAAAGCTTAACTGTAACATGTTGAAGTGACAATATCTGTAAACAGGTTATAATAATTCCATAAACAGGTTATGCAGCCTTTATGTTTCTAAGAACCCTGGAGAAGCTAGGGTATCGATGTACATGTAGTGGGAGCAAAACAAATAAGCCCAAGGTGGTCTGTGATGTGCTAAGAACTAGCCTACTTTAGATCCTTAAAATTGTGGGTTAAAAGGGTTGTCCACTAGTCGCACAACTCCATCTCAATTATATTCCAGTAACCCTGCTACCTGTCAGTGGTCTCAAGGACTTCACCTGTTTGTATGCAGCTTCCAGTAACTTTGTCACTGATTTCTAGGACTTCAACTTTTTGTCTACAGCTACCAGTAGCCCTGTTATCTGTCAGTGGTTTCTAGGAATTCATCTGTTTGTCTGTAGCCTCTAGTAACCTCTCTTCCTGTGAGTGGTCTCCAGAATTTCATTTGTCTGCGGGTTTGCAGTAACTCTGTTTCATGTCCGCCTGTGCCTTCCAGGATGTCTCCTGTCCACTTGCGGCTTCCAAAACTTTATTAAAACTTCCACTTTGCCTTTGCTACATGTCTGCCTACGGCTTCCGATGCCTGTGGCACCTTTGCCCATCTGGACTTTGAGCTTCGAGGATCCACCTAACCAAGTGAGTCCGTTTTATGCAACAGTTATGTCACACGAAATCTGCAGCCAATCAGCGCTGGCTTCACTCTATCCGCCTTTGGGAAAATCAAACATCAAGAGGAAATTAGCGGCCAGGCACAGATCTGATTTCCCATTGATGACTGATTTGTCCAAATTCAAATTCGGGGAGAGTGAGGCCAGCATAGATTGGCCATAGGGCTCTCGTGCCATAACAATGTGATGCAAGCCCAACAAAAATTAGTGCACTGCTGACACCTCTGGAATAGCACTAGACGTGAGTAAAAGTGTTTTTATTTTATTCAGGGCAAACATGAGTTGGGGTGGTCCAAGTAGTGGACAACCTTTTTAAGCCAGAAAGATCAGAAAGCTTTTTTTGCCATGTACTGACCACAAGCAACAAGAGTATATATTAGTTATCTGCATTGGCTTGGCTGTTCAAGAATATTTTCCAAGTTTGTTCTCACACCCCCTTGCAGCAGATTTTGTAAATGTAAGGTTATTTCCACCTTATAAAAAAATGTTCTTGAATGCCAGAATTTTTTCTTGTTAGCTGCCTATCAAGAATAAGTGGCAATGACTTATTACAGCTTCAAATGGTTATTCTCAAAATTACAATGTGACCCTAAAATAAAGTACACCTGTATTTAGTCATCTGTGCCAATATAATTCATTTTTAAATCTGCCCCATCTCACATATATTACACCTACAGGCTTTATTTGTCCTCCAGTTGACATTGGAACCATCCTGCTATTGTTCCAGTACTTTAGGTCCTTCATAGTGGAGATTGTAACTAGATTTGAAACACAAGCTGAGCTGTGTTGAAATAACTATTCACTGATATTGCAATTTCTCATCACTGAATGCTCTTAGCGGAAGACAAGGAACACAGCTCAACCATGCATTGCCTTTATTATAAAGGAAAGGAAGGGTTTTGAGCTCTAAGAGAATATGGATCTTTAACATTTGCAGATTCATCAAAATGGTAGCTGGTTGGTCACCTTTTTGTAAAACAATAAATAGCCAGCAAAGGTTTAAAAAAAAAAAAAAAAAAAATATATATATATATATATATATATATATATATATATATATATATATATATTTATCTCTTCATTCACTTTTCTGGGCTTCCCGCTGCTTGCTTCCTACCATTTGATCTTCAGGATTTCTTCTTTCTGTTGTCATAGCTCCAGCCTGTTTGATCTGATTGCAGCTGAACCTCGGAAGTAACTGCATGTCCTATGTTTGTAATGCCATGACATTCACCACGGAGTGACCTCCAAGGCCTGGTTTTGGCCAGGAGTTTTTGCCTACAGTGAACAGGATAGGATATGTGGATCATGATGGAGAAAAGAAGAGTAGGATCTGAAAATTGGACAGTGGGCAGCGAGTAGCAGAGAGCCCGGACTGGTAAGTGGTGAGGTGAGAGGAGTATAAATTATGTCTATTGGTCATTTACATTCACAAATACTCTAGAGCTAGATACCAAACGTGGGGTTGGAAATGTTTACCCTTTCCTATAGTTCACCTTCTTTTTGCAGTGTTTTATGATGGTAAAACTGGCATGAAATGTATTCAATGTTTAAAAAGTTTTCCCTCTCTTCAGAGAAGCCTATGGTAAACAATGCCACAACCAGAGAATGATTAAAAAAACACAAGGGACTCCTGAACTTGTCCCAGTCTGTTGATTTTTTGGTTTTTGGTAGCATCCCTCTGGTGTTCACCCAATTTGTTAAAGAAGTCCTACCATGAAGATTTATATTTAAACACTTAACCCCTGTTGCTTTTTTCAGTTTTGCGTTTTCGTTTTTCGCTCCCCTCCTTCCCAGAGCTATATCTTTAATTTTTCTGTCAATATGGCCATGGGAGGGCTTATTTTTTGCGGGACAAGTTGTACTTTTTAACGGCACTATTGATTTTACCATGCCGTGTACTAAAAAAATGGGAAAAAACATTCCAAGTGCAGTGAAATTGCAAAAAAGGTGCAATCCCACACTAGTTTTTTGTTTGGCTTTTTTGTTAGGTTCTCTAAATGCTAAAACTGACCTGTCATTATGATTCTCCAGGTCATTATGAGTTCATAGACATTAAACATGGCTAGGTTCTTTTTTATCTAAGTGGTGAAAAAAAAATCCAAAGTTTGCTAAAAAAAAAAAAACTGCGCAATTTTCCGAGACGCATAGCGTCTCCATTTTGGGTTGGGTGAGGGCTTATTTTTTGTGTGCCGAGCTGACATTTTTAATGATATCATTTTGGTGCAGATACGTGCTGTTGATTGCTCGTTATTGCATTTTAATTCAATGTTGCAGCGACCAAAAAAAAGTAATTTTGGCGTTTTGACTTTTTTCTCGCTACACCATTTAGCGATCAGGTTAACTTTTTTTTTTATTGATAGATCAGGTGATTCTGAACGCCGTGATACCAAATATATGTAGGTTTGATTTTTTTTTTCTTTTTTCTTCAGGAGACCTCTGGTTGTCATGCCGACGCACCGCTGACCCCCGATCACGTGACGGGGGTCAGCGGTGCGCACATTTCCAGCCCGATGGCTGGAAGCGCTTGTTAAATGCCACTGTTAGAGTTTGACTGTGGCATTTAAGTAGTTAATAGGAGCGGGCGGACCGCGATTCCACCCACACCTATTGCGGGCACATGTCAGCTGTACAAAACAGCTGATATGTCGTGGCTTTGAGGTAGGCTCATCTCCAGAGCCCACATCAAAGCGGGGGTTCTGACCTTAGACATGCTATTCCATCCGAGGTCAGAAACGGGTTAATAATTATGTGTACGTTTCTTATTTGTTGGCAATTTGATGGCAATTGATGGCAATTTGTTACCATCTTTTCAGTTAGCCATTAAAAGGTATCAACCACTGAGGACTCTCAATTCTAAATATTTAATTATGTGTACATATTTATGTAGTGTAATGTGTTTGCTAACATACTCACCTACCGCAACCTCCTCTGCAATACATAGGCAATCTGTTCCTCTTCTCAATGATTTCATCACTCTTCAAATTCTCTGGATAACTCTGTGTTCTGTGTGACCTGGAAGTGGCTTTTATAATGTAAGTCCATGGAAGGTCAAAACTAGGCTGTGTAGACATGACTAAGAAGAGAAGATGAAGATGGCTCGATCCCAGAAAAGATGGCGGTAGATGAGTATATTAGCACACAAACACTGCACTACATACACTTATGAACAAGTATATAAAAAAAATCTGCATGGAAGTGCATTGTTAACTATTCCACTGCTGACATGCGTCATCTGAAAGCAGCTACTCTCTGAATGCAACCAAAGGACCTTTGCAGCAAAGGCCAGATCTGACCTACAGTCATGGCCAAAAGTATTGACACCCCTGCAATTCTGTCAGATAATACTCATTTTCGTCCTGAAAATGATTGCAAACACAAATTATTTGGTATTATTATCTTCATATAATTTGTCTTAAATGAAAAAACACAAAAGAGAATGAAGCAAAAAGCAAAACATTGATCATTTCACACAAAACTCCAAAAATGGGCCAGACAAAAGTATTGGCACCCTCAGCCTAATACTTGGTTGCACAACCTTTAGCCAAAATAAGTGCGACCAGCCGCTTCCGGTAACCATCAATGAATTTCTTACAATGCTCTGCTGGAATTTTAGACCATTCTTCTTTGGCAAACTGCTCCAGGTCCCTGATATTTGAAGGGTGCCTTCTCCAAACTGCCATTTTTAGATCTCTCCACAGGTGTTCTATGGGATTCAGGTCTGGACTCATTGCTGACCACCTTAGAAGTCTCGAGTGCTTTCTCTCAAACCATTTTCTAGTGCTTTTTGAAGTGTGTTTTGGGTCATTGTCCTGCAAAAGACCCATGATCTCTGAGGGAGACCCAGCTTTCTCACACTGGGCCCTACATTATGCTGCAAAATTTGTTGGTAGTCTTCAGACTTCATAATGCCATGCACACGGTCAAGCAGTCCAGTGCCAGAGGCAGCAAAGCAACCCCAAAACATCAGGGAACCTCCGCCATGTTTGACTGTAGGGACCGTGTTCTTTTCTTTGAATGCCTTTTTTTTTCTCCTGTAAACACTATGTTGATGCCTTTGCCCAAAAAGCTATACTTTTGTCTCATCTGACCAGAGAACATTCTTCCAAAATGTTTTAGGCTTTTTCAGGTAAGTTTTGGCAAACTCCAGCCTGGCTTTTTTATGTCTCGGGGTAAGAAGTGGGGTCCTCCTGGGTTTCCTACCATACAGTCCCTTTTGATTCAGATGCCGACGGATAGTACGGGTTGACACTGTTGTACCCTCAGACTGCAGGGCAGCTTGAACTTGTTTGGATGTTAGTCGAGGTTCTTTATCCAACATCCGCACAATCTTGCGTTGAAATCTCTTGTCAATTTCTCTTTTCCGTCCACATCTAGGGAGGCTAGCCACAGTGCCATGGGCTTTAAACTTCTTGATGACACTGCACACGGTAGACACAGGAACATTCAGGTCTTTGGAGATGGACTTGTAGCCTTGAGATTGCTCATGCTTCCTCACAATTTGGTTTCTCAAGTCCTCAGACAGTTCTTTGGTCTTCTTTCTTATCTCCATGATCAATGTGGTACACACAAGAAAACAGGACAGCGGTTGAGTCAGATTTAATCCATGTCAATTGGCTGCAAGTGTGATTTAGTTATTGCCAACACCTGTTAGGTGCCACAGGTAAGTTACAGGTGCTGTTAATTACACAAATTAGAGAAGCATCACATGATTTTCCGAACAGTGCCAATACTTTTGTCCACCCCCTTTTTTATGTTTGATGTGGAATTATATCCAATTTGGCTTTAGGACAATTCTTTTTTTGTTTTTTTTTTCATTTAAGACAAATTAAATGAAGATATTAATAACAAATAATTTGTGTTTGCAATCATTTTCAGGAAGAAAATGAGTATTATCTGACAGAATTGCAGGGGTGTCAATACTTTGGGCCATGACTGTACTAAGTAAAGCGGCAACTGTAAACACTGTTAGTAGAATGCCCATTAGGGGTTAGCATTATGTATACAGCCCCTGCAACAATAACGGATAAAACTCGATCTCTATAATACAGCAATCTTGAATCTGTTATGCATAGTATTAATACTTTCTGCTTACATACTTTTACACATAGACATACTATTCCATACTAACTGCGATGTAATAGAATGTAGAAGTACACCCAATGGATGGCTTGACATAAGTCGGACAGTGGCTATTCAGCCTCTAAGACCTGTAGGATCTAAGTCATAAGACGGAGTTAGAGATCTTCCTCTGTGCCCCTTATTAAAATCGTGTGGTTTTAGCTTTCAAAAGTATTAAATCTTTGCATATTGGTTATTGTTGCTTTATAATGACCTGTTTAATAAAGTTAACAATTGATTCATGTTATATGGTGAACTATCAAAAAGCGCCCCAAAATCAGAAAACTTAAAGGGGTTTTCTGGTTTAATAAAACCCCTATTCCCATGTGCAGTTTTTTCAGGTATGTCTCCAATCCTGCTCTTGGTGTCTTATTCTCTACAGGGCTGAAGACAATAACAGACCAGGAGTAGTAGTGGAAACTCAACACTGGGCCCAGGGAAGTTCTAATGCTATTTTATCTCAAGTATTTCTCTGTGCAATCTTTCATATGGACACTAGGTGGCAGGCAAAGTCACAAAATATCTTGTCAAACCCTTAAGGAAATAAAATCTTAAGACTACACATAACAAACAAAAAAATATACATTTAACAAGCATTGCTTATTTAAAGTATACATTTATTGAAACAACTAGAGCCAAGAGAAATAAAGTATTTGGCGTCAAAGGCATTTTTTGAAGCAGTACACAAATAAAACACAGTAAAATAAGAGTATCATTTTGCTGGAAGGTACTTCAAAAACTACACTTTTCCTGGTGATGTCAGACTTGGGAATCTTGAATTTACTAGAATGTAAAGAATAAATGATTCTAAATAAATCTAAAGGTCTCTTGGTAGCCCACCGTGAATAGTGACAAACTATGACAAACTGTGCACAAAGTTTTAGAACGTGGTATACAGGCAGCTACAGCAAAAGCACAAAAAGAGGATTCAGAGATCCTCCAAAAATTTGAAAAAAAACAGCAAAACACGGCAGAGGTTCTTACCTGTCTAGGCCTCCAAACAAATGCACTAACAGGATGCAGTGGACCCATGTGGTTAAAATAGAAACACAGGTGCAGCATAACCGATGACACAGCCACTCACCAGCTACCAAACTAATGGAGGGGGCGGCTGCTTGGCACATTGCTGCACATAAAAACTTGCATGCGGCGCTGTTCACACAATGGAGATGCACAGCATCCAGGCAGGCCTAGTAGTGACACCCCTCTATTAGATCAGGCGGGCCTGCCCAGCGCTATCCAAATGCACCCCATGTGCACAGACACCACAGTTTACAAGCAGGCAGCTACAAAAGAATAACAAAATGTCTAAACAGTGATCTAAGGGAGAGTCCAAGGCAGCTGCAATTTAAATATATAACTAATTTCCTGAGTGATTAGTAAAAACCCAACATAATTCTCTATTGAACCCAAAACACATGGGCTACTTGCACAGTGAACAAGTCTGTAGAAACCTGTTCACACCACTAAGAAACTCAAAGACACAAAAGCGCACAGCGAGGTCAAAAATACTCTGTTGTAAAAAAGTCACAGTAAATAAGCAAGTGCTAGTCAAAAAATGAAAAAAATACAGGGTATTTAGTTAATACTTTTTTTTGCAAAAAAATGTATATTAAGCTGCTCCACCAGTCGTCAAGGTATACCCATAATAAAGCAGTCCTATCTAATGTATATAATCCCTATCTGATGTATTTAAAACCTGATCATCTGTATAGTACCTGTATAAGCAGGGTTCAGAGAGATCTGATGTATACATTTTTTTGCAAAAAAAAAAAACGTATTAACTAAATACCATGTATTTTTTTCATTTCTTGACTAGCACTTGCTTATTTACTGTGACTTTTTTACAACAGAGTATTTTTGACCTCGCTGTGCGCTTTTGTGTCTTCGAGTTTCTTGGTGGTGTGAACAGGTTTCTACAGACTTCTTCACTGTGCAAGTAGCCCATGTGCTTTTGGTTCTATAATTGTTCTCTTGTTTCTACAAGACTGGGGAGTCCACCACTCTGTGGGTCATTCGCATGTAAGCTGTTCCATCCTGCATGTCCACATGGATATTTTCTCTCTGAACCCTGCTTATACAGGTACTATACAGATGATCAGGTTTTAAATACATCAGATAGGGATTATATACATTAGATAGGACTGCTTTATTATGCGTATACCTTGACGATTGGTGGAGCAGCTTAATATAAATTTTTTTGCAAAAAAACATATTAACTAAATACCCTGTATTTTTTTTTCATTTTTTGACTAGCACTTGCTTATTTACTGTGACTTTTTTACAACAGAGTATTTTTGACCTCGCTGTGCGCTTTTGTGTCTTCGAGTTTCTTGGTGGTGTGAACAGGTTTCTACAGACTTGTTCACTGTGCAAGTAGCCCATGTGTTTTTAGTTCTATAATTGTTCTCTTGTTTCTACAAGACTGGTGAGTCCACCACTCCTCTGTGGGTCATTCACATGTAAGCTGTTCCATCCTGCATGTCCACATGGATATTTTCTCTCTGAACCCTGCTTATACAGGTACTATACAGATGATCAGGTTTTAAATACATCAGATAGGGATTATATACATTAGATAGGACTGCTCTATTATGCGTATACCTTGACGATTGGTGGAGCAACTTAATATACATTTTTTTGCAAAAAAACGTATTAACTAAATACCCTGTATTTTTTTTTCATTTTTTTGACTAGCACTTATTTACTGTGACTTTTTTACAACAGAGTATTTTTGACCTCGCTGTGCGCTTTTGTGTCTTCATAATTCTCTATTGATTAGCTTCCTTGTGGCATAATATATAGTTCCCAATGCCAAACTAATGACATGATAGAACAGCTGCTGTACTGTGCTCCATGCCACAATGGTGTCATAAACATACACAGTGGCGTAACTAGAAAGTTATGGGCCCCAATGCGAAATTTCAAATGGGGCCCCCCCAACCATGCAAAAATATTTTCCACCCAAATTCAGATTTTCCCTATTCATTTTGCACACTGTAGCTTTATTGCAAAGTTGTATAGTGTGACCTCAGTGGCGTAACTATCCGGTGCCCCATCCTGGTATATATCTGTCCCCCGTACTGCCAATGTTATGTAATTTATAAAAGAAAATAAACCATTATACTCATCAGGGGCTTACATAGAAGTCATGGGGATCCATATAAGAAGTATAATGCACCCCCATAGTACTCCTTATAATATAATGCACCCCCCTAGTCCTCTATATAATATACTGCAAAGTTCATAGTCATCCATATAGTATAATACACTCTCCATTGTCATCCATATAGTATAATACACTCTCCATTGTCATCTGTATAGTATAATACACTCTCCATAGTCCTCCATATAGTATTATACACTCCTCGTAGTCCTCCATATATTAAAATACACTCCTCATAGTGCTCCATATAGTGTAATACACTGCTCAGTCCTCCATATAGTAAACTACACTCCTCAGTCCTCCATATAGTATACTACACTGCTCATAGTGCTCCATATAGTATAATGCACCCCTCATAGTCCTCCATATAGTATAATACACTCCTCAGTCCTCCATATAGTATTATACACTCCTCATAGTCCTCCATATATTAAAATACACTGCTCAGTCCTCCATATAGTATAATACACTCCTCATAGTGCTCCATATAGTATAATGCACCGCCATCGTCATCCAAGTCGTACAATTCATTTCTCGTAGTATAATGCACCCCATAGTATTTCATATAGTATAATGTATTCCCCATAGTCCTCGATACAGTATAACGCAGCCCACATATAGTATAATGCAGCCACCCCACAGAGTTTAATGCAACCACCCCACAAAAGTATAATGCAGCCCCACCATACAATATAATGTAACCCCCATAGAATATAATGCAGCCCCCCTCATAGTATAATGCAGCCACTCCATACAGGTGCAGTGAGAAAGACACGGGCAAATGGTGACTATGGGACAGGGGAGAAGGACACAAGGGGGCTAAGGGAGATAGGCACAATGGTGACACGGGGGGCTAGGGAGCAACGAAGACAGGCACAAGGGGACACATGCGGGCTAGGAGGCAGGGGAGAAGGGCACATGGGGACTAGTGGGCAAAGGAGACTGACACAAGGGTACACACAGGGACAAGGGGCACAAGCACAAGGGGACAAAGGAGACAGGCACAAGGGGACAAACAGGGACTAGTGGGCAAGGGAGACTGATACAAAGCTACACACTGGAACAAGGGACACAAGCACAAGGGGACTTATGGGGACCAGGAAGAAGAGGAGAAGGGCACAAGGGGACACACGGGGACTAGGGGGCAAGGGAGACAGGCACAAGAGGACACAAGGGGACTCCGAGGGCAGAGTAGATAGGAACGCAAGTAGACGGAGTTGCAAGGGGACAGGGGGAGACTTGGGAGCAGGGAAGAAGGGGGCACAGGGATTACGAGGACAGGGTAGATGGGGAACACACGGTGAGAAAGGGGACAGAGGAGACTTGAGAGAAAGGCAGACAGGTCACATGGGGACAAGGGGCTGGGAATGCATGGGGGGAGCAGGAGGACTCAGGGCATGGGAGAAGGAGAGCATTGGGGGACCAGGGGAGGAGTGACAAGGAGCATACGGGGCCTGGAGGAGCACAATGACCTGAACCTGGGGACCTACGAGGACATGGGGCACGGGAGAGCAGGAAGGAAATGGGGCTGGTGTCACAGGAGGCCGGGGATGCTGGGGGCCGAAGACGGCGACATCCGGGCAGCAGACACACCTCACTGCCGCCGGTCCCGTACACCTCCATGTTCATCCCTAGATCCTCCACATGGCTGAGCGGCTGCGGCATGCCCCTCCTAGGCGAATCGGTCCATGTGCCCCCCGCCAGATCCGGAGCCCAATGTTCCTCAGACCCAGCAGCCACCACAGGCTCTGCCAATATGGTGGCCACCATCACCTGTGCAGATGCTGCTCTGCCTGGGTCCTGCAGAGAGCGGGTGCGCGATGAAGTGATGTCATCACGCACCCGCAGTGTCAGAGGCAGAGGGGAATGCTTTGAACTGTATTGGCGTCATAGACGCCAGTATAGTTCAATGCGGCGGCGGGGGGAGTCGGGTGCCTTTGACCTGCCTGGTCCCTGACCTGCCAGGCCCAGTCGCAACGGCGACCACTGCGACCGTGGTAGTTCCGCCCCTGCCTCACACACACACATACTACAGATCACACACACTACAGATCACACACACACACACACTACAGATCACACACACATACTACAGATCAAACACACACACTACAGATCACACATACTACAGATCACACACACACATACTACAGATCACACATGCTCACACTACAGATCACACACACACACGCTCACACTACAGATCACACACACGTACACACTACAGATCACACACATACTACAGATCGCACACACACACTACAGACCACACACACATACTACAGATCACACACACACACACACTACAGATCACACATGCACACACTACAGATCACACACACGCACACACTACAGATCACACACACGCACACACTAAAGATCACACACACGTACACACTACAGATCACACATACTACAGATCACATACACACGCACACACTACAGATCACACACACACGTACACACTACAGATCGCACACACACGCACACGCTACAGATAACACACACACATACTACAGATCACACACACACGTACACACTACAGATTACACACACACGCACACACTACAGATCACACACACACGCACACACTACAGATCACACACACGTACACACTACAGATCACACACACACACATACTACAGATCACACACACACGTACACACTACAGATCACACACACAAAGGGGAGTCTGATATAAATGTGCAGCTCCTCAGCATCTCCTGCTTACAGAAGCTCTGCCTGTCATGCACCTCCCCCCCTGCCTTCTGTCCCGGGGCTGCAGAGCTCAGGAGAAGCTGTCTCAGTCTCACCGTGCTGACCGGAGCTGCTTCCTTTCTCTCACATGCCCTGGCTGACCCCATCCCTTAGATATGCCTCGGACTGTTGCCGTGAGGGAGAAATCTCCTGCACTGCAACATGATGTCGGGTGCTTCGGACCTTCTGGGCCCCTGACCAGACGGGCCCGGTCGCAATGGCGACCTCTGCGACCGCGGTAATTACGCCCCTGAACATACAGTTATCAAAATGATTTTTCAGAAAGCTTATGACAAAACCAGCAATTTATTACAAAATAAAACATGTCTAAATTAAGCTTTCCTTGAAAAATTTGTAGAGTTTCATACTTAATAATAATTTGTTTTAGTACAGAAAATTAGGAAGGCTTAAAAGAAGTTCACAAATAGGACCACCGCCCTCTTACGAAAATTAAAGATCTATGCCACAAAATCAATGCAGTTATGTTTTGGATTGTCCTTTATTTGGCTACATTGATTACAGCTGATACTGTTAAGAATTAGGAAAGAAAATGCTCAGCTCTCCCCTTAGATGTTTCTGGGAAACAGAAACCTGTGAAACCCATAAAGGCAACAGGTTTCTGCTAATAACCAAGAAAAATTATCTTTCACAATTGGTGCAGAATCCAACCAGAGGAGCAGCACTTTTAGACCTAATACTATCTAATAGACCTGACAGAATAACAAATCTGCAGGTGGTTGGGCATTTAGGAAATAGCGACCACAATATTGTGCAGTTTCACCTGTCTTTCACTAGGGGGACTTGTCAGGGAGTCACAAAAACATTGAACTTTAGGAAGGCAAAGTTTGAACAGCTTAGAGATGCCCTTAATCTGGTAGACTGGGACAATATCCTCAGAAATGAGAATACAGATAATAAATGGGAAATGTTTAAGAACATCCTAAATAGGCAGTGTAAGCGGTTTATACCTTGTGGGAATAAAAGGACTAGAAATAGGAAAAACCCAATGTGGCTAAACAAAGAAGTAAGACAGGCAATTAACAGTAAAAAGAAAGCATTTGCACTACTAAAGCAGGATGGCACCATTGAAGCTCTAAAAAACTATAGGGAGAAAAATACTTTATCTAAAAAACTAATTAAAGCTGCCAAAAAGGAAACAGAGAAGCACATTGCTAAGGAGAGTAAAACTAATCCCAAACTGTTCTTCAACTATATCAATAGTAAAAGAATAAAAACTGAAAATGTAGGCCCCTTAAAAAATAGTGAGGAAAGAATGGTTGTAGATGACGAGGAAAAAGCTAACATATTAAACACCTTCTTCTCCACGGTATTCACGGTGGAAAATGAAATGCTAGGTGAAATCCCAAGAAACAATGAAAACCCTATATTAAGGGTCACCAATCTAACCCAAGAAGAGGTGCGAAACCGGCTAAATAAGATTAAAATAGATAAATCTCCGGGTCCGGATGGCATACACCCACGAGTACTAAGAGAACTAAGTAATGTAATAGATAAACCATTATTTCTTATTTTTAGTGACTCTATAGCGACAGGGTCTGTTCCGCAGGACTGGCGCATAGCAAATGTGGTGCCAATATTCAAAAAGGGCTCTAAAAGTGAACCTGGAAATTATAGGCCAGTAAGTCTAACCTCTATTGTTGGTAAAATATTTGAAGGGTTTCTGAGGGATGTTATTCTGGATTATCTCAATGAGAATAACTGTTTAACTCCATATCAGCATGGGTTTATGAGAAATCGCTCCTGTCAAACCAATCTAATCAGTTTTTATGAAGAGGTAAGCTATAGACTGGACCACGGTGAGTCATTGGACGTGGTATATCTCGATTTTTCCAAAGCGTTTGATACCGTGCCGCACAAGAGGTTGGTAAACAAAATGAGAATGCTTGGTCTGGGGGAAAATGTGTGTAAATGGGTTAGTAACTGGCTTAGTGATAGAAAGCAGAGGGTGGTTATAAATGGTATAGTCTCTAACTGGGTCGCTGTGACCAGTGGGGTACCGCAGGGGTCAGTATTGGGACCTGTTCTCTTCAACATATTCATTAATGATCTGGTAGAAGGTTTACACAGTAAAATATCGATATTTGCAGATGATACAAAACTATGTAAAGCAGTTAATACAAGAGAAGATAGTATTCTGCTACAGATGGATCTGGATAAGTTGGAAACTTGGGCTGAAAGGTGGCAGATGAGGTTTAACAATGATAAATGTAAGGTTATACACATGGGAAGAGGGAATCAATATCACCATTACACACTGAATGGGAAACCACTGGGTAAATCTGACAGGGAGAAGGACTTGGGGATCCTAGTTAATGATAAACTTACCTGGAGCAGCCAGTGCCAGGCAGCGGCTGCCAAGGCAAACAGGATCATGGGGTGCATTAAAAGAGGTCTGGATACACATGATGAGAGCATTATACTGCCTCTGTACAAATCCCTAGTTAGACCGCACATGGAGTACTGTGTCCAGTTTTGGGCACCGGTGCTCAGGAAGGATATAATGGAACTAGAGAGAGTACAAAGGAGGGCAACAAAATTAATAAAGGGGATGGGAGAACTACAATACCCAGATAGATTAGCGAAATTAGGATTATTTAGTCTAGAAAAAAGACGACTGAGGGGCGATCTAATAACCATGTATAAGTATATAAGGGGACAATACAAATATCTCGCTAAGGATCTGTTTATACCAAGGAAGGTGACGGGCACAAGGGGGCATTCTTTGCGTCTGGAGGAGAGAAGGTTTTTCCACCAACATAGAAGAGGATTCTTTACTGTTAGGGCAGTGAGAATCTGGAATTGCTTGCCTGAGGAGGTGGTGATGGCGAACTCAGTCGAGGGGTTCAAGAGAGGCCTGGATGTCTTCCTGGAGCAGAACAATATTGTATCATACAATTATTAGGTTCTGTAGAAGGACGTAGATCTGGGTATTTATTATGATGGAATATAGGCTGAACTGGATGGACAAATGTCTTTTTTCGGCCTTACTAACTATGTTACTATGTATGTTACTATGTTACTATGTCCAGGAACCAAATGTTCCGCAGCCTCAAGACATTTTGCAGTTAATCATAATGGAGATACTTGTATGTGTAAAATCACAGGGATACAAAGGGTTTTTCAACTGCTAAGTGGGAGAGACCACGAAAGAAAATTAATGAATGGAGAATCTTGGTGGATTTATAGCTTAAAAACTAGAACCCCCACGGGAATGAACATCAAACAAGATCTGACATATCATTAGATATAGTTTATGATTATCTGACCATACTTATCTCATTTTTGTTTTCTTTTTTTTTTCTTCCAATATTTCCTTGGTCAGTAAGCTGTGTCCGATGTTTTATTTGTTGCAATTAATTATCGTCATTGTTTCTATATTCTCAATTGGTGTCATAAGGAGATTATGTTGATTGTTCCATGCTTTGCTTATATACTTTAACCCTGCTAGTTGGTCTCTGCCAATTCTTTTGTACACGTGAATAAACAACTTAATTTGATTGACAACCTCTAAACACCTGACCTTGGCAGGATTTAGTATACAGACCTGACAAAAAACTAATATATTAAGCAATGAATAAGAGCTACAAAGAACATGCCATGATTAAGACGTATGTCAAAACACATTGGTTAACGCTGCATATGTGCATTATGCTGTAATGTGCGAAATATAATCTCATTTTTGTTGTACACCAACACTTCATTTTTGTATACAACCAGAATCCCTCAATGTCTATCTGCTATTTCATCCTTCTTCTCCGCTAGATTTCTAAAACTTAACATGGACAAAACAGAATTCATTGTCTTTCCCCCATCTCACGCGACCCCCCCCACCAATGGACCTATCCATTACCATAAATGGCTGCCCACTCTTCCCAGTCCCTCAAGCTCGCTGCCTCGGGGTAATCCTTGACATTGATCTCTCCTTCAAACCGCATATCCAAGCCCTTTCCATTTCCTGCCGCCTTCAACTCAAAAATATTTCACAGATCTGTACATTCCTTAACCAAGAATCTGCAAAAACCCTAGTCCATGCCCTCATCATCTCCCGCCTCAACTACTGTAACTTCCTGCTCTGTGGCCTCCCCTCGAACACTCTCACACCCCTCCAATCTATTCTAAACTCTGCTGCCTGACTAATCCACCTGTCCCCCCGCTATTCCCCAGCCTCTCCCCTCTGTCACTCCCTTCACTGGCTCCCCATTACCCAGAGACTCCAGTACAAAAGCCTAATCATGACATACAAAGCCATCGACAACCTGTCTCCTTCATACATTTGTTACCTCTTCTCTCGGTACTTTCCTGCACGGAACCTCCGATCCTCACAAGATCTCCTTCTCTACTCCCCTCTTCTCTCCTCTTCCCACAATCGCATACAAGATTTCCCTCGCGCATCACCCCTACTCTGGAACTCTCTACTTCAACATATCAGACTCTCACCTACCATCGAAACCTTCAAAAAGAACCTGAAGACCTACCCCTTCCGGCAAGCCTACCACCTGCAGTAACCACCGATCCACCAAACCGCTGCACGACCAGCTCTACCCTCACCTACTGTAGCCTCACCCATCCCTTGTAGATTGTGAGCCCTCACGGGCAGGGTCCTCTCTCCTCCTGTACCAGTTGTGACTTGTATTGTTCAAGATTATTGTACTTGTTTTTGTTATGTATACCCCTCCTCACATGTAAACTGCCATGGAATAAATGGCACTATAATAATAATAAATAATAATAATAGAATATGGATTAATAAATATTGTATTTCAATGGAAGATCCTGTCTCCCGCTAGACTACTCTTTTTTTAATGTGGAAATTCTTCAAGATTAATGTCAATGAATGATCATTTAGTCGAAGATGTGCCCCCATCAGTAATGTCCATGTGGGATTCATCTGGTAGTCCTTATTAGTCATGGGGAGCCTCTTAGTTAAAGGGAATCTGTCACCCCCCCAGGCGTTTGAAACTAAAAGAGCCACCTTGTGCAGCAGTAATGCTGCATTCTTGACAAGGTGGCTCTTTTAGTTATTGGTGCTGTAAATGCAGAAATAATCCATTTTTTAATTTGTCCGAAATATCTGTCTTCAGTCCTGGAGGCAGGTCTTTCCCCCCTGCTGCAGATGCCACACAGCCATCACTCAAGTCTTCTTGGCGCCGGGCGCCGCCTCCTCAGCGCTGTTTGTTTTGAAATCTTCCGGCGTCAGCGCTCTTTTGTCTTGCCTGGGGCAGGCGCAGTGAGCAGTACCTGTCTGTCCTCATATGCAGTCTCGCTGACTGCTCCTGTGCGGCCGCCCTGCTTGTGAATCCCAGCCCCTCAGTGTCTTATGATTTATTCACACTGCGGGGCTGGGATTCCTGGGCATTCGCACTGCATGTCTAAGCCACTCACCCAGCTTGCAGTGCGCATGCCCAGGCAAGACAAAAGAGCGCAGGTGCCGGCAGATTTAAAAACAAACAGCACTGAGGAGGCGGCGCCCGCTGCCAAGAAGACTTGAGTGACGGCTGTGAGGCGTCTGCAGCAGGGGGAGAAAGACCTGCCTCCAGGACTGAAGACAGGTATTTTGGACAAATTAAAAAAACGGATTATTTCTGCATTTACAGCACCAATAACTAAAAGAGCCACCTTGTCAGAATGCAGCATTACTGCACAAGGTGGCTCTTTTAGTTTCAAACACCTGGGGGGGGGCAGGTTCCCTTTAAACCAAAGGATATGCTGTGAAAATTAATGTACTGAGTTGTTATTTACATGTCAGGAACAGAGTATGGCATGGGTACAACTGCAGATTCTGTACAAGTTAAATGTCTCCCACCATTAGAGGTCAGATATATCCAGATGGGTCATCTTGGCGGAAGGTGCAGAAGCTATAGGTGTAAGTAGCAATCCCTACACATGGTGCACTACACCAGGGTAGGGTTGAGCGACTTTTAATTTTATAGGATCGGGTCGGGTTTCACGAAACCCGACTTTCTCAAAAGTCGGGTCGAGTGAAATCGGCCGATCCTATAGAAAAGTCGGGGTCGGCCGAAACACGAAACCCAATGCAGTGCAATGGGATACTATCGTTCCCAGGGTCTGAAGGAGAGGAAACTCTCCTTCAGGCCCTGGGATCCATATTTAAGTGTAAAATAAAGAATTAAAATAAAAAATATTGCTATACTCACCCTCTGACGCGCCCTGGTACTAACCGGCAGCCTTCCTTCCTTAGAATCAGCGCGTGAAAGACCTTAGATGACATCGCGGCTTGTGATTGGTCGCGCGACCGCCCATGTGACCGCTCATGCGACCAATCACAAGCCGCGACGTCACCGAAGGTCCTTCAAGCGCTGATTCTTAGGAAGGAAGGCTGCCGGAAAGAAGCAGGGCGCGTCCGAGGGTGAGTATATTCCTATTAGGTATATACTCACCCTCGGACGCGCCCTGCTTCTTTCCTTCCAGAATCCCTAACATGAGAAAAAGCTCTACCACTGTGGACCATTTTACCCTGTTTGTTGAAAAGAGTATAACACTGTAATTTACAAACCCACTACAGGCTTCATTTATCACTTTTTAATCTGTTGCTGTGGAGGCTGTTCACTGTGACTTAAATATAGTTACAGGGTTTAAAAAAATCACTCAAAACATTACAATAAATAAGATTGAGACAAAAGATTGCAGGAATCCTATTTTATGTTGGGCAGAATGAGGTGATCACTTTGTTAGTCAATATCGTAGAATTAAATTCACTATTATATGGTTCCATTTCATTGGCTTTTCTTGCAAAATGATTTTGGAACCAAATGAAATCTAGTTATTAAGGACTACTGTGATTTTAAAGACCAAATGTGCTACATGATAAGGGACTCTAATAAAATAGACAATCAGAGTATAACCTTCTTAGGCAAGGGTCACGAGAGCATAAATTCTCCCATCGGAGAGAATCAGGACAGTTACATAGTTACAAAGTTACATAGTTACGTAGTTTGAATACCTAGGTCCACCAAAGTTCAATTTTTCTCCACCAATTGTACATTTTTCCCTAATCTAGCTATAACCCGCAATGTTATGTGTATCAAGGAAATCAGCCAGCCCTTTTTAAAAGCTGTTAAAGTGTCTGCCATTACTACCTCCTGTGGTTGGGCATTCCACAGTCTGACTGCTCTAACCGTAAAGAACCCTTTCCTGTTTAGCTGTTGGAATTGCTTTTATTCCACCCATAATGAGGGCCCCGTGGTCCTCAGCACAGTCCTCGGAAGGAACAAGTCATGTGCCAGTGTTTTGTACTGGCCACACATATATGTATTCATGTAAATGAGATCCACTCTGAGGAGTCTTTTTTCTAAGCTTGACACCCCCAACTTTTCCAACCTCTCCTCATATGAGAAGCCTTCCAACCCTTGTAATAATCTATTTGCCCATTGTTGAACTGATTCTAACCTCTGAATATCCTTTTTAAAATGTGGAGCCCAAAACTGGATCCCATATTCCAGATGTGGCCTCACCAGTGATTTATAAAGTAATAATATGTTGGTATTGCGGGATATTATCTCTCTTATTGTACATCCTCATAATCTTGTTACACCTGGACCCGTTGAAGCGCAGTCCGCATGAAACGGCCGTCGTCCTCGGTCACCTTCCACCCTCGCATATACCTGCAGCTGTTATTATAATGTCCTCAGTCCATGCTATGGCGCAATAAAGGACTTTTTTATCGCAGCACAAGCTGGTGAGTGCCACATTTTCTTCTTTCTTTGTATATGTTGCTCTTGGACTGCTAATCAATGTTGAGCACCACAAAGCCAGTGAAAGATACCACCTGATAGTGTACAGGGAACTTTTGCTACTGCAGCCACAGAAAACTGCAGGTGTAACCTAGTGCTGTTCTACTTTTCTCTATGAAATTCATCCCATAATCTTGTTTGCTTTTGCAGCTGCTGCTTGACATTGAGTGCTGCTGTTCAGCTTACTTGTAACCAGAATACCCAAGTCCTTCTCCTGTTCTGTAGTCCCAAGTATGGTTCCATTTAATGTATATGCAGCAATATGATTACTCCATCCTAGGTGCATTACTTTACGTTTATCTACCTTTGCCAAGTGTTTGCCCATTTGTTCATCCTTTTCATATAGTTTTGCAAGATTGTAATGTCAAGGTCAGATTTTAGCATCCTACATCGTTTGGTGTTGTCAGCAAAGTCTGACACTTTACTCTCAATCCCATCCAATAGGTCATTAATAAAGAAATTAAAAAGAATTGGTCCTGGCACAGATCG
Source organism: Ranitomeya imitator (assembly GCF_032444005.1). Lineage (NCBI taxonomy): Eukaryota > Metazoa > Chordata > Amphibia > Anura > Dendrobatidae > Ranitomeya > Ranitomeya imitator. The sequence goes on from NC_091285.1 coordinate 369,056,429, forward strand.
CTGCGGTCCCCACTGCTGACTATATCCCATTTAGAGAATGTACCATTTACAACAACTCTGTGTTTCCTGTCATTTAGCCAATTCCTTATCCATCTGCATATAGTTTCCCCCAGTCCTTGCTTCTGTAACTTACCGTATATACTCGAGTATTAGCCGAGATTTTCAGCGGTGGGGTCGGCGGGTGAGGGCGCTGAGGTATACTTACCTAGTCCCGGCGGTCCTGACGCTCCCCCTGCCCTCCCACGGTCTTCTGTGCTGCAGCTTCTTCCCCTCTTCAGCGGTCACGTGGGACCGCTCATTAGAGAAATGAATAAGCGGCTCCACCTCCCATAGGGGTGGAGCCGCCTATTCATTTCTCTAATCAGCGGTGCCGGTGACGGCTGATAGAGGAAGAGGCTGCGGTACTGAAGACCGTGGGACGGCAGGGGGAGCCGTGTTATGAAAGGCAATTCAGTACTACAATGGACATAGCGGTCAGAGCACATACAGTGATCTGACAATAACCCAAAATCATAGAACGAGCTCTGAGACGTGGGAACTCTGCAGACCGCAATCCCTAATCCTCTCCAAACAACACTAGAGGCAGCCGTGGATTGCGCCTAACTCTGCCTATGCAACTCGGCACAGCCTGAGAAACTAACTAGCCTGAAGATAGAAAATAAGCCTACCTTGCCTCAGAGAAATACCCCAAAAGAAAAGGCAGCCCCCCACATATAATGACTGTGAGTTAAGATGAAAAGACAAACGTAGAGATGAAATAGATTCAGCAAAGTGAGGCCCGACTTTCTTAACAGATCGAGGATAGAAAAGGTAACTTTGCGGTCTACACAAAACCCTAAAGAAAACCACGCAAAGGGGGCAAAAAGACCCTCCGTACCGAACTAACGGCACGGAGGTACACCCTTTGCGTCCCAGAGCTTCCAGCAACAAATTAGACAATAATCAGGAACAGAACCTCAGATACAGATACCATTGCCATACAAAACAGTCCTGTCTGGATTGCCCAGGACTAAATGGGACAATACCCCGAGATACTTCTAGATATATAACAACCAAGAAGAATGAAGTATGTAACTCGTAACTAGTTTTATAAAAAGTTATATATTTATTAATACAATCAAAAAAGGCTATATATTACATAGCATAACTCCAGACATATAAACAAAATAATAATATACAGAGACAATTTGAATATTGAGAAAAGGTGCCCTAAAAGCAATATTGCATCATGGATATAGAGAAGGGGAATAGATAGTACACATTAAATCAAATGGGTGCCAAAGTGGAGTAAGTGTAAGCTATTAGTACTTCCTACATCTCCAAGCACCCATAAGGCTATACATCATATTACTAGGTAAAGTGAAAGTACCCCATGGTTCAGTGACCCCAAAGTAATATTAGTATCCGTATAGGGGAACTAGTCCCATATTATGTTCTTACCCCTTACTCCATCCATAAATGCAAACACGCGCCCCTACGCGCGTTTCGCCCACGGCTTCCTCGGGGGGCTCGCATAATACACGTGTCTCTCTGCCTTTTATAATCCACAGCGTTGCCAAGAAACGGCGCATGTCAGTGATGAATCCAGGCGCTGCAAGTCGCATCATCCCAAGCGCCAACATGGTGGTGCGGGTCACCGGGAAATACCGGTGACGTCACTGACCCGCACGCGTCACAGTGAGGCGCCGAGGACGATGCCGCAGCCATTGCCCGCGTCAGGGACATGCGCACTAGCTCCACAGTGGCCTCTTATGCAGCCATGAAGATATCGTGCCCCAAAAAGGTGAGGACGGCCCCTAAGTATGTAAATCACGACCCACACAATACTGCTGGAACCAATTTAAACGATCCGGGAGGTGATCCCACATTAAACATCAGTGCAAACAGTTTAAAAAGGCACAAGAGCATTGTAACCTAGCGCCAGTAATAATGACAAGACATGTGATACAATACAATAAAGTATACAGCTGTAAACTCTCACGAAGTGATATTACATACAAATACAATACTACAATAATATTAGGTTATAACAATTAGAGATAAAGTAGTATTAAAGTGACAGTGTGCAGGCATATAAATACAGTGACATTCCGGATCCGGCAGTATTTTGCCAATAGATGAAGTACCTCTGACGCATTATTCGAGGGGCAGGCCAGGGACCTTGGGCAGAGATTTAGGGATCGTGGGTACAGCGGTAGAAGCATAAAGAAGGGCTATATGAGAGCCAAGAAAACCAAGAGAAGTGACCTTTTGGCTCCACAGGGTGGTAACTCCGGAAGGAAAAAAGGTAAGGAGATGGAAGTACGATTCATCTCTACCTACAACCAGCAATGGGACCTGATGAGAACCATCCTTAAGAAACACTGGTCGGTGTTATTAACTGACCCTTTTCTGAAGCAACAACTCCCACCAACACCTCTCATGACAGCACGAAGAGGGAAAAACTTTAGAGATGTACTGGTATCGAGCCACTATATTTCAAAACCTACTCCCTTATTTGGTAATAGTAATATTAGGAAAGGTTTCTTTCCTTGTGGCAAATGCTTAGCGTGTAAAAATCATACCAGATCCACGTCCTTCACATCATCGAGCGGCCTCAAGACATATGACATCAGAGAGAACATTACATGTACGACTACGCATGTCGTATATTACGCTATGTGCAGTTGCAATCTGATATACATCGGACTTATGTCACGTGAATTACGGGTTAGAACCCGTGAACACATACGTGATATTGAGGCCGCTCGTGCTGTGGACGACGTGGAGTCGTTAAAAACAATCCCCAGACATTTTAAACTTAAACATAAATGTAATTCTAATGAGCTGAAAATCTGGGGGATTGATTGCGTTCATATGGGGATTAGAGGTGGTGATGCGATGCAGGTTCTCATGCAAAAAGAGTGCCGGTGGATAGTCAATCTTGACACAATGGTTCCTCATGGACTCAATGAGCAACTTAGTTTTACATCTTTCTTGTAATTGTCATCTCTGGATGTAGGATCATTGTTTTTTTACTTTTGTTTTTAATATATTTGTCTCTTTTCTTCTTTTTTGTTTTTTTGTCCCACTTTTAGTGATTTAGTGTTTTAGTTCTAGTTATATCTACTTTACATTTTATGGAATGAAGCTGGTTTGGACCTGGACCCTCAAACTTCATCTATTGGCAAAATACTGCCGGATCCGGAATGTCACTGTATTTATATGCCTGCACACTGTCACTTTAATACTACTTTATCTCTAATTGTTATAACCTAATATTATTGTAGTATTGTATTTGTATGTAATATCACTTCGTGAGAGTTTACAGCTGTATACTTTATTGTATTGTATCACATGTCTTGTCATTATTACTGGCGCTAGGTTACAATGCTCTTGTGCCTTTTAAAACTGTTTGCACTGATGTTTAATGTGGGATCACCTCCCGGATCGTTTAAATTGGTTCCAGCAGTATTGTGTGGGTCGTGATTTACATACTTAGGGGCCGTCCTCACCTTTTTGGGGCACGATATCTTCATGGCTGTATAAGAGGCCACTGTGGAGCTAGTGCGCATGTCCCTGACGCGGGCAATGGCTGCGGCATCGTCCTCGGCGCCTCACTGTGACGCGTGCGGGTCAGTGACGTCACCGGTATTTCCTGGTGACCCGCACCTTCATGTTGGCGCTTGGGATGATGCGACTTGCAGCGCCTGGATTCGTCACTGACATGCGCCGTTTCTTGGCAACGCTGTGGATTATAAAAGGCAGAGAGACACGTGTATTATGCGAGCCCCCCGAGGAAGCCGTGGGCGAAACGCGCGTAGGGGCGCGTGTTGGCATTTATGGATGGAGTAAGGGGTAAGAACATAATATGGGACTAGTTCCCCTATACGGATACTAATATTACTTTGGGGTCACTGAACCATGGGGTACTTTCACTTTACCTAGTAATATGATGTATAGCCTTATGGGTGCTTGGAGATGTAGGAAGTACTAATAGCTTACACTTACTCCACTTTGGCACCCATTTGATTTAATGTGTACTATCTATTCCCCTTCTCTATATCCATGATGCAATATTGTTTTTAGGGCACCTTTTCTCAATATTCAAATTGTCTCTGTATATTATTATTTTGTTTATATGTCTGGAGTTATGCTATGTAATATATAGCCTTTTTTGATTGTATTAATAAATATATAACTTTTTATAAAACTAGTTACTAGTTACATACTTCATTCTTCTTGGTTGTTATATATCTAGAAGTATCTCGGGGTATTGTCCCATTTAGTCCTGGGCAATCCAGACAGGACTGTTTTGTATGGCAATGGTATCTGTATCTGAGGTTCTGTTCCTGATTATTGTCTGTGTTTTCACAGTGTCCATCTCAGAACAGATGGATTTTCGCGAACGTGAAAAGACGTGGCGGACACAATTAAACAGAGTGTTTGATGAGGGTCTGGGTGCCTCATGTGATCCGAAATCCAGAGATGACATTGAATTGATTAAAAAATATAAAGAGTTGCTCAAAAAGCGCACCCACTTATGGTGGAACAAGGCGTTCTTAGAAAAGTATATTGGTTGTGGCTTAATCCCACGGGGTCTTAGGATTCAAGTTTTTCCCTCCTTCCCCATTACGAATGAAGATTTTGTTAAAGCTTGGGAGGGGGCCTCTTCAAATTGCTCTAAAATATTTTTAGAACTTCTGATTAAATCCAATGAATCATCTCTTATAGAGATTGATGTTGAACTGAAAAAAATACAAGACTCCATTAATGAGCAATTAACCCCTGAAAAGGTCACGAAACTTAAAGGGGAAATTGACGTAGAACAACTTAAATGGGAAAAAGATATAGTGGATGGTAAGACGAAGAAATACCAACGGGATCAATTAGATTTCCAGAATGACCAGGTTTACAAATGGAAAAGAAGAGGCACTGGTCAGAGATCTTCTTCAAGGACACGATCTATATCTATCTCATCCATGTCCTCGGTGGAAGATAGAGCCCAGGGCCCTGAAATTCCAAGGACATCATGGGAAAGGAGATATTTCTTTAGAGAGAATCGTTCGAGAGGTGGAGGAGGGAGAAACCAAAAACGCAAGGTACCTTCCTCACCCCCTGTGGACAAAAGGATGAAAAATAACACACTGGAGGTGCTTAACTTATCCTCTCATGTGCTATCTCAGACCCAGAGGGATCTTTTGGGCCTAGGTCTGTCATTTGTCCCTACTAACAATTTTAATTTCTTTTTAGCACTAAAGGACCTCCATTTGTTTTCTCGGAAACTGGTATTACGCAAACTACACTCGAGATTAACCATTGATGGGGGTGCTGGATGCGTAACAGAGCAAGAGGCGATTGAGGCCTTGGAGGAACTGGAACGAGAATCAAATCCAGATATTACAGGTACCTCTCCGCCGCCCATTTTTTCTAGATCTACCGCATTCCCTCCCTTGTCTATTTGTCCGCAGGTTGACATATTTACCAGACTAGTAACAGAAGAATTTAAATCAATTTACAATAATAGGAGTAGGGATAATCTGACTACTGTACAACGTAAAGCATTGGAGGATTTGAAATGTCTTGATGACGTAGTCATCAAACCGGCAGACAAGGGGGGGAATGTGGTGATTTGGCCGGTGGAGAGATACGAAAAAGAGGCCTTTAGGCAGCTAAGGGACAAACAGACATACAGTCAACTTGCACAAAGCCCTCTGGTGTTTTTCCAGGAGGAGCTTATGTGTATTTTAGAGATAGCATTTGAGAGGGGTATCATCTCCAAGAAGGTCCTAAATGGTCTTATAGTCAAGTGCCCGGTTGTGCCCTCCTTCTATCTTCTGCCCAAGGTCCACAAAGACTCTATTAATCCCCCGGGGCGTCCGATTGTCTCTGGCATTGGAGGGCTGTGTGATCCTATTTGTAAATTTATTGAACACTATTTGCATCCTCAGGTGGAGACGCTGCCCTCTTATGTCAGGGACAATACGGACGTCCTGAGGCGGCTTGATGGCCTGTCCCTCGATGTGGGTACTTTTCTTGTAGTAGCGGATGTAGAATCCCTATACACGAGTATAACACATGAGGATGGACTACGAGCATCGGAATTCTTTCTGGAGACCAGTAATTTGGATGCAGATATGAGGGAGTTGGTGTTGGATTTGTTGCGGTTCATTCTCACCCATAATTTTTTTACATTCAAGGACCGGTTCTTTTTACAGAAACGTGGGACCGCTATGGGGGCGGCTTGTGCGCCCTTCTATGCAAACCTCTTTCTCGGTTTTTGGGAGAGGCGTTTGCTGTTGGACGGTGCACAGGCCGCTCCCCAAGTCCTTGGATGGTTTCGTTTTATTGATGACATTTTGTTTATATGGCAGGGATCTGCCATTGATTTAGAAACATTTATGGTGGGCCTTAACCGCAACGAATCCAACATCAAGCTCACCTACACTTACGGTCAAAGGAAGGTATCCTTTCTGGATGTGGAGCTATGTGTGCAGGAGGATGGATCTATTTATACTGATATGCATCGCAAGAAAACATCAGAAAATGCATTGCTACATGCATCTTCTGCACACCAACGCTCCACGATCACTGCCATCCCAACTGGTCAGTTTTTGCGTGCTCGTAGAATCTGTACCTCTGACGCATTATTCGAGGGGCAGGCCAGGGACCTTGGGCAGAGATTTAGGGATCGTGGGTACAGCGGTAGAAGCATAAAGAAGGGCTATATGAGAGCCAAGAAAACCAAGAGAAGTGACCTTTTGGCTCCACAGGGTGGTAACTCCGGAAGGAAGAAAGGTAAGGAGATGGAAGTACGATTCATCTCTACCTACAACCAGCAATGGGACCTGATGAGAACCATCCTTAAGAAACACTGGTCGGTGTTATTAACTGACCCTATTCTGAAGCAACAACTCCCACCAACACCTCTCATGACAGCACGAAGAGGGAAAAACTTTAGAGATGTACTGGTATCGAGCCACTATATTTCAAAACCTACTCCCTTATTTGGTAATAGTAATATTAGGAAAGGTTTCTTTCCTTGTGGCAAATGCTTAGCGTGTAAAAATCATACCAGATCCACGTCCTTCACATCATCGAGCGGCCTCAAGACATATGACATCAGAGAGAACATTACATGTACGACTACGCATGTCGTATATTACGCTATGTGCAGTTGCAATCTGATACACATCGGACTTACGTCACGTGAATTACGGGTTAGAACCCGTGAACACATACGTGATATTGAGGCCGCTCGTGCTGTGGACGACGTGGAGTCGTTAAAAACAATCCCCAGACATTTTAAACTTAAACATAAATGTAATTCTAATGAGCTGAAAATCTGGGGGATTGATTGCGTTCATATGGGGATTAGAGGTGGTGATGCGATGCAGGTTCTCATGCAAAAAGAGTGCCGGTGGATAGTCAATCTTGACACAATGGTTCCTCATGGACTCAATGAGCAACTTAGTTTTACATCTTTCTTGTAATTGTCATCTCTGGATGTAGGATCATTGTTTTTTACTTTTGTTTTTAATATATTTGTCTCTTTTCTTCTTTTTTGTTTTTTTGTCCCACTTTTAGTGATTTAGTGTTTTAGTTCTAGTTATATCTACTTTACATTTTATGGAATGAAGCTGGTTTGGACCTGGACCCTCAAACTTCATCTATTGGCAAAATACTGCCGGATCCGGAATGTCACTGTATTTATATGCCTGCACACTGTCACTTTAATACTACTTTATCTCTAATTGTTATAACCTAATATTATTGTAGTATTGTATTTGTATGTAATATCACTTTGTGAGAGTTTACAGCTGTATACTTTATTGTATTGTATCACATGTCTTGTCATTAATACTGGCGCTAGGTTGCAATGCTCTTGTGCCTTTTAAAACTGTTTGCACTGATGTTTAATGTGGGATCACCTCCCGGATCGTTTAAATTGGTTCCAGCAGTATTGTGTGGGTCGTGATTTACATACTTAGGGGCCGTCCTCACCTTTTTGGGGCACGATATCTTCATGGCTGCATAAGAGGCCACTGTGGAGCTAGTGCGCATGTCCCTGACGCGGGCAATGGCTGCGGCATCGTCCTCGGCGCCTCACTGTGACGCGTGCGGGTCAGTGACGTCGCCGGTATTTCCCGGTGACCCGCACCGCCATGTTGGCGCTTGGGATGATGCGACTTGCAGCGCCTGGATTCGTCACTGACATGCGCCGTTTCTTGGCAACACTGTGGATTATAAAAGGCAGAGAGACACGTGTATTATGTGAGCCCCCCGAGGAAGCCGTGGGCGAAACGTGCGTAGGGGCGCGTGTTGGCATTTATGGATGGAGTAAGGGCTAAGAACATAATATGGGACTAGTTCCCCTATACGGATACTAATATTACTTTGGGGTCACTGAACCATGGGGTACTTTCACTTTACCTAGTAATATGATGTATAGCCTTATGGGTGCTTGGAGATGTAGGAAGTACTAATAGCTTACACTTACTCCACTTTGGCACCCATTTGATTTAATGTGTACTATCTATTCCCCTTCTCTATATCCATGATGCAATATTGTTTTTAGGGCACCTTTTCTCAATATTCAAATTGTCTCTGTATATTATTATTTTGTTTATATGTCTGGAGTTATGCTATGTAATATATAGCCTTTTTTGATTGTATTAATAAATATATAACTTTTTATAAAACTAGTTACGAGTTACATACTTCATTCTTCTTGGTTGTAACAAATTAGACAAGCTGGACAGAAAAAATAGCAAACAAATAGCAAAGAAGAACTTAGTATACAGAGCAGCAGGCCACAGGAATGATCCAGGGAAAAGCAAGTCCAACACTGGAACATTGACAGGAAGCCAGGATCAAAGCATTAGGTGGAGTTAAGTAGAGAAGCACCTAACGACCTCACCAGATCACCTGAGGAAGGAAACTCAGAAGCCGCAGTACCACTTCCCTCCACCAACAGAAGCTCACAGAGAGAATCAGCCGAAGTACCACTTGTGACCACAGGAGGGAGCTCTGCCACAGAATTCACAACAGTACCCCCCCCTTGAGGAGGGGTCACCGAACCCTCACCAGAGCCCCCAGGCCGACCAGGATGAGCCACATGAAAGGCACGAACAAGATCGGGAGCATGGACATCAGAGGCAAAAACCCAGGAATTTTCTTCCTGAGCATAACCCTTCCATTTAACCAGATACTGGAGTTTCTGTCTAGAAACACGAGAATCCAAAATCTTCTCCACAATATACTCCAATTCCCCCTCCACCAAAACCGGGGCAGGAGGATCAACAGATGGAACCATAGGTGCCACGTATCTCCGCAACAATGACCTATGGAATACGTTATGTATGGAAAAAGAATCTGGAAGGGTCAGACAAAAAGACACAGGATTAAGAACCTCAGAAATCCTATACGGACCAATGAAACGAGGTTTAAACTTAGGAGAGGAAACCTTCATAGGAATATGACGAGAAGATAACCAAACCAGATCCCCAACACGAAGTCGGGGACCCACACGGCGTCTGCGATTAGCGAAACGTTGAGCCTTCTCCTGGGACAAGGTCAAATTGTCCACTACATGAGTCCAAATCTGCTGCAACCTGTCCACCACAGTATCCACACCAGGACAGTCCGAAGACTCAACCTGTCCTGAAGAGAAACGAGGATGGAACCCAGAATTGCAGAAAAATGGCGAAACCAAGGTAGCCGAGCTGGCCCGATTCTTAAGGGCGAACTCAGCCAAAGGCAAAAAGGACACCCAGTCATCCTGATCAGCAGAAACAAAGCATCTCAGATATGTTTCCAAGGTCTGATTGGTTCGTTCGGTCTGGCCATTAGTCTGAGGATGCAAAGCCGAGGAAAAAGACAAGTCAATGCCCATCCTACCACAAAAGGCACGCCAAAACCTTGAAACAAACTGGGAACCTCTGTCAGAAACGATATTCTCTGGAATGCCATGTAAATGAACCACATGCTGGAAGAACAATGGCACCAAATCAGAGGAGGAAGGCAATTTAGACAAGGGTACCAGATGGACCATCTTAGAAAAGCGATCACAGACCACCCAAATGACTGACATCTTTTGAGAAACGGGAAGATCAGAAATAAAATCCATAGAGATATGTGTCCAAGGCCTCTTCGGGACCGGCAAGGGCAAAAGCAACCCACTGGCACGAGAACAGCAGGGCTTAGCCCGAGCACAAATCCCACAGGACTGCACAAAAACACGCACATCCCGCGACAGAGACGGCCACCAAAAGGATCTAGCCACCAACTCTCTGGTACCAAA